>NC_044360.1:8630446-8982269 GCF_007364275.1 Archocentrus centrarchus | reverse complement strand
GGTCTCCCTGACGACGGCAGGCTTGAAGATTGCGTGTCGAGCTAATTTGTCCATTATGATCGGACATCAGTCTGAGCTCTGAAGCGGACAACGCAGCTATGATAGAGTAAAACTATGTAACAGAGAGGCAGAGCTCACGTTGAGTGACAGCCTTTGCAATCACATCATTGCAACACTACGCGATTGTGCAAACCCCGGCCGGTTGGTATTGCCCTAACCAGGCTAATATGTGGCACAAGTAACAGCAGATACAGAAAATCCATATCAGAACAAAAACAGCTTAAAAAACAAACTTTACTTACGTGGTCTGTGCCGCCTCACAGACTCTGTCCTCCTCCGTAGCCTGCACCTCTTGGCCGGGGACCCGTTGCACTCTGCATCGTGCAGATGATGCATGTTTTCAAACGTGCCGCTTCCGCTGGGTACGCTGCTTGAGCCGAAAGCGTTGCTGCTGCTGCAGCAGCTGCTGCCGTTAGTGGCCACCATGACATGGCCGTGAAAAACCCTCTGGCTCTGCCCATTGTTGACATGAAAAGGTCCCGACGCTCCTTTCTTGTCCACCATTGACTTGGCTTTATCCATGGCAGCAGCTAGCCTAGCTTAGCTTAGCATCTGTGGGGGGAACAAAACGTAAGATCCCCGGCCGCTAGCAGTGACCAACCGGGCTACTTTAGCTTAGCCAGCTAATACTAGCCCGTCTTGTAAGGTAATGAGGCACTCTTGCGACCAGCTAACGTCTTGATGTAACGTATGTTAATCTAAAATATGTGGCTAAATTATGTCGTATATTTTACTATAATGTCCTTTAAAACGAAACTGCGAACAGACGCTAAAATACAGTGTTTCCTTTGAGGTCACTCGCGGTCATTTCCCTAAACTGAGATCCTGGCAGGCAGCAGCGGCCGGCGCGCGAGTGTGTTGGTGGACTGCTACGTCACACCAGCTCCTCCAGTCCAGGCCTGAACCCGTTCACCTCCTCCAACCGGTTTTCTCTGCTGTCTGCAGTATATGCACCGCAGTTCTTCACTTTAACACAAAGACATGCAGCAATGGACTCGTTCACTGCCGCCTTCGGTATAACAATGAACCGCGGCTGCTTCCTGCTGGATTATTATTCAACTAAATCTACGGTGCCAATCCTTGTAGCGGTGGGCGCTTTATATATAAGCGTCGCTGTTGGCCGTCATCCTCATTCCCCGCAGTCCTCTCCACGCGTGATGCGCGCACAAAGCTGCCAGTCAATATATCAGTCATGAAAATGAACTGCAGTGACCCTGCAGTTGCATGCAAAAAGCACATTCAGCTGCAAAGTCTGTCTCTTGGCGAGTGTTTTATCGCAGTTGTTTTAAAATCAGTATCTGATTTTTGATTATTAGACCTATTTTATAGTTCTTCTCCAAAAAACATTTGGACAATAAAATATAATAAATACCTAATAAAAAGTATTTATGTAAGACATTGAGGTAAAGAGAAAAGAGTGGACCTGAGTTCAAACACAGCATTACATAATGAGCACAGTTCAGATAAGATACAAAGGTCAAACAGCAATATCAGCTTATTGAAGGAAACTAGAGCAAATAACACTGACATCAAACCAGACAGAGGGCTCTGTATAGGTCTTAATAAAATCTGTAAAATAGTCCATCTTAGAAGCATCACCATATAATGAAGCAATTACATGAGAACTACAATGAAAGTTAGACCACACTCACCAGTATTTATTTATGAAGACATAAATGTTTCCTGTGCAGACAGTCTCAGCTATGGTTGTATATCCATGCAAGTTATAACAACCCCCTTTCCACTCTTTTAAACACTGCAGTTACAGAGAATCAGCATCATGCTACAGCAGACAAACATGTCAAAATTCCCATTTTGTGACAACCTAGTTTAGGAGGAAGCCAGATTTTTTTTTTTTAAATCAAGAGAATTGATGCTCTTGTATTGCTGCCACCTTCTGGTTAAGTTGTGCTTGGTTTATACTGAGATTATAGTGGTTAATTAAACCTACACTAATTATACTAATTAAAATTGTTATTATAGTAGTTAAAAAGATTCAAACTAACACTGAAAGTAATATAAACTACAGTCAAATGAAATATTTTCAAACAATAAAAGCAAAGGTGAAACAAGCAAACCCACTGTGGAAACAAATTGACACTAATATGGACTGAAAGCAAACAAAAAAGTAGCCAAATAAGCTACCATAACTCATAGGAATATTATTTTACTGGTTCCACTATATTGTTGTAGTACAGGTCTAAAAGACAGCCTGCTAACCCAGACTTGGTAGGAATCAGGTCAACGTTGTGTAAAAATCCCTTAACAGGATTGAGTTCAGTCATTACCCAGCCAGTTAGTTGTAGCCCACAGTGCTTTAAGGCTCTTCTTCTTCTGTCCGTGTGGCTTCCACAAACATAACACACCCACTTGAATATAGTTCAGCAGATTTATTCGTCAAAGCAAATGTTCACAAAAAAGGAAAACAAACAGCTTTATATACTATAGAAGCCAGTCTGTCACAAATGTTAAAACTGTTCCTTATGGCATTATCGTCACTGTTATGCAGGTTATAAATCTAAAATGTGACCCCCCCCCGTGACTCAGGATGTTGCACACACCAAAACTGTCAGCTACATAACTGCAGTAAACCTCTAGCGCACAAATGAGTTACATACTGTAATCAAAAATCTCTGCTGTCTGAATGTAGCCTTTGGTAAAGATTCAGTGTTGTATTGAAACTTGATAAAACTATACTAGTTTGATAAATACAGTAATTTAGGTGCTTATAATCTCATTTTAAAAACATGACTTATTTAAAAAAGAATATCTTACATTGGCACTTAAAAGTTCTAGATTGGGGGATATGTGCCTTGTTTAGATAGAAATATAAAAACTGCTCTCAGAAGCGTAGCTTAGCACAAACATTGGACTGGGTTACAGTTACAAGTTACAGCTGTACACAAATGTGCTTCTGTTCAAATCCCCCTAAAGCAAATGCACATTAAAATTAACATGATTTAAAAAAAAATGCATATGTTTCATTTCATGGATCTGAAACACTGAAAGCCCTCAAAGTAATTTTGGCATTGTGAACTCTACCAAGACACTACATTTTAATAAGGTCTTTCCTGATTGAGGACTTTTGAGTCCTTTTCTCTGCAGGTCGCTGTAGCTCTGAGATATTCATAGGCTCTCTTGTACCAGCCTGACCTCACAAGCATTTCTTGATAAAGCAACAAAATGTAAAGAAAAAAAAAAGAGCAATTCTTTTTTTGTGTAGGACATACATTTTTGATTTATTTTTATTGTTTGTGACATATGGTACAACTTTCAAAGGGGGGCTGGTAACTACAAAACTTAAGTTTTTAATCACTGGTAGATATTGTGAAATTGTCTGTTTTTACACAATCCATAATCTTTTCCCAAACTTAATTAAATAGTTCTTGTACTTGAACCTAACCAGACTGTGGGCAAAAATAAAATAAAATAAAATAAAAAAAAACACATATAAAACTGTTATAGTCAGGGTCCCACATGGAACTGAAATCAGTTTCATTGGTGAAAGTTCTGAGACTTCTGCTACCAGCCTCCCAAAATATGTTGTCATTCTTTCAAATGTATCTATAAGGCAATTATATTAAGTTACTTGAAATAGATAAGATTTCAATTCAATTTTATTTATATAGCGCCAAATCACAGCAAACAGTCGCCTCAAGGCACATTATATTGTAAGGTAAAGACCATCCAATTATTACAGAGAAAACCCAACAGTCAAAACGACCCCCTATGAGCAGCACTTGGTGACAGTGGGAAGGAAAAACTCCCTTTTAACAGGAAGAAACCTCCAGCAGAACCAGGCTCAGGGAGGGGCAGTCATCTGGTTGGGGCTGAGGGGAGAGAGACAGGACAAAAGTGGTGTATAAACAGAGTAAAAAGAGGTGAATGAAAAGAAATACTCAGTGCATCATGGGAACCCCCCAGCAGCCTAGGCCTATAGCAGCATAACTAAGGGATGGTTCAGGGTCACCTGATCCAGCCCTAACTATAAGCTTTATCAAAAAGGAAAGTTTTAAGCCTAATCTTAAAAATAGAGAGGGTGTCTGTCTCCCGAATCCAAACTGGCAGCTGGTTCCACAGAAGAGGCGCCTGAAAGCTGAAGGCTCTGCCTCCCATTCTACTCTTAAGTATCCTAGGAACCACAAGTAAGCCAGCAGTCTGAGAGCAAAGTGCTCTATTGGGGTGATATGGGACTATGATGTTTTTAAGATGAGATGGGGCCTGATTATTCAAGACCTTGTATGTGAGGAGAATTTAAATTATATTCTGGATCCATCCAGAGTAAGTATCTGGTTAGACACCATGTTTCTAAGATTCATAGGGCCGACTACAAGAATTTCAGGTTTATCTGAATTTAGAAGCAGGAAATTAGAGGTCATCCAGACCTTTATGTCTTTAAGACATTCCTGCAGTTTAACTAATTGATGTGTGTCATCTGGCTTTGTGGATAGACAAAGCTGAGTATCATCTGCATAACCATGAAAATGTATGCAATAATTTCTAATTACACTGCCTAAGGGAAGCATGTATAATATAATGCAGAATGTCCTACAGGAATAATTCCACCTGTGCAATCATCAACATCTGTCCACATTACATGTTTCTAAAATTATCCAGATGTTGCTTTGCACGATGCAGATAATGACAATGAGGTGATGAGGTAAAACTTCCCTCTGATTTTCAGTTGCTTACAGAAGACTGTGGGCATTTAACAAGTTTTAAACAGTCAGATAAGTTATACACCTTTAATATAAACCAGTTGATATCACAGAAAAAAAAAAGGGGGGGGGGGTAAAAGATGTCAAGATTAGTGAGATATTACATGATTTCGACCAACAAAACGAGCTGTGCTAAATTATATGATAATTGCATCAAATATCAAGACCACTGTGATGCCAGTATTGGCAAAATGTGTGTTCTGGATGATTTAAGCACTTGTGCTAATTTTGAGGTAGTAAAAGAGATTTTTCTTTGACCATTTAGACTGTCACTTGAGTATGAGCAATGGCTTCAATTCTGAGGATTTTCTAGTGTGAGGTCCACTTCATCTCCACACTGTCTGAACACTGATTCAATTCAAGATTCAACATCAAGACCAGAGGTGGAGAAATTCATCTCTTAGAAATTCTACCATGGAAGTTCTGTTCCATCCCAGCTGTACGCTTTTCCAGTCTTTTCCATATTCAGTGTGTCTATGATGTTCATTAGACAGTTCACAGAGTGTTCAGTGCTGAACAACTTGTCTTTTGGCACATTCCGGTGATAAGGCCTGGAGAGGTCTGTGTTCACTGTTCCTGGATGTAGGGACACACACACCACCTGGAAAACCAGAGAAGACAATCATTATGGTCTTGAATTTATGTATAAGGGCATAATCCATCAAACTTTCAACATACTATCTAAAAGATAGATACAAACACCAGTAACATATAATTAAACTTACTAGAGCAACTATAAAAACTGTTACCTTGGGTCGACTACGGCCTAACTCTATAGACAAATTCCTAGTGGCCATGTTGAGAGCTGCTTTAGACATTCTGTAGCTGTACACAGTAAAAATTCCAGTGTTAATTTAACACCCACAGTGTTAATTTCAACACCGACAAAGTGTCTATATGTGTCCACACTACCTGGTGTTAAAATAACATTTGTGAAAGTGTTAAAAGGTTGACACCCATTTTTTTGTTAAATTAACACCAGACATTGTTTACTATTCAACAATACCAGGTGTCACATTAACATTACAGTGGTGTTGGTGTTAAAACGTAATGTTAAAAGTAACACCAGTATAGTGTTACTCACAAAACAAAATGTGGTGTTAAAAAGGTAAATTATGCACACCACAAGGTGTCAATACAAACCAAATCCAGTGGAAAAATATATAATAAATATTCAAAACATTACACAGAAATGGAAAGTTTAACTTTTATTAAACCCATTTAAATATTAAAGACCTTCAATGCACAGCTCATATAAAACAGCAGCGGGGCACAATATATGTTATTTCATCACTGTCAGCTGAAAACTGCCTGTCGTAAGGCTGATAATATATCAGATCAGAGATACAGATAACAGCAAACACATCATCCACAATCTCTATTCTGAAAGCATTCAGATGATCATCAAAATACTCTGTAATGACTTTAGCAGTCAAAAGAAATGCTTCATCATCCTTGACTATGATGTTAACAATTTTTTGAAAAACAGGCATTTCATTTTCAGTACTTGTACAGACAATCATTCCAATATGGTATTCTGTTCCAAAGTTTTTCACCCATGAAGCTGTGGATACACAAGGCACATTCAACCTGGGGCAAGACCTTAAGACCTCACTGAAATCTAGTTCACTTATTGGGTAATCTTTAAGAGGACCAAACTGAAACCTTTGAAAGTAAAAATTCTCCCAATGAAAAGCCAGCTGCCTCTGGTGCTTCTTTACCAGTGTTTTGGTTATGTTCTTAAAGTTCTTCACAGATTTCTTGAAGAAATTGTGTTTACCTTCAAATCTCATACACCACACATGGATGAGTGGTCCTATTTTTCTGATGCATCTGGGGTAATGAATCATCAGATGATGTTTTGGAATCAGCTTCTTGTCTGTAAATACAGACTTAAAGAGTTTATGATGGTCAGAAATCAAATGCTTTAAGAAATAAGTCATACCATCTGTGATTTTTGGTGAGAACACAATATTGACGATTTGAATCAAGAGAAGAATTACCCTCCAGTAGCTGTTATTCCTATTAATTATATCTCCAAAAATCAAGGGTGTATTGCGTAAGAGGCACCATGACTGAATAGCATTGAGGCCAAGGTCATTGCTACCATCAATTTTGACTGCACTAGGTCTGTTGTTTCTCTCAAGGTATCCATAGTTAAAGCTCTGTATCCTTTCTGAAAGGGTGTTTAAATCTATGGAAGTCCTAACCATGTACTGAAAAAGAAGCTGAAGTTCATACTGCACAACACCTTCCAAAAGGTCATGCATAATATCAACTGCGTAATTGTTTGAACAATGAAAATACTGCAGTGCATTAAGAGGACATTCTCTTTTTACACCAAAAGAATGGACAAGAATGGGATTTTGTGCCACAGCATTGAAATGTTCTGAATAGAGCTCTTTTGTGCGAAAAATTAGGTCTTGGTCATCCTCACTGAATACTGACTGAAGCTTTGTTTTATCAGTTAAACAAAATCGACAACAGTAAGTTGCACTGAACGATTCAACCAAGCCAAAAAGGCTATGCAATGCCAAATTATCACCAGTAACCTGAACAATTGAACCCCTTAATGGTGTATCAGAAAATGGGACCTTAATACCTTCTGTCTCGAGACATTTCAAGTCATTAACAAGAGGCTGCAAGACTGGACCAAAACCGTACTTCTTTAAGTCCTCGGCATGGAAAAGAGAAACTAGATGAATGTTCATCAAAACTGAATTGAGTTTAGCTGGCAAATTTCTTAAAATAAAATAAATACAGCCAAGTTTATGTGAACCCCTTTTGGGTCCCAGTGGATTTGCCGTTTCAAAATCATCGTAATACAGCTGTATTTGGAGTGCATGTTCTTGCTCTGAAAATAATGAGTGATTTCTGAGATAGGAACCATCATTGATGTCTCTATATATCCCATCTTCATGACACTTTACCTGTTGAAAGCAGGTACTGAGTTCTTGGTTGGTGAACAATGAATCAAGAGTTCCTAAAATAGGTACATACATAAATTTGTCATTAACAGGAATTTGACTGTATACACCTGTGGTTTTATCCAAACGTGTATCATAACGTACTCCAAGAACATGCTCTACTGGTTCAACAATTTTCCATTTTTTTTCAAAATACTTTTGCCTCTTTCTTTCAGTGTTAAGGTGTGTGAATGGATTTTCTATGTTCTCAAAACATTCTCTGACTTTGTTTAAGGTTTGTTCATTCACCTCAGATGAAAGACACTTAAGAACGGCATCTTGTGCTTGAATATGAACATCATTAACAACCTCCTCCATTGAACAAGTTAAAGACTGCACAATATTTTCAGAAACTCCAGCTGCTTGAACTTGGGCAATAACAGAGCTACACATATCCATTAACTGCTTCTTTTTAGCATGACTTTGTTGACCAACAGAAGAGCTACTCAATGGGTCATGAGCAGAAACATCATCTGTCTCAACACTATCTGTACCAACATTGCCCTTATAAACAGAATCTGTGGCAAATGTGTCTCCATGTGCTTTCAGCAAGTGCTTCTTGAACCCAGAATACGTGTAAAAAACAGATGAACAGCCATGGTCCCCACATTTCAAACGCAATTTGTGCCCTGGATACAAAGCATGACTAAATTTCAAATGCTGGAAAAGAGTTGAACAATTTCTGTGCTGAACCTTACAAATGTAACATGTTAGCATATTCAAGTGTTGTTAATCCTCACTCTAATTTCCTTGACTCTGGGGCTCTCCTTTGTTGTTGCAACATCAATGCCATAAACCGTTGTTTGGATGAATGTGTAGAAGTTGAGGAGGGTTGCATCATAGGACACAGCAAACACAAAGTGTGCCTTAAACAGTTCATCGAAGGCAGCCACTGCAGTCTGTGCCACACAGGGAATGGGCTTCTGATCCAGGATGATGTAGAATTTCTGTATCCTGCTCTTCTTTTCTCCAACGCAGAGGAGGAAGGGCTGTGCAGATCCAACTTTGGCAAGGAAGGTCGCCATGCTTGTCCCCACCTAAGATTGAGAGACAGCATGTTAGAAATGATTGCTCTTATTCCCTCACAAGCAACAAATTAAGGACATTTTATTATTTGGTTTTTTTTTTTGGGGGGGGGGGGGGGGCACAGTGGTTAGCACTGCTGCCTCAGTTAGAATACCATCTGGAAGGCCTGGGTTTGATTCCACCTTGGCCCAGGCCCCTCCCTCTCTCCCTGTGTGGAGTTTGCATGTTCTCCCCGTGTCTGCGTGGGTTTCCTCCGGGTACTCCGGTTTCCTCCCACAGTCCAAACACATGCACTTACTGGGGTTAGGTTAATTGGAAACTCTAAATTACCCATAGGTGTGAATGTGAGTGTGGATGTTGTCTGTCTCCCTGTTTTGGCCCTGCAACAGGCTGGCGACCTGTACAGGGTGTACCCTGCCTCTCGCCCTATGTCAGCTGGGATAGACTCCAGCCCCTCCCCCCCCGCAACCCTGAATAGGATAAGCAGAAGTGAATGGATGGGTGGATATTTCACTTTTTAAATTTAGTTTTAGAAAAGTGAGACCTATTTACTGTAAGTGAAGCAAAGTAATTCATGCCAAAAACATACCTTCATGAACTTGATAACACGGTCAGCAGCCTCAGGTGCACTAATTTTTCCCTGTCTTTTCCCCTTCGCGGTTGGAGGCAAGAGATGAACCAGCAGGAGAATAGCTGCCAGGTCACTATCCCATTCTAATGAAATAACACACACCATCTTAAGAATCACAGCATGCAAATGCATATGTAGAGAGATCTATTAATACCTACCATAATCACTTGATTCCTCCTGAGTGGACAGAAGGTCATCCAGATGAGCACTCTGTCGAAGGCTTTTGCTGACAGTGGTGACCCTCGGTTTATAGAATGTTGGCCATCTTGCGATGAACTTCCCCGAGATGTCTTCTCCAAAGAGCATGATGAAGTCCTGCTCAATCTAGCACAGAGAAAAAAAATGCCATCACAATCCAATTCAACAAATCAATCAGTTAATTAAATCTGTCTGAGTTTCTTACTAAGCCTGGTGTATCCAAGAATCTTGGGAAGTGATCCAAGATGAGTGATGACTGGTCCAGATCATGAAGCATATTCTGTCTATGCTTAAATGTTGCCTTCATTTTCTCCCTGACAACTTCCTGGTCTGATGAATGTTTCATCATGGACATTGCTTCTTTGCATCCATCACCAAACAGCTGTTCAGATGTTAAGGTCTCCCTCAGAGTTCTCGGACCGCCTTGATGAGCAGACTTGGAGCTCCTCTTGAAGTCACTTGCAGTGTTACGCTGAACTGTTTTCAATCGATAGGCCAGATAGCCCTGTCCACTGAGAGGATCATAGTAATGCTCCTATCACAGAACAGAACAGACAAGACAAACTGTCTATTACATTCCATTCAAAAGGACAATTACAGGTGGGCTGCAACGGTTAATCGACACCCCCCCCCCCCCCCCCCCCCCAAATTAATAAAAGTCCAAACAGATTTTGACCCAAGAAGAGAACATTCAGGGTTCCTGCAAATTAATACTCACATAGCCAGTCGGTGAGCCATTATCTTTCAAACTGGGGAAGAGGGTGACAATTCCCAGGGCGTAGGTAATGCGAATGTTGACAGGAGGGACTCTCCTAAAAAACAATTCAATAAAAATATTGCCATTTCACATAGGGATTAAACAAACACACCAACTGTGCAAAGGGTTATGAATAGAAATTATATATTTAATGTATTCAATAAGTAAACTTAAAACCTCTTAAGCCCCTTCTCAGCAATTACAAACTATTTGAATAATCATTATGTTAATTGTTTTTCAAATAATTCTGACATTTCTGTGGATTTCATACATGTATGTGTTTAACTAAGATGAAATTACAGTGCAACCAGTTGAAAAAATAAAGGTTAAATTCCGCCCCCATACAGATGGCTGAGACTTATTGATTACATACCCATGACTTTCAATCATATCCGCCACTAAAATGTTGACAAGTTTCTTTCTTGTTGGATCAGAGAGACTTCTGGTCTTGTTGTACTCTTTTATTACATCTTCTCCTCCTGGTTTTTGGTGCAGAGCTACATAGACAATCTGCAACAGATTTCACATGTCATCCTGCTATGAATTTTAAAAATGGATCAACGTTCTATTTCCAACCTTGAACCAACTCACATTTTTTGCCATCTCACTGTCAGGTGGTCCTTCAACCAGTCGTCTTCTCTGTGCTTTGGTGTTCTCTGTAATCACTGTAGAAGATGAGCTTGCTGAGCTTGGAGACTCGACTGACGAGAATGAGCCATCTTCAGAACTGAAGGAAGCATCTGTGACCTCACTCTGATCAACAGGGGCCACTGTATAAAATTTAGAAACTTCATTAGTAAACAAATTAAAATAACTTTCGCTTTATATATATTTTTAAATGCATTAGAAGTAACACTTGTTTTAATGCTTTTATGTCTTACCAAAGCGCTCAGTGACTACTTTGAAAGATACTGTAGCAGACCTCAGGAGTTCATCAAAAATATCAGCATCCACATCGACTCCAGATGAGTCCTTCAGGTCTACAGAGACTCCACTTGCCAAGTTGAATTTAGCATGAACTGGAAGGGAACAAAAAACTCATCTTAACCTGCTAATTTAAAACATGGTTAGAACTGTAAAGGGACAATCACATTTATAATTAAAATATATTTCAAATAACATTTTCAGACAATGAGCTGCTGGTTAAAATAGTAAATTTTATCATGAAGTGTTGCCTCTATTGTTGAACACAGTTCACCAAAATTTTACATAACCATTTTTATGAACAATAATGAATGAATTATTACTCCAACAAAGCTCATTACTTCAATAAAGAGAGGGGAATTAATAAACAGGCTGGACATGAGGAACACATAGATGGGCCTAAATCTTTCTACTAAGAATTGTTAGACAAATCCACATCTTCTTTTTTGGGCAACATAAATTATCCCTGTCCAAGTTTTGACATGCCATCCTCCAAACCAATAATTATTTATGCAGTGACCATATTTTATCCTTTAGGTCCAACATGCAATTACACTTAGCAGAACCCACCAACATATTTTGAAATTGGTTAAGAGTTGTTCATTTTTCAACTCCATTACATGACTTCCCAGAGTTTATGTCCCAGACTGTTGGCAAAGGCACGGCACTGGTGCTGATTAAAATGCAGATTCCTAAAGGCCAAAAACTATCTTTATGATGGGGAAAGACATTTGAGTTAGAAAAACTAAGCTTGCTTTATTTTATGGCAGCTGCCATATCAACATAATTAGCACTGAACTTACCCTCTTGAATGAATTTCAAGTAATCATAGCAGTCATCTGTCACTGGAACCCGAACCCATTTCTGGACTGCCTGATGCTCCACCTGCACCAGCATTTCTCCAGAACAAAAATGGACACATTCCAAGCTTTGACAACACATTACAGATATTTTAAAGAAGCACTGGTGCTGAAAACTAATGTTTGACTATAGCTTTCTGAACACAAGTAGCGCTGCAACTATGGATTATTTTTGTAATCAAGTATTTTATTGATTACTTCATCCATTAATCAAGTAATCGGATAAGAAATTATTTTTCATATTAACAGTTCATCTGCATATTTTAACTTCCATACTGCTCATTTTTCTCTGTCTCTGTAAGTCCGTAACTGTGTTTACAGGAACAAGCCCTGCTGTTTTGGACTAGAAAAACGTTTCCTTTCAGGCCACCTGAGCTCACCATCTCAGTAATGGCTGCGCAAGTGCAGACATCACTTAAAACAGCTGCTGAAAAGAAAAAAAATAAATAAATAAATAAACTAACATTCTCTGCACAGCAAGTACAACGCACATGCGCACACTCACAGCACAGCGCAGTGGGGGCGTGGAAAAACCTGCCAGCGAATATCCACTCCAGTTAAAGGGTCCCTAATGTGAATGAAATGCTCCGCTTACACGGAGACACCTAAGCTGCAGCATTAAAAGGAAACATCGAAGCAACAAATTTGTATCGAAGATTTTTAGGATTATTTGAGTTACTCGAGGAATTGTTGCAGCCCTAAATTTTGCATTAAATGTTCAATTTGTGTATCAAAATACATGAAGGTTGGTATTTACCTTTCATGCTTTGATTTTTTTTTTTTTTAAATAGAAAGCCTGAAATTTTCCTTTGCTCTTCCCTTTTCCTCTAACTTCTCCCGTTTATGCCGGTTGTCATTTTGATTTCTGTAGCCCATGAAATCAAGTGTGCGCACACCCGTTGTGAATGAAACTGCCCCTGCTCTGTGGTAGATGGCAAATTTTGTTTAAATGATATAAGCGCAAACGGCGATGATAGCGAGCTAGCCCAGACGGAGTCAGCTCCTGTTTGTTAAATGCAATGACAGCAGAGGTCCAAAAGTAAAACTATGAAATCCTCAGCCGTGCGCGAGGGCGCCTCAGCAAGGTTCAGAGCCTGGCGATCAATGCTAGCTAGCATGGTTTTTGGAGGGAACGTCCCCCACGTCCTCTTGAAGGCTCATTAGCAGTTTGTATTGCTAGCTTTGTAAATGCACACATCGACAATATTTAAGGCCATACCGCCAGACGTGTCATATTTACGCTGTAAAATGACTACTAGAACTGACCAAATATAACATTAGAATTCAAATTTACCGCTCCCTAGATTTGGTAAAATGGCGGGACCTTGAATTTGGTGAACTTTCCATTCAAAATAGGTTAAATATAGTATATTTTTTGATGTCACAAACTAAAAAGCACATTTCTATCAAAACATCAAGTCTGGACATTTAGCTTACCTTTAGGAAGTAATTTTGTCTTCTGCGGGTTAAAAGAAACGGTAATGTCCGACCGAGCGACTGCTGGAAACCGACAGAAAGCAGACGGCACTTTGCAGCCGTAAAGCGAAGGCGTGGCTTAAGCAACACCAACTAATTAACGCTTGAATTTAACAACTTAAATATGTAAGAACTTACACCGGCAGTGTTATTTTACAGCTGTGTGTTGTTAATACAACACCAACACTTTTTATTTAACACTACACCTAAGATTTTAACACTGGCATTTTTACTGTGTACCAACCACCAAGACCTGAGAGGAAAGTGTGTGGGGGTTAGGGAGGAAACTCTTACCACATCTCACGCATATACATTATAGATTAACAAAAGGCAAATATTTGCTTTTTGAGCTTGTCCTGCAACAGTGGTGCAGGCTACATGATATGTATGCACAAAGTGTTTCTAAGCCACCAGATACCATTGTCTCCAATGGACCCCACTTTCGCTGTGATATTGACAATGATGCCGCTGTGCTGCTTGGCTTTCTCTGCAGGCTGCTGACCAAATCCACCGCTCCCCTTGAGAAGGAGGGGAGAGAAATACTTGGCCATGACCAGGGGACCCACTGTATTGGTCGTTAAGGTGGAAATGATGCCCTGAAATGGAAGAAAAAAAACAAATGTTACTTATTTATATTTAAGGTTTAATGAATTTAGTGTCATAAGAAACTACATGAGCAACCCTAAATTTAAAGTACTTTGTAATATTGTGATGATTTAGTCACTGACTCTAAGTTTGTGCAAGCAGTTTGTATGCAGACAACAGTTTGTCTCCACACCTCATGACAGTGGTTAGAGCTTGAAAGAGCTTTTACTCCAATCCTGTGGCTTCTCAGAGAAAAACAATACTTCACCTGTGCAGAAACCTCTCTCAGGCTGGTCTCTCCTTTCCCCGAGGGATGAAGCATCGCCGAACAGTTGACGATTAGATCCAGCTGCCTGAATTTCTCCTTAACCATCTCTGCAGCTCCGCGGATGTCATTCTCCTGGTTCACGTCCAGCCTGAGGACCGTCACTCTACCCGGATGTTGGCCAACCAGGGTCCGCAAATCTGCAGCCCCGTCCGGGTTTCGACACGTTGCTACAACCGTAGCGAGGGTTTTATTTTTAAGTATATGCCTGCAGAACTCAAACCCCAGTCCTCTGCTTGCACCTTGGATGAGAGCAATGGGCGCAGCCATGGTAGATGAATGACATAACGAACAGTGTTTGCTGCCTTCACTGTCACGCTAAGAGTAGTAATATATATATATTTGGGAGGAATTTAGCGAGAACAGTTGCCGAACGAGACTTTAATAGGGCTCATAAGTGACATTTAAACTTTATCATAAATGAGAACGCTGATACTGTGATGTGTGTTTTGAAATTATACATTTTAAATTTTGAAAAAGAAAAACTAACAAGGGATATTGAAGGCAACACGCAAGGCAAAGCAAGGGACGTGCGCCCTCTATAGGTCTTTATGAAAGCACTTACACAACTCTACATTGAACGTGCCCTTTGAAAGCGTATCATATAATCTAATAGGGCGTAGACAGGAAATGGAAAAAAAAGATAGACAACTTTAAAGGGAACCATTGGATTTTTACCCTGTTATGGACACTACTGAATGGTTCACTCTGTAAACTTCTTTTCTTTTGCCAGATCTGGCAAATTTCTTTATTTTCATATACAGATAAATGTTATTACAGTAGCAATTTGGATATTATGTTGGGATAATGGAAAACATGGTCAATATCAAATGTGGAGCATTTCATTGAAAAAAGTACATGCTGAAAAGTGAGTTTACTGAATATCAGTTTATTTGTACTTCTAAAATGACATTTTTAAATTATATAATTGAGTAAAACATATCAAAATGTCTCTTATTTATGTATATTAATGTGTTACATACACAGCTGTGGTCAGAAGTTTACATGCAGTCATCATAGCCTTTAATGATTTCGTTGAGCTGCTGTTCTTTTTCCCCCCAGGGTGGAATGATTGTACAGCATACATCTTTATGGACAATTTAGAATAACCAATTAACCTAATCCCACTAATTGCATGTCTTTAGGAGGAAGCTGGAGTATCTGGAGAAAACCCATGAAGACGCAGAGAGAACATGCTAACTCCATACAGAGGTCCCAGCCAGATGGTAGATTCAAACCCAGGACCTTCTTGCTGTGAGGCAAAGGTGCTCGCCACTGTGCCACCATGCTGCCCCGTACAGCTTGCACAAATTTGACTTTATTTTGGATTTTCTCTAATCCACACAGTGTCAAAAGTATACATACAGGCTCAAGTATATACAAACACACACTTAAATCTCTTAATAAGTGGTGTTAAAATGTCTTAATCTACAATTCTTCTTTTAGACCTTCACTAAGTTTTTTTTTTTTTTTTTAGAGCTTTACCATCGTTTCAAGTATTGGTCAATCCAGTGAGTGCTGTCAAACAAATCCTTTTTTTAAACCACATAGTTGTTTTTCCATCAGGCATCATCATCCAGTCCAGTAGGTGGCGGTAGCTTAATGCCAGCTGCCAATAATTGCGAAAAAAGCTGGTCAAATAGTCTGTATTAATATTTCGTTAATTCAGTTTCATGACATATAAAGCATAAATACTTAAGCTAAATATGTTTACTACAAGTAAACACACAAGAAGCGGGATTATTACATTGAAAATAAAATAAAAAATTAATCCGGGGAAGAAGAAGAAGTCAGTTGCCTAGCAACTTTTCGAAGCCTAGCGTCACCTAGCAAGCTGGGATTTTAGCTAACACATGGCTTGTACCACCCTAAACAGTGTATAAATGCCACTAAAAAGAAGAGGACCTTTGCAGCTGGCCCAGAGAGAAGTGGAGGAAATAAAAAAACAGGTCAGTTAAAGAATGGCGCCTTTAAACTTCATTGCAACAGTTTAGACTCGACATCAGACAGTTGTAGCACATGCTGTACCATCAGAGCTTTTTAATGAAGTGATTCACAGGTTTTAACTTGAACATGTGTGTCTGAGCACTTTCATCATTGAAGCCCGTTACAGACGTGGCTCGAGCTGTGAACAATATCCGTTAGCATCTGTTTGTATCAACTCAGTTCCTATACGCTGCTGCGTTCGCAGTGTAAACAAAGGTTAAAAAAAAAAAAGACAGTATAAAAAAAGCGCCTTTGATAACGCTAACTTTTCTTTTAACACAAGTATAGTTATTTTACCACCGAAATGGAAAAATCATTAAGTATAAGCAAACTGTATACTGTGCTGCTAGTTAACACTTAACTGCACATGGATTTAAACACGTTTTTTCTCATTATTCCTCTTTCGCAGGTTGACAGTCTGGTGAAGGATGTGCAGAGTCAGGCTGGATCCACTGAAGAGGCCTTTCGAAGGTAACCAGCTCTGACAGAGCATCAGCAGTGCTCTTCCTTACTCTAAAATGAGTACCCTCATCTGTGTTAGCACTGAAGTGCTTGCGTTTTTCCTGTTGGGGGAGTTAAATGGACTGGTACTTAAACAGCACCTTTCTACTCAGTTGAGCACTCAAAGCACTTTCCACTACATATTCATACAGAACTTTTATCTATGCCTAAGCACTTTCCAACATTCACACACATTCACGCTTCGATGGATGCATCAGGGAGTTCAGTATCTTGCCCAAGGATGTTTCTGCATGATCCACCGACCTTCCAACTGGTAGAAGACCCGCTCTACCACGTGCTCCAATCATCTAATTTATGTAGTGCTTTAAAATTTGATCTCTACCTCCAAACAGATGCCAAGAACTGCAAATGTCAGCAGAGGACACACTAAGGACACTGAAGAAGCTGACCAAGGTTAGTGCTCTACTGTTTAAGAAACTCTTTGGAACAAGTAGAGTTTTAATCTCTAGATGCCAACAATTGCAAGCAATCAGTGATATTACTTGACTAATAACATTTGTTTTTGTAAAGGTAACTGCCATTACTTATGACACCAAATCAAGATATTAATTTCTCTGTGTGGAAAATGTTGTAGGGTTGGCAGCAGTGCAACTAATTAGACATCATAAGCTGTTACTTGATCTTTCAGGCTGATGAGCTGGCTCCAGTGGGGAACTATGATCAGAGGAAACAGGAAGAGGAGCGACGAGTGCAAAATATCTTGGAGCGTCTCAACACTCTCTCTATGGAGCTGTCACCACCAGGACCCAGCACTGAAGCAGGGTCAGTGACTTGTGTTAACTGCAAAGAATAAAAGAGGGAATAGGGGCTTTGCTCTTCTTATCTGTTTATATACTTTATGGTCCATGCTGCAGTGGCTTGATTTCCCCAGCAATCCCCAGGAATTTAATCTGCATTATCCATTGTAAAACATCAGTTTACCTGTCACAGTTAGTGACAAAAATCTGACCTAAGAATGCCATTTTCATGTCACTATTTTGTGATCCACAGTAATGTTTCAAAGGCACAAAGTGAGGATAGTGTTGAAGAAGACGACGACGATGATGATGAAGATGACAGTGACGAGGAGGATGTAGAAAATGATAGCAGCGATGATGAAGATGAGAGGAGAGATGTGAAACCGCCATCTCAGTCAGACCCTCGCATATACGTGGTCCTCAGTGATTTCAAAGGAGAGCAGGAAGGAGATCTGTCTGTTCGGGTAAAGTACAGGCAGGCTTCATGTCAGCAACGTCCAGTGGTGTAAAGAAGTGGTACTACTATTTTCATTTGGATTTCCTACATTCTTAAAAGCTGCACAGTAACTGGAGTGAAGTTTAAACTGAGTGACAAATTATTCTCTTAGTGTAGGCTCAGTTGTTGTAAGACATTTTAATGTAGCCTCGCTCTTTGTAAATGAATCTTTTTTGTAAATGGTGAAGAGAAGAGGAATGTGATAATTAAAAGGGAGCTGAGGCTTCTGTTACTGTTAGTGGCTTTTTACTGGTGATGAGCAGGTAAATATATTTTGGACTATTAGAGCTTGCACTCTTTTCCCTTACATTTAAAAAGGTGGCACTGTATAATATTTAGTTTCAACAGAAGATGGAGCTCTAGCCATCCAGATCCACTGTCTACAGTCCGGCAGGGCTGAAGTATGAAACAAATGTGATTTAAATAGTCTTGAAAACTATATACTTATTTAATTTCAGGCATTTCTATGGTGTGTCTAGTAGACATTTGCACATGTTCGTATACAGTTTAATGCACTGTGATGGCATGTATAAGCTTTACTAATCATCATAATGAGAGAGGTTGAGTACACTCTGGACAGGTCACCAATGTGTCACTAACACATAGGGATAGACGTGCATTCACACTTGCATTCACATAATCATCATATAAAGGAATTCATTTTCCAGAGTGATGAGCGATTTAACCATTTTTCTCATCTGTTTGTTACTAATATATGACTAATGTGAATTTGCATGATGTTCTGTGGCCTGTTGTTTCAGAAGGGGGAGGTGTTGAGGATTATCAGGAAGACAGCAGATGGATGGTGGCTAGCTCAGGACACCAAAGGCAACAGAGGAGTGGTTCCAAAAACCTACCTGAAGGTACAAAAACTGCATCACAGTCATGTCCAACAATATGACTCTTCATTTAGACATGTAGCTAAAGAACGTATTATAAAACATGACTGAGAACATTAAGATGCAGGCTGCTAGGATGCATATGCTTCGGGCTTTTGCAGCAGTTTTCCATATTTGTTTTATTATGTTACTATATTTAGATGATGAATTTGAAAAATAACAGAATTTGATTGCTTGTGTTTTAAATGCAACTATAATGCATTAGATTGGCGCTAGTGTTGATGATGAAGATGATGAAGATAAAGATGATTCCAAGGAAGATGATGATGGTGATGATGAAAATGAGGAGCTGGAAGAGGAGGAAGATCAAGATGGTGAAGAATTAACTGATGATCGAGACAAACAGAGGTTCAACTTTTTTTATTTAATGACAGCTTCTGTTTCCCTTAATGACACTTTGTTCGAACTGATGATAGTTTTGGCTACTAAATTTATCCAGATTAACTGCAACATACAAATAGTACTTATTACTGTTAATGAGAAACTTTAATTTTCTTGTTTTTTTTTTTGTTGACAGAGCTACACATTTTCACTGGTCTACTGTCAAAAAAGCTCTGACTGAGGTACAACCTTCTGTACTCTACAATTATAACTACAGGAAGTGAAGCTGCTATTAATTTTGCCAACAGCAAATACTGAACCCACAATTTTTAACTCTGTATTAAATCTCTTTATTTTTGTTTTCACTTTGTGTGACAGATTGATGCAACAGATGTGCTATCTGCCATGGGTGCCATACCTTCAGGATTCAGACCATCAACTCTCAATAAACTACTGGTGGAGGAAGGTCATTATGCAGCGTGTGTGTGTGTGTGTGTGAGAGTGAGAGCAGCCGGGGTGGGTTCTGTGTTTGGAAGCATTGGCAGAATTCAGTAAATCTTAGCTTGCTGGTTGACTGGTGGTGAACAGCCCTGAACCCCCTTCCTGCTGCCTGAGATAATCTTACAGGTTAATCAGCTGTTATAGTGCTGGGACAAAACAGTGTTTTCATTGTCAGTTACTCAGTTTCTGCCTGTTACTTTCTCAATTTATACTTTTTCTACAAAATAGCAAAATAACAATGTGAATCAAAATTTCCCTGATTCTAAGTAACCAGTTCAATTTGAGAGCAGTGATCAAGGGCATAAAACTAAAAAAAAAAAATTCTATTAAATATCATCTATGACAAAAAAGAGCAACAAATCACTGTATTTGTGAAGCAGGAATCACAGAATGTGTCACATTCTTATTTTGAAAAAGCAAACAATTGTTGCAGCTAATTGGAAACTTGTCTTTAACACTAAGATAACAATAGATTGAATGGTAAGATAGGTGCTTTTTTTTTACCCTATACATGCTGCATTTTCAGTTGATTAACAATATAGTGTACGCACCTTTCACTGTAAGTACTAATACTTATCTGACCAATACTGCATGACTTAAAGGCAAAGCTGTAACCCTTTGTGTCCTTTACTAGGTGTAACATACAGAGGAAGTCATTACATTCAGCCTCAGCTCAGCCAGTCACAGCTCTCCTTTAAAGACCTCTTCTTGGACCCAGACACTGGCAAGGTGAGCGTGTCCCTCTGTGTGCGTGTTTTTGAGTCTAACTGGTGAAAGCTGTCATAGACCTGCCTTTTGTGTGAATCTCCTGTTGTGTAGGTTCGTGCTCGGCAGGTCAACACCAGTGTTTGTTTCACTTTGTGGGGCTGCAGGATGATTCCTACTCCCGGGGTTGGTGTTCAAGTCCTCAGCCGGCACATCCGACTCTGTGCCTTTGATGGAACTCAGGTATCATGGCTGTCTCTGCTGTATACCTTTATTCCAGACACTGTAGTCAGTTACAGTTACAAAAGACAAAAACAAGGACATAATTATATAATTTATTATAATAACAGGTATTGATTTGTAAATAACTGGTCATAAATAACTTGAGCTTATTATATAATAGTATACTACAGTATATTTGTAACTAACTAGGCAGCTCTTTCTCTTGACAGTACTTTCTTTACAGATATCACACATTTTGGGGTAAAAATAAAAGAAAGGTAGGTGTGACATGTAAACGCCCTATAGGAAGTGATATACAGACAATGGCAGATAGAAATAGTTTTAAATAAATCTATATTTCATTATTATCACTTTGACCTTCAGATAAATCTATTGACCTTAAAGAAGTCAGAGGTCAAATGTGACATGAAATTTTAAATCTTTATATTGTACTTTCTATATGTTGACAATACTCACCACATTTATAAGAATCATAGTTATAAGGCTTTTCGTCAATATTCTACCAATAAATCATGAAGTTGACCTTGAAGACCTTGGTGGATGTAAGCCAGATTTTATTGGATTGCTAACATGACCCGATGCTACACCCTTACAAAGTTTTATCAAAATCAATTTTAAACTTTTTAAGCTATTGTGTTTACAGACAGAATGACACGCACACACGTCCGCATGCAAAAGCTACCAAAAATGTCCTCCTCTGCGGTGGGAATGAGGGAAAAATTAGCCCCTTGGCTGGAGTGATCATTATTATGCTCTTTTTTTAGTTAAATTCATATACTTCTTTACCTTCTTTAAATCTCTTCACAGTGGAAGTAATTTAATTAGTTCTGCTTTTTTTTATTAGTTAATACAGAGGTGTCAAACATTGGGCCCAGAGGCCAGAGTCAGCCCTACAGAGACTCTAGTCTGGCCCACTGGTCGGCTTTGAAAAATGTGATGGGGGGCGGGGGGCATAAATTTTGGACTTAACTGTATTTTATAAGTTTTCCAGCTTTCCCTACAGATAAAGACCTCCCCTATGATCATTCATACTACATTAAAGTAATAGATAAACGGGTAAATGAAAATAAACAGCTGAAAATAAACAACCTCTGCTTAGTTGTTCAGAGGAAGCTAAACTCTCTCTGTTGTGTTACACAAGGTGATTCACATCCTTGATTATTTAAGTGGAAAGACTTGTTTATGGGTCCCTTTAGGTTTGCAAGCTTATACAACAGTCACATGTCAGCTCAGCTCAGATTATAGAGAACACATTTCTGACATAATACAGGAAGATTATTATATATTTTTTTTCGTATTTCACTCTATCCACTTTTCTTTCTCTCTCTCTCTCTTATTTATTTATTTATTTTTTACATGAGTTTCACTTGTGTTCCAGGTTCTGAGCAACATCCATGTAGTAAGGGCAGCCTACAACGCCAAGAGCCCAAAGACCTGGAGCTTCTCTCCGAGGGTATGAGGAGGTTTCTGTGTTTACAACCTTACAATAAACGCTGGATTACAGACATTGTGCTCAGGCTCTGGTGGTTTTACTAATCTGCAAAAAAACAAAAAAACAAAAGCCAGAAATCTGAAACTCAGCATGTGTTTGTTCAAGGTGACGGGTATCTTGCCCACCCTCCTGGATGGAGAGTGTTTTCTGCGCTGCGACTCGACGTCTCCTAACCTCGGGATCCTCTTTGAATTAGGAGTCACTTTTATAAGAAATGTAAGGACACAGACAAATGTGAAAACTACACGGATGACACAGAAAATAAAAAATAAAAAAGTTTATTTTGATGAGACGGATGATAAAATCCCTCCTTTATAGGAGTTGACACTTATAAGCAAAGGAAAACACTGTGTGTGCATGTGTGTGTCTGTGCTTTAGTCTACTGGGGAGAGAGGAGACCTGAGCTGTGGCTGGGCTTTCCTTAAACTGACTGATGATGCAGGAAACCCTCTCCCAAACAGGTACATAGGCAAAAGAAGCTCACAAAAATATATTTGTGTAATTCTTTTCTTTAGACATGTACAGTTTGAATGATGTGAAATGACACCTACCACCAGGACTGACATTAGATTTTATTAAAGGCAAATTTAATAATTACCTGATGTGTACAGGACCTATGAACTCCCAGTGAATGGTGGCACTCCGTACGAGAAGGATGTAGCAGTGGAGGCATCAGCCACTAGAGGACGTAAGGAGAAACAGCAGACTCAAGACATGAAAGATTATGTAAATTTTGAAAATAACATGAGGGGGGAAAAAAACCCCCAACAAAATAATAGTTTTGAGGTTGTAATGATCAGTGTGTCTCCTACCCTTTCAGCTCCAAGTGGTGTCTTCCAGCAGATGCTCCAAGCTAGGCGGCAGCCCAAACTTATTGTAAAGCTGAAATCAGCCAACAGCCGGATGCAAACACAGCTCAGGTTAGAAGATCAGTGAGAAACAGCCGCCACTGTGCTTGAATGCATGCAGTGGAATATCTTATCCATAAAGCATTCCCTGATTTATTTGAACCCATTCCTGGCTCATCTCAGACAAATCCTTGCATGCATATATGTATACATTTGTGACATGTTTCTCTCTTTAGTCTCCTTCCAGATAATCTCCTCCACTGTCTGAACTGCATCCATCTGCTGGTTCTGCACAGGCAGCTGCTCGCAGACGCACTGCTGATGGACAGGCCTACCATGCAGAATGCAGGTTGCTCTCACTGTCAGTGGTTCCTGTCCAGACTGATTGTATTCACAGCTCTAAGTTTAACACCTCTTTCTCTCTTTCAGATCTAATGTGCAGTCCTGTTCTATCAACCTTTCCTAAGCTGTTGGACCAGCCAGACCTGTTAGATGCTCTGAGGGTGAGAAAAGAGCGCTGTGGTCACATTTGTCTTGCAGATAAGATTCTGTGAACTGCTTCTGTGTTTTGTTGCTTGATCAGTACAGTTTGAATTCTGCTTGTTGAAAGTGATTTCCATCCTATTTTTTTTTTAATATTCTTATAATCAAAAAAATGTGTGATTATGACAGTATTCTAGAGTTAAGAGCTTTGTGAGCCACCACGTTTGTTTGATGTCAAGAAAAACTATGAATAATTGTGCTTTCTTTCAGAGTGCCTGGCTAGATGCTGAGACCAACATGAACAGAGCACAGAAGGTGTGTGCATGTATGTGTGTAACTGTACAACTCTGTTTTGACCTTGTGCAAATATATTTAAAAATGGAATGCAACAGTCATAAAATGTGTAAGCTGAGGAGCTGCATTTTTCTGTTAAGTATCTGCTGAGTTCAAGTTTCAAGTTTAGTTTCAGTACAGTGGTCATAGTGGTATATCTCCCACTGTTTCTGGATAGAAGCATAACCTGTGTGTATGTGTGTGTATATATATATATTTCAGCATTAATCGAGCCTGTGCCAACTGTTTTGAAACATATTATTGGCATTAAATTTTAAATAACATATTTATCATTTGCAACATTTAACATGTATTTGTGTCATTTGTAATAAAATTTAGGGATTGAATGCTTTGCAGATCATTGCATTCTGGTTTCATTTAAATAAAGGGTAGCTTTAGGCAAGAAGCACTCATTGTTTGGGTCAGTGAATTTAAATCAATCTAATGCTCTCTGAGATGATGGAAGCACATTTCTGGATGTGCAATAACAGCACAGACCTGTAGAGGATGCTGCCAGTGTGATGGATCGGGTGGCTTGTCTCTGCAAAGAATTGAGAATATTTTGTGTGGTCAGTGAGATGTGACTTTAACTGCGGCTTCTTCCATGTGTGTTTGCAGAGGGACCTGTCCTATCGAAAGCTGGAGTTTGTTAAAGTCTACATGTTGTCTGTGTATTTCCTCCTCCACTCACCCTCACTGTCCTGTCATCGCTGGGCGGACCCGCCTTCTGAAGCGCAACGTGCAAGAGTCATCTACGCAACTCTGGAAACTTTAAAAAACCACCGCAACAATACTGGCCAATCAGGAGCTCCTGAGGTCTTTGTTGATGGCGCTCACGCCCATCTCGCTTTCGATGTTACAGAGTTAACTTTTGACCTCCTCCGTTTGGCGCGGTAACAATAATATCGTCTTTCTCTGGCTCATAATTTAATTATCAGTTTGATTTTTACATACAGTTTGAAAATATTTAAAGGTTAAGGGTGGCAATATTCTATATCTTTATTATTTTAAAATTGTTTGTCGTTTTCATGAAGAAGACCAAAACAAGCACTGGTCCAAATCTACAAGACCTGGCTTCCTCTTTAGTAGCTGTTTTTCAGTACAAGCATATCACATCCTGTAACCTGGTTGCTCATTCATGTATTTATTCATGTATTTGATCTTTTTGTATCACATTTTAGATACACTAAGACAACATTTTGATAAGTTGGAGCGATTCTTCATTGGTTTTTAACTGAATTTGTTGAAAACAAGAAAAAAAACATTTCACCAGACTTGCCCAACACTCCTAGCCTCCCTTCTGCTTTGTGACAGGAAATGCTAAATTATACAGAGCATGCACTTGTTTGTGTATGTTCTGTTTATATGAGATACTGACCGTGGCCTGTGTTGTAGTGAAATAACATTTTATTTATTTTATGTTTAATCACAGAGTCCAGGTTCTGTCTTAAACATAAAAAAATGAGTTACAGTAATAAAAAAAATGACAATAAATGGTAACATTATTGGCATGTTTTAATTTTAGTTTTGTAATAAAAGTTGCATTCATTTCATGTGAGGCTTTGTTTTGCACTTGTTTACATGCACAAAGGTGCTTTTTCAGCCCTGTCATCTTACTGGGTACTGAGCTCCACCCGTTAGTTCAACATCAGTTGTGTGTGGGTGTGTAGTGTAGAGTTACGGGACACCAGAACAGTGCCCAGAGTTAATAATTAGCCTGCTGTGTTCTTTTTATATCCTGGTATATAAGAGAAGGAGCACTGGGAGGCTGAATCAGTTTGGGCGCAGTCAGTCTTGGCTTCACTTCTAAAGTAACATTTATTACTCCGCATCAGTTCAACGTACTTTTCCATGATGGAAAGAAAAAAAAAAAAAAAAACTTAAATATTTTTTAACAGCATTTAAATCTTCTTTAATCATGGCTCACAGTTCAGACATTTAACATATTATAGAAATTAAGGTGTTATTTATGAGATAAGAACTTTAAAAAATTTTGAAATTATTTACACTGACTTCATGATATAAAGATGGTAGGAAATGTTGCTTTAAACTCCTCACATATATCCCACAACACATTCTGACACTGAAAAGAATGAGCTATAGGAATGAGCTATAACATATTAATTAGTGAGTAGAGGCCAGATTTTATTTCCCAATGTGTATTCAACAACTCCCCAGGATAACTTTAAATTTACCTTACAATATATCAGCCATCTCATGTTACTCAAGAAGGTAAACAAAGCCAATAAGCATATTTCCAAAATGACACAGTAAGAGTGCAAATACCTTTCAGCATGTTTGTAATTCTTATTATGACCTAATAGCATTATTCATTCCCTGATGCCCCCTCATTGTCTAACATGACCTTAATCTTGAAACTAACACACATTTAACCCACAATGTTAATCTCTGAACTTCAAACAGACTGAAGACTGACTATAAAGGCCTTATCCTCAGAAGTGATACTCCAAGTCTCCGGTCCAATGCCTAAAGTGGTCTTTCTGAGTGTGTATAAACACACCAAGCCTTTTGTTGGTGCAGCGTTTGCAGGTGAATCATATTCCACATCCTGTAATTCCACATTCCAGCTCTGTTGCTGGGTAACTGTATGCTGGCCCAGATGACCAGAGCATTGTTTAGCTCTGAAAAACTGGATCATCATCAGGTCCATAGTAGTAGAATATCCTGAGGCTGCATCAAACAAAGGAAAAAGAAACTCTTTGTGAAGTTCAGATGGGACAGAGAAGTGTTTGGTCCTGAAATTATGTTCACAGGTTTTAGATTATCCCTTGATTGGCAGTAGCAATGAACAAGATTTTTTCCCCCATCGTATGTAGATAATGACTGAATAAAATAATAAAGAAATTAAATCTTATAGATTATGTACCTTTATAGAAAACATAAAACAAACAAACAAAAAATTCCTCATCTATTATGCTAAATATTTGTTTTATATACACTGCACACTGTAAAGTGGTGTGTGGTGCTGTGACCTAATTCTTACAGAAAGGTATACTACGGCAAACTGCTGCAAGTCCAGTAAGAACTGATGTATTGATTTATAAGTAGCATTAACTCAGTCCCCTCTGTTGAAAACACAATGAAAATTGCTAGAAAAAATTTGGGGGGAACTTTGACTGTAAACAACAAAAATCCAGAGATACCATAATATACATTTTGTAAAGCCAGTTAGAGGGTTGATAAGCCAGCCTTATTTAAGATTGGGCAAGAAATGATAAATGAAAAAAGAAATTACATTATACATGAAAAAGTGAAAACATTTTATATCTGTACACTTAATTTGAAGCATTGTTGATGTTATGTCTTGGCCCATTGTGGGATATTTATGTAGGTTTGGTGTTATGTCAGGAAATAATATGCATTTTATGTTTACTTTAGTATGTTAGGTGCACACTAAAGTAAACACATTAAAAAAAATAACAACATAATAAATGGTGTGTCTGTATAACTGAGCCCTTGAGTATTTAAAAATTCTTAGACATTGACAAGTTTTAGACATTGGCTAGATGCTGTTACTGAGAGAGAAGCTACAGGCAATGTCAGTAATCACGACCGCCATCTATCACATGGATTACTGACTATCTGAGAGACCGGCAACAGTATGTGGACAGTGCTCTGATTTGGTGATGTGCAATACAGGAGCTCCACAGGAGACTGTACTACTGTACTTCCATTCCTGTTCACCTTGTACACCTCAGACTTTTAAGTACAACTCTGAATCATGTTCCCCACAGAAATACTCTTTATGATTCTGCAGTGGTTGGATGCATTAGTGATGGGCAGCAGGAGGAATACATGGGATTATTGGATACTAGCAATACCAGCAACCATAGTCACATGTTTTCCAGGGGCCAGAGCAGGCAACAGAGAAGGAAATTTTAAACTGCTGGCTAAGGCTAAATATAAATTTGGTAAAATAATAATTGACGTCCTTGGTAATTAAACATGGTTATTCCAAAAAACAAAACGCGAGAATCCAGGGTTGAGACCAGGAAGAGAATTGCAGTCTTACACGCCTTTCTGCAGCTTCTCTCCTCCTGTCATCCCCCAAAACCCCATCCCCACTGAGACGGTGCCTGCTCCACGACCACCAATAAACAAACCAAAAACATGCAAAAAACATCTTAAGCATAAAAATTCATGGCGAAAAAAAAAATAAAAAATAGCATCCTCAACTGCACCAAAGAGTAAAACAGCTACATGTGGATTATTAAACTTAGGTCTCTCCCTCTTCAAAGGCCCTTTTAGTAAATTATTTAATAATTGATCAACATAATTATTCATTCTGCTTTATACAGAAACCTGGTTATAGCAATATGAATGTTAATTTAAATGAATCTTCACCCCTGAGTCACATTAACAGTCAGCCAAAGCACAAGTCGAGAAGTAGCAGCAGTCTTCCACTCCAGCTTTTTAATTAACCAAAGAACCAGACAGAGTTTTAATTCATTAAAAAGCCTGACTCTTAGCCTTGTCCAACCTAATTGCAAAACTCAAAAAAAATGTTTTATTTGTCATCTATCTTCCACCTGGCCCTTACTCAGAGTTGGTCTGATTTTTCAGACTGATTTAGTGCTCAGTTCAGATAAAATAATTATAGTGGTTGATTTTAACATCCATGTAGATGCTGAAAATGACAGCCTCAACACTGCGTTTAATCTATTATTATATTCAATTGGCTTCTCTCAAAATGTAAATGAGCCCACCACCACTTTAATCACACTCTGGATCTTTTTCTGACATGTGGCATAGAAACTGAAGACTCAACAGTGTTCCCTGCAAACCTGCTCCTGTCTGAGGAGATTATCTTGTCAATAGTTTTACATCCTCACTGTGTATGACTCCTCTGAGAAAGAAAGTTTCAAATCAGAAGTGCTTGACTTCCTGGTATAATTCACAAACCCCAGGTTTCTTTTCAGCACTGCAGCCAGGCTGACAAAGAGTCAGAGCTCTGTTGAAATCTTGAAAGCATAGTTGTAAAACAGCTAACTGATCATCTGCAGAGGAACGGTTTATTCGAAGAGTTTCAGTCAGGTTTCAGAATTCATCACAGTACAGAAAAAACATTAGTGAAGGTTACAAATGATCTTCTTATGGCCTCTGACAGTGGACTCATCTCTGGGGGACATGGCTGAATGCCTTTTCCAGTTCCACAAAACACATGTAGACTGAATGGGCAAATTCCCTCACACATTGGAATATCCTTGGGAGGATAATCAGCTGGTCCAGTGTTCCTTGAACAAGATCAAAACCACATTGTTCCTCTTGAATCTGAGGTTTAACTAATGGACAAACTCTACTTTCCAGCACCCTGGCATAGACCTTCCGAGGGAGGCTGAGGAGTGTGATCCACCAATAGTTGGAGCACACCTTCTGGTCCTCCTTCTTGAATATGGGAACCACCACTTCAGTTTGCCAATCCAGTGGCACTGCCCCAGATCTCCACATAACATTGCAGAGGTGTATCAACCAAGACAGCCTATCAGCATCCAGAGCCAACCTCCTTGCAGCCACAGTTCCATGCAGTACCCTCTAGAGGTGTGAGGTGTAGACCATGTTCCATTTGGACTCCATTTCCCAACCCCCCCCTGGGAATGCCATCAAAGTTTTACCACAGGTGGGAAGATCTTGTGGACTAGGACCTCTGTTGGGCATTTCCAGTGTACCCTCACTACATGTTTGGGAACGCCAGGTCTCTCCAGCATCTTCCTCCACCACCTGATCCAACTCACCACCAGGTGGTGATCAGTTGACAGCTTAACTCCTCTCTTCGCCCGATCGTCTAGAACATATCGCCGGAGATCTGACATGCGATTACAAAATCAATCATTGACATACAAGGATACCCACCCCAGACTGCCACTTACTGATTGCAACTTCAGACTGGAACAGAGTCCAGTCTGGAGACTGGTTCCAGAGCTGCTCCCAGCCAGGCCACATGGGCTAAGGCCCGGCCACCAGGCACCCTTCCTTCCTAGGCCTAGCTCCAGAGTGGTAACTCTATCCTGGGCAGAGCAAACTGATCAATTGATCTTTCTTCCATAGGGGTCATCTGAATTGCTCTTTGTCTGGCCCCTCACCAAGGACCAATTTGCCTTGGGAAATCCTACCAGGGGGCAAAAGCCCCCGGACAACATAGCACCTGGGATCACTGGGACACACAAACCCTTCCACCACAGTCCGCGGTTTGCAGAGAGCTGAAACACATTTTCCAAATATGGGAAAAATAAAGCATTTATCATCATTAGCATTATCAAATGTCAGTGCATTAAGTTTATTAACGAAACAGTAAAACATGACCTTGTTTGAAAGCAAGCAGTGTTACTTTTATAGATGTTTTTTAAAAAAATTATTTTTGATTGTGCTTAACAGGAAACAAAAATCTTATCTGTGCCATGTCAAGCTCTCTCGGTTAACTATATAGATGAAGATAATGTATTAAGTTGAAGACAAATTTTGAAAAGTGACTCCACTGCAGATCACTCAATATGGACCATCATTGTGTAGCTATAAATGATTCTCCACTGCAGACTGAAAAACTTTAGAACTGTAGACGTGATTGTTATCACCTGGAAACACTGAGACGTTCTCACCTAGTTCTCTTTGTGCCTCAGGTGGACCATTGTGTCTGAGGAGGAAGAAGTAGAAGAGGTGGGGCTGGGGAATTTCACACAGTCAGTAGTTACATGCTAAAATGACACTCACAAAAATAATGTCCTATTGGTGTTATTAAAGGAAAAAGTGAGAGTCTTAGTGGCAGACCTGGAAAGCATCTTAAATTGTTATGAACACTGCTTCAGTTTGTGAAACTCAAAGTGCAGCATCAACATCAGAATGTCAGCAGAGACCATCTTTTTGTTATCACATGCTGTGCTGGAATGTTTGTTTGGTATCGGTTGCATTTTGAGAATGTGCACAGAATTGCTAGGTGAATGGGTTAAAATGTATGTGTGTGTTTTACATCTTTACTATACTTTTAATTTGCTTCTTTTCATTCTTTTCATCTTGCTTTCAACCAACCCCTGAGCTAAATATCTGGTTCTTTAACTGCTAAAAGCTACACAGTTAAAAAGCTCCTACCTTTTTAAGAGCTTGTTACAGTTGAAACATTTTAGATGTTTTGGAGCATTAACCAAATGCAAAGTAAACATTACATGTTTGTGAAGTAGTCATTGATGGTTGTCATCCTCCAGAAGGTATGGGTCAGCCATAGAATGAGTCCTGTGAAGCTTAGAGTGGAAATGTGCATCAAAAGGGCTTAGAAATGCAGTTTGTCCAGCCATCAGACTATCTTGCTTACCTTGAGGCTAGAGTTCACAGCATGAGGGGAGTCTGAGTCCTGGGGCGTATACATATTTTCTCTTCTTATTGATATATATATAAAAAATAAATTAAAAAATGTAGTTTTGTTTTCCCAGATCAGGATACAAAACACAATGCATTCTTTATTACTGTGTGCACATGTGTTTTTGTATGTGTGTGTGTGTGTGTGTGTGAGTGAGTGCATATCCTGAGACTAGATCCATAATAGAGGAGCTAGTGCAAGGTGTGTCTCTCCTAATATGGCTGCGTGTGTGTTTGTCTGGTGGTTAAGACTGAGAGTTTTATATTTCATTGTGATAGCCACAAGATAAAAAACAAACAATTTTTCTGAGATTTCACAAGTACTTAAAATACAAGTGTTTGCCACAAAGTCACATCTAAAAAGAGTTATTTATGCAGATTAAAAATTAAGCTCATCTGTTTAAAAAAAAAAAAGTGCATTAAGGTGAAGCTCTTTGAGTTCTTTAATGTGCTTTTAATCTGATGGAGGAAGGATGTCTGTAGCTTACTGAAAATATTTCAGTAGGCTTGTAAAGAGCATGTCTTTAAAAAGAAAAAAAAACATTTTTTAACGTATATAAAATGACATATTAGGAAACATGGATATAATAAATGTGGAAAAGTATGATCACGGATGTAAACTCAGCCTTGCTGAGTTTACATCATAATGAGACACTCCTAAGAGATGACAGATGGTGTCTGGAGGGGATCTCCTGCAGATCTGGACCGGGAATCACTGAGCTCCTGGACAGTCTGAGGTGTGATACCTAATGGCATTCAGGGTCCCATTCCTTAGCCTGGAGAGGTCTTAGCATCCCTCCTGTATGTGTGTGTGTGTGTGTATATATATATATATACATATAAATAATATATATATACATATACATAATAATAATTATATATATAATATATAGATATACATAATATAGATAGATAGATAAAAGACATATACATAACATAATACAAAATCTAGATACAGAGACATATGATACAGTACATATATAGATACTAGAACTAGACATATATATATAATACAATATATAGATATTATATAGATATAGACATAGATATATATACATAAATATAAGATATATAAAGATATATTAAATATATATAGACAGGAGATAAGAGACAGATACATATACAATATAGATATATACAGTAGCCATATATATATATATAGGACAATATAACAATATATATACAGATATATATATATATTAATAACATATATACTAGATATAATATATATATACATATACATATATAGACATAGACAGATACAGACATATACATATACATATATATACATATATATAGATACATAATATATACAGATATATAATATACACATATATATATATATATATATTATATACACATATATAATATATATAATATATACACATAGATAGTATTAACACATATATGATATATACACATATATAGTAGTACACATATATATATAGACACATATATAGATATATACACATATATTATATTACACATATATATATATACACACATATATATATATACAACATATATATATTATATATAATATAAATATAATTATAGAATATATAGATATATATATATATAGTACTATATATATATATATAATATATATATATATACACACACACACACACACATACAGGAGGGATGCTAAGACCTCTCCAGCTGATATGAAGGCTAGCCGCTCACTTCCGGCCTTTGTGGGCTGCGAAAGACGTGGGCCGGTCCTTCACAGGATTCGGCCCCTAATTTGGACATTGTGCTTCGATATAATCTGTATGCCGGGAACTCGCGCACTGAGAAACGTTCCACGGTGCAAAGTGCGTTAAAATGCGTTAAAATTTTTAACGCGTTAATTTCCCCATAATTAATTAATCGAAATTAACGCGTTAAAGTCCCACCCCTAATATATATATATATATATATATATATATATATATATATATATATATATATATATATATATATATGCATCCTCAGGGGCTGATGCTGTTGGATTTTTTTTCCTTCCTTTTTTTTTTTTCTAAGAGACTGGCTCACAATTTAGAGGGGGTGGCCCATTGGGCCATCTTCAATATAAACAGTGGACTGAACCCATCAGGATATAGGACGAAAGCGGCCCCACCCTTTCTCTGTGTGGTCCCCTGTAACTCCCGCTAGTTTCAGTGTTGAGCGTGTGTGTTAAAGGAGAGGCAACATGGAGAAACTGAAGCGGCAGAAAGGGGTGTGCAGAAGTTAAGAAATTGAAGAGTGTCACTGTAGATGTTACAAAATATGTAAAGATCACAGACATGTTCGTTGCTGTAGCCTCCATGTCCTCTGTAACAGCAGTGCTCCAGCAACAGCAGGCTGTAAGTGAAGACAGCAGCAGTGGACAGGGAAAGGAGCAGCCAGAGATGCAGGCTTTTGAAAGGAAAAACGAGGAACAGAGTGAGCAGGAAAGTGTAGTACGCAAGCATGTAGTAACGTTAGGATAATACAGGAACTTTGAGGTGATGGAGGTAATGTTAGCTCTATTACATGAGAATGATGAGCAGTGGTGATTAATTAGTATCAGTATTTATTGGTATTTGCATACTACCCAAAATCTGGCAGCCATGGCATCTTAATCTGATAAAATAGCAAATGTTCAAGGCTGAAAAGTGTTGGATGAGCAGCAAATGTCCATTTTAGGCTACATCATAGCATTTTAGATATTTAGGTTAAAAAGGTGTGTTGAAAGGCTGCATAGTAGTTTGAATTTGTAGCCTTTATACTGTGGTTAAACATGTTTTAAAAAGCACTCAAGTGAAATAACAGATTTTAAAACTGCTAAATGATAAGTAAAAGCTTTGCAATTTAAACATTACTAAAGTAAGTGTAAAAAATGTATAAAAGTATTATTAGCAAAAGATATGCCCACATTGAATAAGAGTAAGACAGTGGCAAATGCTTTTAAGACATAGTTGCGGGACGGTCTAAGCCAAAAATGCCAGGACCGATTTTTTGTCCCAGTCCAGCCCTGTATAGCAAGGAAATAGAAGCCAGGAGAATAAACCAGATGTTCTCCACCGAACCATCCAAGGTGTTCTCTCACTGGCAGGTGAACAATATGAGAAATTGCTTCATGGGGGTGCCTACTGGAAGAGCATATGGGAGAACGATGCATCACACAACACCAATGCCCAGTGGCTGGTGGATCTAAGAGCAGACCACAGCAACCTCCCTGAACAGGATCCAGTAACCATCTCAGTAGCAGACACCCAGGACAGAGTCTCACAAATGAAGAGCTGGACAGCACCAGGCCCTGACATGATACACACCTACTGGCTAAAGAAGCTAACTGCACTCCACGAGTGCCTGGCAGCACAAATGAACCAGCTGCTAGAGGCTAAGACACATCCAGAATGGCTTGACTGAGGTCGGACGGCCCTAATTCCCAAAGACCCCCAGAAGGGACCTGTCCCATCCAACTACTGGCCCATAACCTGCCTCAGTACATCAAAACTCCTGTTAGGCATCAAAGCTGCTAAGATCAGCAGGCATGTGGCACAATACATGAGCAAGGCGCAGAAAGGGATAGGCAGAGAGACAAGGGGAGCAATAGACCAGCTACTGGTAGACAGAGCAGTCACTCGAGACTGTAAGACCCGACTGACCAACCTGTGCACCGCCTGGATTGATTACAAGAAAGCTTATGACTCGATGGTGCACACATGGATCCTGGAATACCTAGAACTGTACAAGATCAATATGAAGAAGAAGAAGAAGAAGAAGAAGAAACAGCCTTTATTGTCCCACAGAGGGGAAATTTGGGTGTAACAGCAGCCGCAGTTATTATAAATATAAATAAAGATATAATAATTCACACTATTAAGAAAAGAATATATATAAAATCAACAAACAATATTAACCTTAATACTACTACTAATAATAATAACACTATATACAATGTACATGATGTGCCTGTGTGTTGAACCTTAACAGGCCGGACTATTTACAGTATATTATATATTATCCTACATTGTGTAGGCTATTGTGGTTTTTGTTGGGAGCAGTGATGGTTATAAAGTCTTACAGCTGCTGGGAGGAAGGATCTGCGGTAACGCTCCTTTGTGCATTTAGGATGCAGCAGTCTGTCACTGAAGGAGCTCTCCAGCTCAGCAACAGTTTCATGCATGGGATGGGAGACCTTGTCCATCAGTGATGTTATTTTGGTCAGAGTCCTTCTGTCTCCCACCACTTGCACTGAGTCGAGAGGACATCCTAGGACAGAGCTGGCTTTCCTGATGAGCTTGTCTATCCTCTTCCTCTCAGCTGTAGACAAGCTGCTGCTCCAACATACTGCTGCATAGAAGATGGCTGATGCCACCACAGAGTCATAGAAGGTCTTCAGGAGTGCCCCCTGCACTCCAAAAGACCTCAGCCTTCTCAGCAGGTAGAGTCTGCTCTGACCCTTCCTGTAGAGCGCATCAGTGTTATGAGTCCAGTCCAGTTTATTGTTTAGGTGAACACCCAGGTACTTATAAGAGTCCACTATCTCAATGTCCACTCCCTGGATGTTCACCGGTGTCCGTGTGGTGGGTCTGCGCCTGCGGAAATCCACCACCAGCTCCTTGGTTTTAGCGGCGTTGATCAGGAGGTGGTTCCGCTGGCACCAGTCCACAAAGTCCTGAGTCCACTGTCTGTACTCTGAGTCATCCTCACCTGTGATGAGGCCAACTATGGCAGAGTCGTCAGAGAACTTCTGCAGATGGCAGCGTGGGGAGTTGATGGAGAAGTCTGCAGTGTAGAGGGTGAAGAGGAACGGTGCCAGCACAGTTCCCTGTGGGGCCCCCGTACTGCAGACCAGCCTGTCAGAGACACAGCCCTGTGTCCTCACGTACTGTGGGCGGTCAGTGAGGTAGTCCAGTATCCACTCGGAGATGTGGTGGTCCACTCCTGACAGTTCCAGCTTGTCTCTCAGAAGTCCTGGCTGGATGGTGTTAAAAGCACTGGAGAAATCAAAGAACATGATCCTCACAGTGCTTCCAGGCTTCTCCAGGTGGGTCAGAGCTCGGTGCAGGAGGTAGATGATGGCGTCATCCACCCCGATGCCAGGCCAGTAGGCGAACTGCAGCGGGTCCAACGAAGACGACACCATGAGGCGTAGATGGTTGAGGACCAGCCTCTCGAGGGTCTTCATTAGATGCGATGTCAGGGCTACCGGCCTGTAGCTGCTAAGATCCTTTGGATGTTTGGTCTTTGGTACCGGTACCACACAGGAGGTCTTCCACAGTTGTGGTACTTTCCCCAGCTTCAAGCTCAGGTTGAACATGTATCCCATGATGCCACACAGCTGATCTGCGCAGCACCTCAGGAGCCTGGAGCTGATGCCGTCTGGACCAGCAGCCTTTCGCACCTTGATCTTACGTAGCTCCTTCCTCACATGATGAGTTGAGAGGGACAAGATGGAGGTGGGGGATGGGGGTTGTGAGATGGAGTCCTCAGAAGTGAAGGGGGTGGGTGATGGCTGAGAGCTGAGAGGTGTGAGGTCCCAAGAAGAAGAAAGGTTGGCAGTCATTAAAGATGGTGGGGCTGACAGCAGGGGGGACTGGGCTGGGGGAGGGGTGGGTGGCTGGTCAAACCTGTTAAAGAACTGGTTCAGGTTGTTAACCCACTCTAAGTCTCCCACAACCCTAGGGCTTGGTTTGTGGCCTGAAATTGAGTTCAAACTCCTCCAAACCCCACTGATGTTGCTCTGCTGTAGCTGGTCCTCCATCTTCTTCCTGTAGATGTTTTTTCCATCCCTGATTTTCCTTCTCAGATCCTTCTGCACGGCTCTCAGCTCCTCCTTATTTCCTGATCTAAAGGCTCTCTTCTTCTCCTTCAGGAGAGCCTTTATTTCAGAGTTGATCCAGGGTTTGTTGTTTGAAAAACACCGTACCCTCCTGGTGGGCACAGTGTTTTCCACGCAGAAATTGATGTAATCAGTGATGCAGTCCGTGATGCTGTCGATGTCCTCCCCATGAGGGGCACAAAGCTCTTCCCACACAGTGGAGCTAAAGCAGTCTCTCAGAGCTTCTTCAGTCTCCTCAGACCATTTCTTCACTGTGTGTGTCACAACTGGTTCTCTGTGTACCAAGGGTTTGTACACAGGCTGGAGATGAACCAGGTTGTGATCTGAGCCCCCCAGGGGAGGCAGAGGTGATGAGCTGTATGCCTCCTTGATGTTGGCATACAGTAGATCCAGTGTGTTGGTATTCCTGGTGTGGCAGGTGACATACTGGGTGAAGGTGGGGAGAGTGGAGGACAGGGAGACGTGGTTAAAGTCCCCTGAGATCAGAAAGAGGGCCTGTGGGTGCTGTGTTTGGAGTCTGCTGGTAGTAGCATGGAGGACATCGCAGGCTGCAGCAGCGTTAGCAGAGGGCGGCACATACACAGTTACCACAATAACATGTGAAAACTCCCGAGGAAGATAGTGCGGTCTCATACCAACAGCGAGCATTTCAATGTCCTTACTGCAGAGCGTCTCTTTGATGGTTAGATGTCTGGAGTTGCACCATCTATCGTTTACAAACACAGCCAGACCCCCGCCCCTCTTCTTACCACTCTCCTTGGTTCTGTCGGCACGGATCAAATGAAAGCCGTCCATGTTTATGTGTGAGTCCGGGGTTAGCTCGGTTAGCCACGTCTCCGTCAGGCACATGAGGCTGCTCTCCCGGTAGCTCCTTTGATGTCGCGTTAGCGCCGCCAGCTCGTCCACTTTGTTGGGAAGAGATCTCACGTTTCCCATGATGATGGACGGGATGACGGGCCTGTACCTTCTCCCCTGGCAACGACGACCTATGCCCGCACGTCTCCCGCGTCTCTTCCTTCTCAGTTCGCGGGGAATATCGAGTCGTTCTGCAGGAGTAGGCACAGCGGAGCGCCCGATGGAGATCAGCTGGTCCCGAGAGTAAACAATAGGAGCGTGGCCACTCTCGCAGTCTCCAAACATAAACACCATAAAAAGGGTAAATAAAAACAAAGTTTTCCAGAAAAAAGTCTGCTCCATCATGAGGAAAAAGAGCAGAAGATACAGAAACACAAAAACACATCTAATACTAAACAAAATGAGAAAAAACACGGAATTAGTGCGGAGCTGCTGAAACTGGCTGCCTGCTCGCGCGGCGCCGGAAGATAAAAATTATAATATTTACATTGTGCAATAATGGTCCAGTTAGGGCTCAGAGTTGAGCAGACGGATGGCTTGTGGGTAAAAACTCTTCTTCAACCTTTCAGTCTTAGCCCTCAGGCAGCGGTAACGCCGGCCTCATGGGAGCAGGGAGAAGAGAGAGTGTCCGGGGTGGCTGGGCTGTTTTAGGATCTTCATGGCCCTCAGCCTGCACTGCTTGGTGTAAATGTCCTGCAGGTTGGGGAGGGTGGTTCTGATGGTCCGTTCAGCTGAACGAACCACCCTTTTTAGGGCCATGAAGTCCTGCTTGGTGCAGTTTCCCATCCAGGTGGTGATGCTCCCACGCATGATGCTCTCGATGGTGCAGGTGTAAAAGTTCCTGAGCACCTTGAGTGGGAGCTTGAAGTCTCTCAGCCGCCTGAGGAGGTAGAGACGCTGTCTGTTTATGTGATGAGTCCAGGACAGGTCCTGTGAGATGGTCACTCCCAGGTATTTGAAAGTGTCCACTCTTTCCACCTCAGCACCACTGATGACAAGTGGATGGTAGTCCCTCTGCTGCTTCCTGCTGAAGTCCACAATCAGTTCCTTCGTTTTGCTGACGTTGAGCAGGAGGTGGTTCTCCTGGCACCAGTTCTCCAGGCGGGAGACCTCTCTCCTGTAGGCTGTCTCCTCATTGTGAGAGATTAGTCCCACAACAGCAGTGTCGTCAGCAAACTTGATGATGACGTTGGACTCTGACGTGGCCTCGCAGTCATGGGTGTACAGTGAGTACAGCAGAGGGCTGAGCACACAGCCTTGGGGGGATCCAGTGTTGAGGGTGAGGGAGGATGAGGTGAGGTGACCCACTCGTACCACCTGTGGTCTGCTGGTCAGGAAGCTGTGAACCCACCTGCACAGGGATGGGCCCAGGCCCAGGTCCAGCAGCTTAGAGACCAGCCTGGAGGGAACTATGGTGTTGAATGCTGAGCTGTAATCTACAAACAGCACTCTCACATAGTTCCCCTTACCAGTGTCTATGTGTGAAAGGGTCTTGTGGAGGAGGAAGGATATGGCGTCATCTGTGGATCTGTCTGGCCGGTATGCAAACTGTAGTGGGTCGAGGGTGGAGGGCAGTGAGGAGGTGATGAATGTCTTGATGAGTCTCTCAAAACACTTCATCACCACAGAGGTGAGCGCTATGGGCCTGAAGTCATTGGGGCTGCTGGGGTGTGGTTTCTTTGGGACAGGGACTATGATGGACTTTTTAAAGCAGGTGGGAATCACACACAGTTTCAGTGAGAGGTTGAATATCAGTGTAAACACAGGTGCCAGCTGGTCAGCGCAGGTCTTAAGGACACGTCCACTAATACCGTCTGGTCCAGCCGCTTTCCTAGTGTTTACACGTCTAAACGCCCTCCTCACGTCGCGCTCCGTCACAGTGAGTGTCTCCGCCCCTCCGGCCGGGAGCGCAGCGGGCTGTCGGCTTCCCGACTCAAAGCGCGCAAAGAAGATGTTGAGTTCATCAGCCAGAGAAGCGTCGGCACTCACCGGGTGTGTGTGTGGTGCTTTGTAGTCCGTGATGGTGCGTAGTCCCTGCCACAGTCCCCTGGAGTCAGACTGTTGTAGTTGCTGTTCCAGTCTGCGGCCGTAGCGATGTTTAGCCTCTTTCACCGCTCTGCGGACGTTGTATGATGCAACCTTGTAGTCCTCCATGTTCCCAGAGGCGAGGCCGGAGTTGTAGGCAACGGTGCGGGACCTCAGGGTGTCGCGGACAGATTTATCCACCCACGGCTTCTGGTTGGGAAAAGTCCTGATGGTCCTCCTAAGTGAAGTGTCATCAACAACTTTCCCAATAAATCCCACAACAGTTTCCGTAAACTCCTCGATGTCTCCGCCCGCGCTGCTGCGAAACATGTCCCAGTCGGTTGAATCCAACGCACCCTGCAGAGCGGCCTCTGTTTGATCAGACCACCGTGTCACTTCTCTCACAGCAGGGGGTTCCTGCCTGAGCCGTTGTTTGTATTTCGGCATGAGAAGGACAGCGGTGTGGTCAGACTTCCCAAAAGGCGGAAGAGGCTTTGCTTTGTAGCCCTCTTTGAATGGAGAGTAGCAGTGGTCTAGGGTCCTCTCTCCTCTGGTGGGGCAGTCGATGTGTTGAATCAACTCCGGTATCAGCTTTTTCAAGTTTGCACTGTTAAAGTCCCCGGCTACGATGAGAGCCGCATCACGCTGGTTAGCCTGATAGGTGGAAATCGCCTCATGTAGCTCGGATAGTTTTAGAATTACCAAGGAGATGCTCTGTTCCCACTGCTGTTCTGCATAGGCCTGAATCCCCTCAGCCAGATCACCAACAAGACTGGCTACGGATACCAAAAATGGAATGGAGCAAACATCAGCCACCTCCTGTACATGGATGACATCAAGTTGTAAGCCAGGAGTGAACAAGATATCGATTCACTGATCCATATCACTAGGATCTACAGCAATGATATCAGAATGTCATTTGGACTGGAGAAGTGTAGTCGGATGGTAGCAAAGAGAGGAAGAGTAGTCAGAACTGAGGGGATTACACTACCAGAAGGCAATATTGCAGACACTGAAGACAGCTACACTGGACATACCTGTAGGACATTGGAATCCCACAGGCAAATGGGAACATGACGCTAGGAAAGCTGCAACCTCCAAGTACCTGCAATGAGTAAGGCAAGTCCTCAAGAGTCAGCTGAATGGGAAAAACAAGATCCGGGCAATCAACACCTATTCCCTGCCAGTTTTCTGATACCCTGCTGGGATAATAAGCTGGCCAAAGGAGGAAATAGAAGCCACTGATGTCAAGACAATAAAGCTCCTTACCATGCATGGAGGGTTTCACCCCAAATCCAGCACCCTGAGATTGTATGTTAAGTGGAAGGAAGGTGGCTGAGGACTAGTGAGTGTCAGAACCACTATCCTAGATGAAACAACAAAGATCCAAGATGGCCACAAAGGATCATGTGCTTAGTGCGTACCTCAGGCAGCAGAAACCCGAGAAACAAGAGGAGGAAGAACAAGAACCATCATGGAAGGACAGGGCTCTGCATGGCATGTATCACTGGCAGATTGAAGAAATGGCTGATGTAGAAAAATCCTACAATGACTGGATAAAGCTGGACTGACCAACAGCACAGATGCACTAGTGATGGCAGCACAGAACAAGCTGCAAACACAAGATCAATAGAGGTTGGGGTGTACCACACAAGGCAAGGCCCCAGGTGCAGGCTGTGCCCCTGAGACAATCCAGCACATAACTGCAGGGTGCAAGATGTTAGCAGGCAGGGCAGACATGGAAAGCCATAACCAAGTGGCCAGCTTAGTATACAGGAACACCTGTGCTGAGTATGACCTGAAAGTCCCGAGGTAAAAATGGGACACGCCCCCAAGGGTGGTTGCCAACAGCAGAGCTAAGATCCTGTGAAACTTCCAGATGTGGTGGCTAACAACCGAACATCGTAGTGGTGGACAAACAAAGGAAGAAGGTCGTAGTGATAAACGTTGCAATACCAAGTGACGGCAACATCAAGAAGAAGGAATTCAAGAAGCTCAATAAATACCAAGGGCTCAGAGAGGGCCTGGAAAGGATGTGGAAGATGAAAGTAACAGTGGTCCCCGTGGTAATTGGAACACTCGGGGCAGTGACCCCCAGACTGGGAGAGTGGCTCCAGCAGATTCCTGGAACGACATCTGGGATCTCTGTCCAGAAGAGCGCAATACTGAGAACAGCTAAGATACTCTGCAGGACCCTCAAGCTCCCAGGCCTCTGGTAGATTACCCGAGCTTGGAGGGAAAAAAGATCACCCGTAGGGGTGAGCTGGGATATATAATTGCATCAGTTTTGACAAGATCCGCTGAAATACAGCCCCAAACCATGACAGAGTCTCCATCGTGTTTTACAGATCGCTGTTGACACTCACTGTTTTACCTCCCTTCTGAGGTACGTCATACATATTGACATTGATTTGAACCAAAAATTTCAAATTTGGATTCATCACGCAAGAAGACCTATTGCCACTAATTTTCAGTCCATTTTATGTATAATTTGGCATACCTCAGCCTTTTCTCCATTTCCCTTCCTTAAGAATGGCTTCTTACCAGCCACCCTTCCACTGAGTCCATTTCTGATGAGGCTTCAGAGAACAAGTCATGGATCACTGAAGGACCAGATGCATCTCTCAGGCCCTGTGCCCTTTTTCTTATTTCTTAAGGACATGACTTTCACATACAGCTGTAGACCCTTTTTTTAAATATATATTTTAGGCCTGTCACATGTTCATTTGTCCTCCACTCATCCAGTTTCCTTAAATCTTTTTAATGACACACCATGCAGAGATATGCCAAGTTTTCAGCCAATTGCACTAATCTTATTTGTTGCTCAGAAATATTGATTTATGCCTGTCAAACTGTTCGATTTCTGGCATTTTTCAAAATAGAGAAATGGGAACAAATGATGTGGTTTTGCAACAGGCTGCTAATAATGTGCCCGAAGATGTGGTTTAAAATTTGTTATGTGTAGATACAACACTGGTTCATCCCTTGTGTTAGGTGCTTTTGTTTTATGCTTGAATGAAATTAATTTCTGAGAATAATCCAATGTAAAAAAAAACAAAACAAAAACAGAAACAAAAACTGTGTTGCAACCAGCCCTGTGACTCATATTAGGGGTTTTTATTTTACCTTTAATATATATTAATGAGGAAACAACCCTGCCAGGGTTCCTCCATTTGAAAGCTGTTTTTTTGTTGTAAAATATCCATTGTCATGCAGCTTGTTGGTAGGGTAGTCAAGTCAAGTTCAACATGTTATTGAGAGAAATCTATGCTATTAAGATTACATGAAATTTGAACCTGTACCTATGTTGTTTCAGGAATTTTTATTTTAATCTCACAATTTAATCTTGAAAAACAAAGCACAGGTACATTATTCCTGTAAAAATCTGTAAGCTGTCAGTTTCTAATTAAAACAAATATCTTAAATTTATGCATAGCCATCTGTCCTCGAGCAAGAACCACTAGCTGTTTCATTTATTAAGAAATGTATCACTGTTATGAGAAGCAGCAGTCATTCAGTCTAGAGCCAAGTGATGAAAAGCTTTATTTCTAGTTTAATCCAGGCCTTTTCACACTAACTTGAACTGTGTAGTTATGAAGGATAGCGTTTATAAATATCACAAAAGCTTTTGATTTAGTCAGTCATTTTCGTTTGGACAAACCTTTCCCAAAATGCACTGATGTGTTTTAATTACTATTTGCACAATAGGGTGTAAGGTATGATTACTCAGCAGAGAAGTTTCCTCTTAGGACCACTTCTTTTCTGCTTTTATTAATGATTAGCTGCTCTTTGGTTGTGATTGCTTATACAATTACATGCAGATAATGCTATCAAAGACTTCTTAAGTGCTAGAAGCCATGCTTCTTTGCAAACTTTGCTCAATATATCAAAATATGAGAAGTAGAAAGTCGATATTAAATCAAATTATTTGCCTCTAACATGGAATGATGATTCAAAAATCTGAAAAAAAAATAGATATTTATGTCTGGACTGATTTTGAACTCACCTTTAAATCACACAAGACTGTTGAACTTTAACGTCAGCTTTTATTAGGTGGGACACTCAGGACAAAGCTGGACAGGGCCAGCAGAACAAATTGCAAAACTCATTTGAACAGACAGACAGCAGAAAACACAGCGACCAGGAACCAATAACAAGGACACAACAGAGAAGGGAACTGTAGACAATAAATACACATCAGGGCAATAGGACATATCAGGGAGCAGAGGTGAACAGAATCTCACTGACAAGACAGAGGAAGCAAAACTGAATATCAAACCCATGACACAAAAAAAGTATCAAAGGAAAACAGGAAGTGACTAAACATGACTGACAGAAACCAGGACTAAGACGTGGACATGATACAGAAACCAAACAGACACAGGGGCACAGAGATGGAGACAAAACCAGGCAGAAACATCAGGGATGTAAGGCAACAACACTCAGAACATAACCAGAACCTGCAAACAGAACTAACAAACCAAACCCTAGGAACATAAATACCAGGAACCAAATCAAGAATTATGATACAAAAAAGGTACCAAAACTGTTCAGATTAAAAAAAAGGCAGATCTCTATCTTGTATCATGCAAAATGTTTTACATATTGTGAAGTGTTTTAGTCCCTAATCTTGGAAACTCTCACACTGTATTTGACAGTTTGTCTGGATGACATGCTCAGAAATGAAAGCACGAGACCCATTTGTTCTCAACATATTGTCACCCACAGCTAATGGTGCAGAATACAGGAGTAGCTTCACAGTTTCTGGGTTTCACTTGATTTAGTGTAAAGGATTCATGAAAGTTTAATGCCTGTAAAGAAAGTCTGAATCTACAGCAAGCAGCTTAGTCAAAGGACAACATTTACCTGTCAGCACTGCTAAGGCTTGCCATATAACCACTAACTAATACAGTAGTACCTTGACATACAAGTTTAATTCGTTCTGTGACTTAGCTCGTAACTTAATTTGATCGTATGTCAAATCAAATTTTCCCATAGAAATGAATTGAAATGTCATTAATCTGTTCCGGTCCCCCCAAAACCTTAACATTTTTATGTTTATTAATAAGAAAATGCCTTTATAAACAAATAATATATAAACAAATAATGTAGAAAAATAATACTGTATAACAAAAGAGAAAGTAAAGAAATAAACTGGTTTTAAGTGAAAGACAAAGATGTTGTCGGAGATCGCTAAACTTAATGCTCCTCTTTTTCCACTTCACGTAATCTTCTCTTCTTTCTTTTGCCTTTTTTGGCACGCTCTTACTTTCACCAAGACAGCAACACGCACACCTCGCTCATGTTTTTCGATAATTTTGTGCTTTATATCCAAGGTCATCATCCATTTCAGCACCGATCTTGGCATTCGCTTTCTTTGGACCCACGGTTTAAAAAAAGGAAATGTTCCAAAATAAATGAGAAAAATAATCAAACATCAACAACCATCGACAAAAACAAGTGCACAGCGAGAGGAAAAAAAAACAAAAAAACAAAAAACGAATGGAACACGCGGATGGTGTATTTTCGCTCGCTCATAACTCAGACATTTGCTTGCAACATAAAGCAAAAATTCGACCAAGTGACCGATCGTATCTCAAAAAACTCATTAGTTGGGACACTTGTAAATCAAGGTACCACTGTACCTTGATTCGAAAGAAGTTCGGAAGTTCAAAGTGCTGAAATATTGCTAGGTGGAAACATATGCTTTAATAGTTGATAAATTTAATTCTAGCCACCTCCAACTCCCCTCTTTCGCTCTGGTTGTTCTGTGTTTGTTTTCTTTTGTTCTCATTTCATTTCAAACCACATCATCTGTGTGTTTGATCCTTTCATTTTGCCATTTAGATTTTCCATTCTTTCCTGTTTAGACACATGCACTGTATATAACAAACCAAACAGACCTTCCCTCTGTGCCTCCCTCGCCCAGTGTTTTAGCCTTAAACATTTGCAGTTTTAGTGGAAAACTTAAAACAAAAAAAAAAAAAGTCAGTTTAACAGGAGTGTACTTCTGTGAGATCTTGGACAAACACATTAAGACACAGACTAAAAACCAGACATAAATTCAGACTTCCATTTGGCAGTTAAAGGTTAAAAGGTCAGTCATGTAACGTGGCATCAGAGCCTTAAAATACCTCCAATGAATGAAAGTCATGTTTGAAAAACTTGCATGTGGAATGACTTTCATGCTTTAGTACTCGAAAATTTTCTTGGCAGGTAGGTTCCAAGCATGTTGAGAAACTTGCAACTGCTTTTCTCTGTGGATTTAGGTTGTCTAAATAATTTGTCTCTTTCTTAATCCCAATCTGTCTGCATGATTTTGACACTTTTACTGTGCTTGCCGCCCTGTTACAGAACACCCTGCTCTTTTTCACAGTGAATTCTCGTGTTTGCATGCTTGGTGTTGTTGTGATGCTGCAGAATGAATTCTTTTACAGAATTTGAGTCTAATCTACAGCAGTTAAAACACAGTATTGCAAACACAGACTGATCATAGATGGAAGCAATGACCGGTTTGTGTTTTTTTTTTGTTTTGTTTTTTTTAACTACAGCTGGAGTGCAGAGGGCCAAGATAATTTATCCTTCTACACACAAAAAAAAAAAAAAAAAAAAGTCCTGTCAAACTGGTAGCTTAAGCAGGATGGGGAGGTGGAGCAGAGGAGAATAGAGGGAGGTGCAAGGGAGAAACAAGAGAGACAGTCTTTGAAAGCACCTTAAAACAGGTTACACATCTCATTCTCTAGGAAATCGCATGCGTATACACAAACACTGTTTTGGACCATGGCTTCCACCATCACCGGTGATGTTTTGCCATCAGGCGGAAGGATCTTCACCACCTTTCCTGACATATTCTTCATTCCTGAATTTGTGAGTTTCTTGTTTTTTTAAATTTGATTTTCATTTTGTTTGCTTTGGAAGGGATGTGCTTCTCTTCCATGATGAGTTTTGCCCTTTTTGTTTCTAATGTGTCTTTTTTTTTTTAACACTGCCATCTTCTCTGATTCTCTTTTATCTGCCTGTTTCCTCCCAACACATTATCTATTATATCTCATTCCTATTACATTCAGGCCAGCATAACTTAAAATATCATCTTGTTTAATTTTTTTTCTACCTCCTCCTCATTGTTGATGCAAGTCTTTATTCTGTTTTTCTTATCTTGTTCTACTTGTCAGCTGGAATCAGGGTTTGACCAGTGGATGAAGATTACAGTAGTTTATCAGTGACATCAGTGATTGCTCTTATAGCTGTGATTTTTGGCTAGGAATTCCAAGACATGTTACCTTAGAAGCCTGGGAACCTGCTGAAATACTTCATATTGACAGTCATAGCACCAACTGTTTATGGTGAAAATAATTTGTTTCCATATTAACAGGGAAACAGCAACCACACAAACCATAAATATAAATGTTTTACTGCATTTTTACTTTTTCTTTCAAGTTATGTAAAATATCTTTGAGGACCCACAAAATTAATAAAACATTTATGTATAATTATTCTTGTTAAACTTTTATATCTTCAGGTTTTGTTGGCATTGTCATTGGCAAGGTGATGATTTTCCTATATGATTATAATCATGGCTGTAAGAGGTGTTGGTGCATTGGACTGCATTACACTTAAAAGTGACCCAAGCATTAGATTTGAGTCAAACTAATGCAAAAAATCTGATCAGGAACAATTTGCAATAACGAGTTGTTGAAGAAGAAAGTCTGAGTTTTTAAAATATCTGGGAAATATCTCTTTAAAAAAGTTTGCACAATATCAAAAGCACTGCATTATCATTTCCTGCAGGTTTTCTTCATAAACTGAATGGTAGTTTATTAGATATCCATGTCATGGACACAGGGTTTTGTGTTCTCCATGGTTTATGTGATTCCTTTTGGTTTTGAGAATCTCTTGTGTTTAAGTTTGGCCCTTTTTGTCATGTCAGGCAGTGTGACAGGCGGAAATGGACCCAGATGCAGGACTCCGGATACAGGCATAACTTAAAAGGTGTTTATTGCAAAACAAAAACCAAAATACAAAATCCTCCTGGGAGCCAAAATTAGAAAGTAATCCAAAAAAAACAAAAAAACAAAACAAAAAACAAGGCTTGACAAGAACACACAGGCAACATGACAAGAACAACAACACAACAACAAGCAGAGAAAACACAGGACTTAAATACACACTTAATAATGAGGGAAAGTGGAAACAGCAGGTAACACAGCTGAACACGACACTGATGAGACAAGGGGAAGCAAAATTAAACACACTGCACAAGAAACAAGAGACTTTACAAAAATAAAACAGGAAGTGGACACCAAGACTACAGTAAGACACCAGAACTTGACAAACCAGAACCACAAACACAAAAACACTGGGCACAGCCCAGGACCATAACACTTTTTGTGATATTTAGGTTGCTATTCTCCTTTGCCATTTATCATGTCCTCTAGATATGATAAATGGCAAAGGAGAATAGCAACCTAAATATCACAAAAAGTGTTATGGTCCTTTGCCATTTATCATGTCCTCTAGATATAGTTTGTCTGTATCCTAGTTCATCTTTTTGGCTATTTAATATTTAGCTATCTGTCATGGCGAGCTGTGTGACCCCAGAATGTAGGATTCGTGGAGCAAAGAATTGAAAGGAGAAAACAACACAGCTTAGCTGGCTGTGGTCAGGTGCCACAACTAAGATAGAAAGCTAAGGGAGCAGGGAGACACACAGCATGGGTTGACAAAGAAGCAAACTGACACAGACCAAGGACTTAAATACGGACACAGGATAACGAGAGGATCAGGAACAGGTGGAGACACAGCTGGGAATAATTAAACAGAACAAGACCAGGAAGTAAACTAAATTTAAGGCATATGAGACTAAGATTGACAAAATAAAGCAGGAAACAAGCAGGCCTGGGACAGAAACGCAGAATAGCCACAACACTGGGAATAAAACTCAATACAAAAACACAAGAGGCAAGGGACACGACACGGAGGGACAAAACAGACACTAGAACGCAGACACAGCGGGAGACAGGAACAAAGGGAACCAGGAATGCAATATAAATAACCAAATACAGTAAGAACAAAATACAGAACACTAAACAAACTAAGAATCTAAATAAGCAAACTCAGAAACACAACGAAACAGAAACATAGGAGCAAGAACACAAAATGCTGGGCATATGGGATGTGAAGATTATATCTGCATGACACAAGTAGAAAAACACCTGTAGCCCTCAGATTTAACTGCAGTGAGGTGTAAATTGAGACCAGTCATCAACCCATGCAGTTAAGTGGCTGTTTTTCACCTTTCATGAAATGTTATGTGTCCCAGGAATGGAAATTTACTGATAATGTTTACCTACTCTTGTTGCAATTTAACCCATCATAGATATAAAAAGGACAGGGAAGAAAAAATGAAGGTGGCCTTGGCTTATTTTTTGGCTACTGTTCAAAGTTGTTTTCCTGGAATAATGTAGAGTGGAGGATGCACAAAATAAGCAGTTTTGTGAAAATTTCTTCAGCAGTTAAGATGCTTGAAAGATGCATCTTCAAATTCAGATAAATTATTTCCAGTAAAATGCAGCACCCATAGGCCAGTTTCCATTCACACACACACATTTATTACTAATTTTCACTTTGAAGCTAAGACAAGCTCACAACATGTGGTGTGTTGTAGGATGGGTTCAGTTGATTTAAAGGTATACTCCACTGAAAATATTTCACTCATGCTCTGTTAACATGGAAACAGCTATCGCGTTCAGTCTAGACTGACAACAATTACAGTGGATTTCAGTTGTGACTCAGTCACGGCGATGAATTTGTCAAAACACATACAGATGCTAAAAAATGCTTTTCAGGCAGTCATGTTCTAACATAAAATACTTCAGTGATCTTATGTTTCAAATGCTGATAATTTATTCATACACCACTGTCAAAAGTAGCTTATTTAGCTACTGATTAGTGATTAGCTGCTGATTAGTGAGTTATATATTAACCTACTGTTAAGGCAGTGGGTTAATGTATGACTCATCTGTGGCAGATCAACATCTTGCACAGCAGCTACGCCACCAATGAGGTGCGAGGGTGTGAAGGAATAAAAGGCTATAAAATAAAGCAAAACTATGGCTTTCTACCCTGTTGCTATGTTTTCCCTTGAAGTCATATTCTGATCACTTGTACATGCATATTTGTGATTTCATCATGGATCTCAAACTTGCCAACAGACCAGTTTCTGTGCTTTCTGGTCTGACTTTCTTCTTGAGATTCATCACAGGAGATGAGTGAAATTACCATATGACTAAACAACAGTCTTCAGGTCAAGAGCTCTCAGCCCAAAGGGGTGGATCTGTGTGTGTTTATGTGTGTGTTTAAGTGTGTGTGTAAAAATTTGTGTGTTCAGGTGTGTTACTTTTTACGTGGAGTGAAACTGATACAAATGGATGATGTTTCTTTCGTATGGAGTCAGATAAGATTCATAGGGATAAGTTGTGACAGAACTTATGCAATATTTACCCATGCCTCAAAGTAATGTTTGTATGTGGACACATAATGTTTTCAGAGTAACAGACTGTTGCTCCTGGTGTTTGTTCCTCTCTGTTCTTCATTTCCATCACGAGTCTGTCAGAAATCTCTTTAAAGCGGCTGTCTGCAGTCAAAGGTTTGAATCCAGAAACAGATGCAGAATTGTATCACAACAATGTGACAATTTTAAAAACAAAATGTTGTCAAAGTGCATAAACATAAACGTCACAAGTGCATAAACCACAACAAATAACATTTTCAAGGTAGAATTAAGTTAACAACTGGAAGAAGAGAGCATGGTACATTCTTCTTGGCCAGTTGTGTTGTCTGAAATGCATAATTTAGGAATATGCTGTCCTTACTTTAAGCTCACTGTGCACAGCTGACTGAATATGGTATTGCAGTTTTTTTTTATGAGAAAGAAAAAAGATTTTAATTATTATTGTTTTAATTATTTTAATTCAATCATACCTAATAGCTAGAATTTCAGTGCAGCTAATTTAGAAAAATGAAAATGATTGTGACTTTTTGTTGTTGCACCAGTGGGAACTTCCCTCACTAGAAAGCCTAGCTGCAAGTTTTGATCCAGTGAACCCCTGCTGGGGTTTAATCGAGCTCTACTGCTCCACACCTGATAATTGAAGGTTGGATACTGATTGGCTTGCTGAAACATATGAAGGGGGGCTGGGAGAAGCCCTCTACTTAAAGAAAGGGTCAAACAGATCTTTTCCATAGTAGACATGTGAGAAAGTGGCTCAGAAAGCCATGACAGTGAGTTGGGACACAATACCAGGACCTTGAAACTAAAGTTAATTTTATCATTTACACCTGAGCTTTCCTACATCCAAGCAAAATGTCCTCTGAGAAGACAGTCTGTTGTGACACAGCAAAAAAAAAAAAAAGTCATTGCATGTTAAATCTTTTACCCACACACAGTATCTACAACCTATGGTAAAGCATTTTAATGTGCCTCTTATCAAGAAACAAATCCAGGCAGTTGCTCCATCTAAATGCCAATGACTCTTTCATACACAATGTTTGCCAAAGGAGGATAAATGAAGACTGACACAATACACCAAGAGTGAATGGTAGTGTGTGTGTGTGTGTGTGTGTGTGTGTGTGTGTGTGTGTGTGTGTGTGTGTGTGTGTGTGTGTGTGTGTGTGTGTGTTTGTAGGACCAAAACTGATTTAAAAAGGCACTGTACCAGTTTACATTCAACACTCTATAGAATAGTTTTATAACAGAAATCTTTACAAACTGGGCGTGTGGAATTTTCTCTGTGGAATTTAAGCTCTTGAATTGCCTTATGAGAAATGCAGATTCTCACCATTTTAGAACTTCACACATACTAGGTTTTAATCCATAAAATGTTCATTGTTTATCATCTTTCAGATTGGTTTTATTTTGTGGCTAATAAAATAATAATTCAACTCTGTCATCATTTATATTGAGAGCAGTTACTGTCTAGAATCTAGAGTCTAGTAGCTAGAAGCATTATGAGTGAAAAATACTGATGAATTATTACATTTTTCACTGCAGTTATTGTCTCTTTATCCCATTCTTTGTGTGACCCTGCAGGTGTTTGGTGGTTTGGTATGGATCCTGGTGGCATCGACTAAAGTACAAGACCAGAACCCACTGGGCTGGGTCATGTTTGTGTCGGTCTTCTGCTTCGTAATGACGACACTCTGGTTCTTCATCTTCCTGTGTGGAGGCAATCAGAGCAGCATCTGGCCATCCCTGGTTAGACACTTTCACCACATTGCTTACTAGCTTAAACAGATAAATAGTTAACAGAGGAAAGTCATTGGATATGTTCACTCATGTGAAAAAGGAAGTATGCCTTCTTTTAATTCTAAATCATCTTGTCCTTAGTAGGTCTTAAAATTAGGTAAATACAATCCCAGATTAAAAAAAAACAACACATGACAAATTACATCATGTCATTATTCATTTAACACAAAATAATTAAAAATGCAGGAGCAGTGTGTGAAAAACTAAATGTTTTCTTACTGCTTCCACTGGCCCTAAGAGGGTCAGTAGCAGCCAGGTGCTGCTAATCATGTGGTCTTGATTAATTGATCGTCAGAAGTTTTGTCAGTTCTCAGGTCTGAAACATTCAGGTGTCTTAGAACAATGCCAAGGAGGAAAGACAAAAGCAATTATTGCTGCCCATCAATCCAGGAAGGATTACAACATCATCATTCTACAGTGAGAATGATTATTTATTTTTTAGAAAACATTTAAGGCAGTTGCCAATCTTCCCAGCAAATTCATCCCGAGGTCATGTTCTCCAAGATCTACATCTCACACTCTATAGGCCTCAGTTAAATGTGTTAAATGTTCAGTTTTACTGTGGGTAACAGTGGTTCTACAAACTGCTGAATCACTGGGTGCACTTAGTTTTTCACAGACTGCATCTGCATTTTGGCTTAGTTTTTGTTAAATAAATAATGACACAGTGTAATATGTCATGTTGTTCTTGATATGAGGCTGTATTTAAATAATTTTAGAACCAGATGTTTTTTTATTATGGATGGATGGATGGATGCAAAATCTTAGAAGTGTGTACTTCTTGTACTTTCTTTTTCATATGACTGCAGTGTGGACTTTGAGATGTATGCATAGATAGTCTAGGTAGACATCCATTGAATACTGACAGTTTTACTGATCAGCCAGCAAGATGAGCCAATAAGTTGTTTGGCAAAATACAACAAAAATAGAAGATACACCAATCAGAATAAGATTATGACCACTGATCATCATGGCACCTGTTCATTAGTGAGATATATTAGAAAGCAAGTGAACATTTTGTTCTCAAAGTTGATGTGTTAGAAGCAGGAAAAATGGGCAAGTTTGACCAGGGCCAAACTGCGATGGCTAGACAACCGTCACAACTGGGTCAGAGCATCTCCAAAACTGCAGATCTTGTGGGGTTTTCCCAGTCTCCATCTATAAAAGGTGCTCCAAGGAAGGAACAGTGGAGAACCAGCAACACGGTCATGGATGGCCAATGTGGTGATTCATGTGGGGAACGAAGGCTCATCCCACAGATGAGCTACTGTAAATCAACTCACTGCGCATGGAGCTGCATAGCTGCAGACCACTGAAAGTGATGGAAAGGGGTCAGCATGGGCTGAACAAACCAGTTGTTTTTTGTTTGCTTGTTTGTTTGTTTTTCACTTTCCCATCCCTTTTTTCTAATTCATTCTTTCCCTATATTTCCCTCTGCAGGATGCAGGTTATCATTTTGTGGCAGTGGTTTTCTTCCTCAGTGCATCAGTGGTTCTGGCCTACATCACCATTTGGCTTGGCAAAGCTTATAAGAATTTACCAGATCCTCAAGTCCTCAAAGTGTACCAACTCTACATTTCTGCAGTGGTATGTCAAACGCTGCTCAAAAACTATGGAAATGCTTAAATCACACATCAGATCTTGAGGGATTAAGTATGCAAGTTGAAAATCTTTATTGACATACATTGTGTGATTTGCTTAGAGCAAAATGAGGCAACAACAGTTGTTGGTCAGTTAAAAATTGTACAGTTGTTCTTTTCTTTTCTGAATGAAAGTAAGCAGAAATAATTCAAATGAACCTTTGACCATATTCCTGCCTCAGAATGAGAAAAATATCACCTCATTCCAGACAGTCTTACTAGAACAGGTTGAACTTATTCCACCTTTTTAGCTTTTTTCAATCAGCTTTACTGGTTTAAGTGTTTCAAAAAATGCATAATTTTAATTAGTACAAATCAAGAGGTGCAAAAATTTCTCTTTATGTTAAGGAATCAAAACTTGACTGAAGTGGTCTTAGCTTAAGTATCTCTGTCTTCTACTTCTACTGTAAGTGACCGTCTGTGTTTCTGTGTGTTTTCCAGGTGATGTCCTACGTAGCCACTCTTCTCTATTTCCTCCATGCCATATTCTCGGCCCTTCGTTGGAAAAGGTCCTAAAACAAGACACCAACTCCACCACAACTAAAGAAAAACAAATGTAAAGAGATGGGAAAACAAATAAAATCAGAAACCCGTCACTGATCTAAACTCAAAATACATTTTGCTTTTTAAATAAAATTCTTTTTACTTTCATGCCAGTAAGAGTACCTTGCTTTTGAACCAAAGTATGCAAACTTCAAATTCAAACACACACACACACACACACACACACACACACACACACACACACACACACACACACACACACACACACACACACACACAGACAGACAGACAGAAGGTGGATGAGTGTAAATAACTAATCAAATTACTAATCTAAGCAAGGCACAGGAATGATTTACTTACTGAATGATTTACTTTCACTGTAACATTTCATCAAATAAGAGCCGTTACAGGCTCAGTTCACCCACATTATTCCACACTCAGACACACAAAACACAAATGCAAATTTTTAAACCTCTACATCTGTCATAAGTTTCTTTAAATAGATTTCCGAAGCAGAAGGTAGTCTCAAAGAGAGGTGCTCCCTGCACTTTCTGTTTGTACTGTAAACCAGACCAACAAGGTTAAATCTATTTGCATGTGTAAATGCCACAGTAGGTATCTTATAACATGATGCAATGTAGTAAGTGACATTTCAATAAAGTATTGGGGGTCTTTTTTGATCTTTATTAGTGCAGTGAAGAGAGGACAGGAAGGTGGTGGAAGACACATAGCAAAGGACCTCGGGCTGAAGTCAAACCCAGGCCAGTGCATTTAACCTTGCAGCATACAGTCACCTGCTCCACCTGTGAGCTAAACCAGTCCCACAACATTTAAAATTTTAAAACACTTTATGACACACCAGGTGTTTCCACAACTATAAAGTTGAGCAGTTTGTCACAGTCAGACTTGTAGATTGTATTTTAAAAAACATTTATCAAAATGGAAGCAGCAGAAGCAGAGATACCTTGACTTTAGTTCCTAAAAAAATAGAAGGCGAGTCCAACTTAAGTAAATATAATGGATCCTGTATTTCCCATGATGCTACTTGATGGCCCAAGCTAAGATAAACCCTGCTGACATCAGGATTACCTTATTAAGCTAATATGCTTTTGCTGAGGTGTTTTTTGGAACCTCGTACGGTGTTTATAATGAATACAGTACGAGATGATTTTTTTTTAACCTACCTATCCCAGTGTATCTCTTTTGTTCTTCTGTTAAAGGTAGTGCCGGAAATATGGCTGCATGACCTTGGACACCTGTCTTCCCTGTTTGTGTTTGTGTTTGTTGAATGGGTGCTCTGTTAACTGCAATTTCCTAATGTGTGAACCTGTTCACCCATATGGCAATAAACCTTCATTCATTCATTCATTCATTGCATTGCTTTTGTAATACTGGTGATGAGTAGCACCATTTGAGTTGCATGTAGATATTAATGTAATTTGATTGTGTCTTTGTGGTTGCAGTTAGTTTGAGGGTTTGCAATAAAACCTCTGTGTTAGACTATTGTTCCTGTAAAGGAGCAACAATGAGTCACAAATAACTCCACAGGCACCATAAACATTTAGAGCAAAATGCAATCAACCTATCAAAGCTCTCCATCATTGTTTCTCATGCTTACTTATATTTTTGAGGCGGTGCATATAGCCTAACCTACGTGCCCAGTCTGTTAAATCGGAAACAAATTAATCTTCTGTCTCAACGATATCAATACTTTTGTCTTGGAATCTGTTTTGTAAAATAAATGAATTGGACATTCAAACATTATGTGTCTTGTTTGCTGAGGGTGTCAACATTAGCAAAGACTGCATGTCATGCAAGGAAACAGAGATCACATGTGGTGGAAAACAAACAGCTTTAATTCCATTCTTCCCTTTTTGCACAATGAAAACTCTGTGACAACAGAGCTAAGCTGTTAGGTAAATCTTCTCAGTGTGGCAAGATAAAGATGATGATCAATTGTCTTTCCAAAACAAACAAAAAAAGGAACAAAAACAACAAACAAACAAACTACAGGAGCTGGTCATAAAATTAGAAAAGTGAAACTTGTATATTATATTCATTCATTACACACAGACTGATATATTTCAAATGTTTGTTTCTTTTAATTTTGATGATTATAACTGACAACTAATGAAAACCCCAAATTCAGTATCTCAGAAAATTTGAATATTGTGAAAAGGTTCAGTATTGATGACACCTGGTGGCACACTCCTATCAGCTAATTAACTCAAAACACCCACAAAGGCCTTTAAATGGTCTCAGTCTAGTTCTGTAGGCTACACAATCATGGGGAAGACTGCTTACTTGACAGTTGTCCAAAAGACGACCTTTGACACCTTGCACAAGGAGGGCAAGACACAAAACGTCATTGCTAAAGAGGCTGGCTGTTCACAGAGCTCTCTGTCTAAGCACATTAATAGAGCGGCGAAGGGAAGGAAAAGATGTGGTAGAAAAAAGTGCACAAGCAATAGGGATAACTGCACCCTGGAGAGGATTGTGAAACAAAACCCATTCAAAAATGTGGGGGAGATTCACAAAGAATGGACTGCAGCTGGAGTCAGTGCTTCAAGAACCACCACGCGCAGACGTATGCAGACATGGGTTTCAGCTGTCACAGTCCTCGTGTCAAGTCACTCTTGAACAGGAGACAGCGTCAGAAGCGTCTCGCCTGGGCTAAAGACAAAAAGGACTGGACTGCTGCTGAGTGCTCCAAAGTTATGTTCTGTGATCAAAGTCAATTTTGCATTTCCTTTGGAAATCAAGGTCCCAGAGTCTGGAGGAAGAGAGGAGAGGCACAGAATCCATGTTGGCTGAAGTCCAGTGTAAAGTTTCCACAGTCAGTGATGGTTTGGGGTGCCATGTCATCTGCTGGTGTTGGGCAGCCGTCTATCAGGAAGTTTTAGAGCACTGTTGGAGCTGTAAATATATGTTATCATAATTCTTTCTGTCACATTTTACTGAGTGCACAAAATCACCATATATGGCCTTTTGAACATGTTGTACTTATTGGAAACTTAAGCATTGAAAAAGGAAATAACAGTTTCATGTCTCACACATCCAGACACTTTTGAAGTTTGGAGTAAACTGACATCTGAAAAAGTGAGACAGTTGATGCTGTGATTTAACTAACTACGTTAAAATATTACATTTTAGTCAACGTAACTCAATCTGCAGCTACACTCACTGGCCACTTTGTTAGGTACACCTGCTCACCTGCTTGTTACCGTAAATATCTGATTGACCTATCACATGGCAGCAACTCAGTGCTTTCAGGCATGCAGTATGGTCAAGATGACTTGCTGAAACTCAAACCAAGCATTTAAGTGACTTTGTAGGTGGCAAAGTCACCTTTGCCATACTCAGATCAGATGGCCTGGTTTGAATATTTCAAAAACTGCTGATCTATTTGGATTTTCCAGAGGTCAAAGCACTCATTACAACTAAGGTATGCAGAAAAGCATCTCTAAATACACAACACATCAAACTTTGAAGAAAACGGGCTACAGCAACAGAACAGCCCACGAGGTGCCACACCCGACAGCTAAGAATAGGAAACTGAAAATTGGGCAACAGAAGATTGGAAAAACATTGCCTGGTCTGATGTGTCTCAATTTCTGCTGACACATTCCGATGGTAGGGTCAAAATTTGGCAAAAACAACATGAAATCATGGATCCACCCTGCCTTGTACAGTTCAGGCTGCTGGCGATGGTGTAATGGTGTGGGAGCTGCTTTCTTGGTGCACACTGGGCCCCTTAGGACCAACTAAGCATAATTTACATGCCACAGTCTCCCTGAGTATTGTTGTTGACTGTATACATACCTTTATGACCACAGAGTACACATCTTCTGATGGATGCTTCCAGCAGGATAATGTGTCATGTCACAAAGTTCAGATTATCTCAATCTAATGACAGTGAGTTCACTGTTCTCAAATGACCTCCACATATCAATCCAACAGAGTTTGACTGATAATCAGGCCACACAGTATTATTAGTGAATAATGATGGGCATTTATTGTATATTGTGTGATTTTAGTTTTCCATTATACACCCATTTACATATTATAAACTAAACTAAACTAACTAAAACTTACTGATAATAACAGTAACTGCTGGTTACAGCCTCACAGTTCTTCCATGAGGGAATAATACTAGAAAATGAATTACTATCTCTCAGTGAGAATTATTAAAGCAATTGTACAACAAATAAGCTCAATCAGATCAACTTGAATTTGATGTGGTAAGCCTCTAGAACAGTGGTCCCCAACCTTTTTTGAGCCGCGGACCGGTTTAGTGTTAGAAAATATTTCCACGGACCGGCTTTTAAGGTGTGGCGAATAAATACGTCAAAATAAATGATACGACCATAACCAAGTGTGATATTTTCTACGTATAATAATAAAAAACGGGAATCCACTTTGTATTCGTATGCAACTCTATCAGCAGCGTTCTCGTAACATCCCGCCTCAACATGAATAACAGGCTCTCTGCCCACAGCGCTCCCTGGTCAGCTGTTAGAGCCATGGTAAAACATGCCTTCAAAATAAGATACACCGCAAAAACAAATACAGTAGAAATCACCTCAGTCGGATTCAAATGGCCCAGTTTGGGGTCTATTATCGAATTTCGCTGCAATGGCTTCTGCTTCATCTATGAATTTGCTTCTGCAAATTTTATAATCAGAAATTTTACTCGTAAGTGCAAGTTTGTAGCTTACACTTGCCACGATTGTCCCCGGTGAAATGAACTGATATAAACACTAAAACAATTTCCAGGCGTTGTTAGTGTGTAGTGTGTGTAGTTGTGCACGAACGAGCCGATGCATGGAAGTGGGCGGACAGGAGCTGAGGAGGGTTTTAGCGCTAAACTCATCCAGTTTATGCGATCACATTTAACTGGAAATTTATTACAATGGGACCAGATTTTTCATCCGAGGTAGGTGAATATCCGACGGATTTATGTGATGATTTTATTGGAATTAATGTTAGGAAAATCAGGACCTGCAGATGCCATCCAACTAGAGCGAAAACCCGATTTGTGCGACTTCGACTTAGGTGATTTTTACTGTATAAAGCGCATGAAAAATACAACTCACCATAACACTGAATCAGTGTAAGCCCCCTGAGCTTGTTTCTCTGATACTCATTTTTGCTGGCTTCTGGTTTGACTGGGTTCGGCCGATTTCACATGGAGCGTGGCTGCAGAGCCGCGGTGTCAAGCGCTGGAGAGTCAGTTTGATGGCTGGGTCTACCTCACTGCTGTCCCCGGTGTTGATAAATAAAAATGGTAAATGGACTAGTTCTTACATAGCGCTTTTCTACTCTTGTTGAGCACTCAAAAATTTAAAGAAGCGTTATGTAGGTCAACCAACCGATTTCGTTAGACAGGCCTGAAGCTTCTGGGTTTAATTTTAGCGGTGACGTATCATGTGAGCAGAAACGTCTTGACACGTCAAGAGGAAGTCATGGAGGGAAGTAACGGAGCGAATCCGCCCATTTTTCAAAATAAAATATAGTTTAGGCGCAGATAATAAGTAAAACGGAAATAATTTAAGTTATTTATTCTTTATGTGCGGCCCGGTACCAAATGTCCCACGGCCCGGTACCGGTCCACGGCCCGGGGGTTGGGGACCTCTGCTCTAGAAGACAAGATACAGGATCCAAGTTAATAGTTGCTTGTTTGATTTTTCATTGAAATTTGGTTTCTGGGCATCTACTTGGATTCACTCTTGTTTTAGTTCTGTTGTGGAGTTAAAGCAGTTAAACGCTCCACCACCACCTAGTTGCAAGGAAACTGATACCAGTGGTGATAACGAAGTAGAACAGCAACGTTTTGAGCCCTCAAGCCAAAACAGGAGCTAGAAACATGCCAAAATGCTGTAAACGCTGACGGGAGCTGCGAGGCTGCATATTACTGCTCAGCGGACCCGGCAGTAAGAATTGCAGCGTTCATATTGCACATGCTCATTTGATCCATGCTTGATATAAATTATTGATTAGTGCAGTTTAAAATGAAGCTTTGTGCGTGTGAAGTTGAAGCGGATTGTTTTCGACCATACTCATAAGAATCCATGTTTTGAAAAGAAACCCATTAAAGTCAGTGTGTGCAATGCAAACAGAAGCTGCAGGTAAAATTGGCTAACACAAAGTATGAACATGAACGGTTTAAAAGTTAATGGAAACTGAAAACTTAGTGAGCTATGTCTTTACTCAACAGCAACAATAAATTCAACTTAGCCCGGGGACACAAGATCCCCCATCAAGTCTTTTTGAAAGTCACCGGCTCCCATTAAATTCCAGGCAGCCTTGGGTCCTGTAAGGCAAAGGGTGTGTCTGGTTTGCTGTTGTGGGAAGGGATCTCAGCCCCACAATAGCAGAATGGGTTTAACTGCTCACCTGGTTTTCTTATAAGGGTCATTCACACCTGCTGCTGCTCTGTTAGTTCAGAGGAGAGAGCAAGGTGCTCACTGTTGATTCAGCACTGGGAGAAGGAAGAGGCAGAAATGGCTGCAACTACTGCTCAGCCTATGGGGAGCCTCCCCAGTGGACTGGGAATATGCACCACAGCACCGGATATATTTTACATACCTGAACTGGTAAGTGAGCAACGGCAGAGGACAAGTATTCTGTTTTGGATGAAGTTACAATATAATAGCTTATTTATTTATTCTTTTATAGTCTGGGTGTCTGTTTATTTTAAAGCATTTTACATAGAACAAATGTTTCTTCAACTATTTTACCCAAAAGATGTGTGTGTGTGTGTTGTTTTTCTAGATAGAAGAGAATTAGTAGACACAGTGTAACAGTGGTATTTATTAGATGTGAGCTCTAAATTAAGGATGAATAAAATCAAATTTATTAACACCCAAGTACAAATTATGACCCAAATTAGCTGCTGGTATTAGTTTTAATTCGGTGGTGCTATATCTCTGTGCATTGTTTTAGAATAAATATGCACATTTTGGAGAAAAGGGAGACAGTGGAGAATATTCTTCATGAGGGAGGAGCACCACATCTTTTCACAGCTCACATTTCACTCATATTGTGTCTCTGGTAATGAGAAAGCATGTGGCCGAGTTTTCCTCACCCTGAATGATTACAAAAGATGCTCAGATAACCAATGGAGACAAACTACAGATAAACACTTTTTGGACAACAGTCCAAACTGTTTTATTCTTATATTTAATATCCGCACTTAAAAGTTTTAGTTGGTTTATTTTGGCTACTTTAAGCAAGTCACACTGTATGAGAACAGTTAATCAACCACACACACACACACACACACACACACACACACACACACACACACACACACACACACACACACACACACACACACACACACACACATTATCACAGGTTTTATCAGAATACATGCTTGAGAAGTGAACCTGATTAAATTAACAATTTAATCAGGAAAGCAGGTGGATGAGTGTAAATAACTAATCAAATTACTAATCTAAGCAGGAATGATTTACTTACTGAATGATTTACTTTCACTGTAACATTTCATCAAATAAGAGCCATTACAGGCTCAGTTCACCCACATTATTCCACACACAGACACACAAACCACAAATTCAGATTTTTTAATTTTTAAAATCCTGAAGACTGAAGCGTTGCTAACATTACTGCAGAGTGTAAACGCCAGTGATCTGCTTTGACAGAGTGTTTTGTTCCATTTGGAGATGTGATGAGCTGATGCCAGCCCTCCTATGTTGTTAAACTGCGCTGGGAGTCATTTTTATCAGTGTACCACTCATTAAGCAGTTTCACCGCATAGACTCTGGACAATGTTGGAAAAATGAGGCCTTGGAGTTTGTCTGCGTTCTCGCTAAATAAAATATCCCATTCAGGGTAGAGTGTGCAAGAGGAACGACATTTGTGTTACCCAATGAAAAATTATGGGTAGAAACATTAAGGGCAATTATAATACTATAAATACTACACTATAAAACTACAATATAAAGTTTATAGCTAGTTTCAATGCAAGTAAAATGAAATGTGAAATGATCTCACCTAAGAGGAAAATTTTTCTTTAAGATAATCAGAACCTGAAGACTGAATTATTTAAAGTGTCAGCTCCACAAAACTGAAACTGTTCAGGTGCGTAGTATAATACAATTCCTCACTATTCACTATTTTAACAATGCAGGGATTCTGTTGGAGTTTCATCTGTGACCAGCATACAATAAACACTCATCAGCATCTTTGCACCCCTCACATCACACGAATAAAGACCAGACGCCTGCCACCTTCAGATGGTAGGGTCAGAATCTGGTGTAAACAATATGAAAGTATGGCTCCATTCTGCCCGTCCTCTGTACTCAAATGGCCTCCACAGTCATCAGATCTCAATCCAGTGGAACACCTTTGGGATGTGGTGGAATGAGAGATTCTTATCATAAATGTAGAGCTGACAACTCAGGTGAAACTGTGTGATGTTATCATATCAATATGGACAAAAATCTCTGACCCAGTACTAGCAAGTTGTACCTAACAAAGTGGCCAGTGAGTGCATATTGCTCACACTGCATGGTGACCTGTTGGTCTGATCAGTGAAAAAGACAATATAGAAATATGTTGTTCATTGGGCTCTTGCAGTGAAATTAGTGAACAACACAGTGACTCAACATGCACATACTCTTAGAAAAGGCATACTGCTGTCATCATTGCTGCTTTGTTTTAGGGTATCTTAAAATGGTTATTCCATTTGAATTTTGAGATTTTGTGGTGGATAATTTGATTAAGAGTGGGTAAGTGCTATTTAAAATTCAGTGAGTGCTTCTAACAACATATTTTAAAATGGGTTTAATGCAAACTTAATGGAAAAAAAACAGGAACACGCGTAACGCTTGGGTAACCTGAAACAGCACCCACCCATGCAAAGTAAAGAGAGATATTTGTTTAGTCAACATTACAGGGATGGCCTCTGGTGCAGCTGATTTGCTATTTGTTGAGTGTACTTGACACAGTTTGAATGCCACTTATTCCTTTTTTTTTTTTTTGAATGGTTGATGGTTCTGATTAATGTCCTTTATTGTTCCCTGATTCTGATATTGTAAATTGAAAGAGTTCAGAATAAAAGTTAATTTTTATTTATTATCATATCTTTCGCTGATATCATTTGATCCATTTATACCTGTCTAAATTGATCTACTTCCAGGTCATTTTCAACCAATAGGACAGTTTTGCCCATATCAAATGCTACTGTAATAGAGCAGTTGCATCCCAGCAACTATCATAAATCCTGAATTCAACACACCATCTCCACCCCCACCCTCTTTTCTTCATCCCTGCAGGTATTTGGTGGTTTGGTATGGATTCTGGTGGCATCGACACACGTGTACCCACCAAACCCTTTGGGGTGGGTGATGTTTGTCTCTGTTTTCTGCTTTGTCATGACCTTCCTCTGGATGATCATCTTTGTTGCTGGAGGTCATAAAAACAGTTCCGGCTGGGCTGCTGCTGTAAGAGAGACAAATTAGTCAGACAGAGAACAAGATTGAGAAAAACTGATTGGTTATGAGTATGTTGTAATATTATTTAATCTCTGTGTGTGAAGGACGTTGCTTACCATGGCCTGGCAGCACTCTTTTTTCTGAGTGCAGGGGTGGATTTGGCTTACATCACTTTTGTCAATAAACTAATTGACTTTAAAACCTACCAGCTTGACATTTCTGCTGTGGTAAGTAAGAGCTGTCCACTCACTATACTATAGCAACACCTTGAGGTGACTGTTTGTTGTGATTTGGTGCAATATAAATAAAACTGAATTGAATTGAATTAACAGTCAACTATAATATTTGAGATGTGCTTTCTGGAGACACTTTACATTTTTTTTTGTTTGTTTGTTTGATTTTTTCATATCAAATTGTATACAAGCCACTGTTTTAGCACTATTTTAAATAATTCCCAGAAATCTTTGGTTAGACTTTGGTACCAAATCAACCTGCTTCAGTTTAGGAAAGAGTTTTGGTTCAGGGTAAAACCAGACCCTTTCAAAGTAGTAACCATGTGTAAGGAAGATGTGTTAATGGGCATCCTTCTACCAGCAGACTATACCCTCAGTTGAGGTCAACAGTCCTCCATTCCCACAGTATACAGTGTACGCTGAAAGATGCTTCCTCTTCCTGAGACTACAGTTGGACTTTCACATTTGTGTTTTTGCTTTGGCAACCAACCAACAAAGCTGTGGTCCAACTGTTGTGCCAACACATTTCAAGGAGTCCCACAAGTTAACCAAACTCAGCAGCATTTCTTCTTCAAGTTGACTCCCTTTACTATCTGGTTTTACCAAAACACATAGTGAGGGTGTGGTGGAAGCATATTGGTAATCCAGCAGCCTCCCACATCACCTGATCCACCTCACACCAGGGGGTGATAAGTCAATAGTTCACTTCAAACAAATGTGCAGGATAGACAGACATATTAGTGACTTTAGCACATGCTTGCTGCATGTGTGATGATCCTTGATTTTCATCTAATTGGCTTGTGACTCTCGAGCCATGTACAAAATACATTACACTGGCCTCACCTCTGCTAATTTATGTCACTGGACTAGATCTCAGCTTTTCTGCTGTCTGTGAAAACAAGCAAAGAAACAAATTAAACAGTTTAAAGGAATGATTATTCACACCCTAATTTGTGACTGCTTGCTTTTATAATCAATATGTTTAGACCATCACCACAAAGTCCTTCTGAATGTTGCCCATCTTTTTAACATTTATGTTTGGAGAAAGTGATCAGAGACTGCACACACTTATTCTCAAAGCAAGCTGTTAACAGTTCATTATAGAGCAATGCTGAAGTCTCAACTGGAGCATTTTTGTACTTAAATCATTGAGGCAGAGACTTTTCAAGGTTCATCTACTGCTAAATGGAGTATATATAAAATATTAATGCAGCATTTTGGCAAATACAGTATAAAAGATGGACTACTGTGATGTCACCGATCCGGTGTGAGTTTTTTGAATGGTATTTTAAATTTTCTTTTTTTTTTTTTGGCAAATGCTGAAAGATTTCACAAGCTTGAACACTTCAGGCCATGATACCAAGTTAGATTCAGCTTGATCATTAAACTGTTCCAGGGAGCTCCAGTAGTGTAGAACTTGAATGACAAAAGACTGTTGAGCAAGGAGTTCAAACCTCAACTGGAGCATTTCTGTATTTAGATCACGCAGCCTGTAACACCAAAGCAGTGACCTCCGATATAAAAGATTAACCCAGAAGAAAACAAATAAAACTGAGTAAACAGAATAAAAGAAGGCCTACTGTAGCATCACTCACTGGTTTCTGCTGCTGTTGTCTTGGCTGCAAAAAAACAAATGAGGTGGTCTGACTGTGAAGCTGTATGCTGTTGTGATTGACAAGCCAGCGAGTTGTTTCCTACCACAAATAATTATCCATTTTAAGATATAGTATGACCAAGATCTTCAAAATAAACTTAATTCTCTTATTCAATTAGTTTTTTTTGAGAAAACAAACCAAAAAAAAGTGGTATTGCAGCTTATATAGGTGCTACAGGAAGCCTTGTTCTGTATAGAAACAAGCTATAACATTTTAATTATTGAATGTAAAGAGGCTGAAACTGTAGGTGCATTTCCTTTCACTTCAGAGAGAGATACCCATATTGTTTTGCCTTTTACTTATTATGCTAAGCTAACTGGGCTTTATACCAACTATTCCATGTAATTCTTGGCAAGAAGGCAAACACGGATTTCTCAGCATCCCATTAAAAAGCAGAGCAAATCAGCAAATATGACACACTTGGCTTTAACTTCTTTTTTTGCTTATTTGTGTTTGTTTGTGTCTCAGGTGTTTGCCTTCGCAGCCACACTCCTGTACTTCATCCATGCCATTCTCTCAGCCATCCGATGGAAACATTTCTGAAGAACCAATCAGAGACCTGCAAAAAGTAGTACACTGCATCTGCTTTGTATCTGTTTGTCCACGTGTGCCTATGTGTGTCTTTGTGTGTTGGATAATGCATGTAAGTCACACCAGATCGATCAGTTTCAGCAGTCTTGACTGTATGTGAAAGCATGACTTTCCTCCTTTGCAATATTATCAAAGTACTTTAAAACACACAGACACACACAGTGCATAACTGGAGTCCTAGTGAATGTTTTTAATCCCCATTTTGTTTTTAGACATAACACAATACATTGTGAAACTGGTTATGAATTTTTGAAGGGGAACCATGTATTTTAAAGCATACAGGAAAAAAGTAAACAAATCAAGAGTCATATCCTATAAACATCATACCATGTGTATTGAGACAAATAATGTAATCAACTAGATAGAAATCAAAATTTAAAATTTTTTTTTTAAATCCACAAATATCAGAATAATATATTATCTTACTCTGTATGTTTTTGAGCCAGTGATCATATCTTCATGAAAGAATGGGTCATTTTTTAAATCTGTTTAGAGAATATGGTGTAGATGCTGTTATGGCAGAATGAGGTTTATCACAAACATACAAAGCTGGTAGCATTAAATGCATTCTGCATTCTCCATTTTATTATCTGTATTGAAACATTAGGAATATTTTACTTGAAGAAAATCAAATACATGCAAGTAAATTGAAAAAAAAAAAAAAATCAAAAATCAAACCAGCAAACGACAATATAAGAGAAGGTAATGAACAGAGTTAATGTTGCTGGATTAAATTTGTATAGTTTTGTATTCTGAAGATTAAATATGAAAATGAAGTATCCTTGTTTGTATTCTTTGTTCGTGTGCTTCATTTTATCTCTAAAACAGCTAAAGAAACTTTGAACACACACTAAACATATGACTCAGGAAAAACAGCAGAACACAGTTTAGCACAAATAGAAGATCAGTGTGAATTATTGTGTCTTTTTCTTTAAATACAACATCCATTTTTACTGTAAAAGCCACATTTTTTTTACTCCCATTATAACTCAATAACTTATTATGCATGTTGTGTTTTTCTCAGTCTTTTTTGTTTTCCTTTGGTTGTTAATAGCCTTAGAGTCACAGAGCAGTTGTGGTTGACATGTGAACCTCATTAGTATTAAGTGTTTCTCTAATGGGATTTTAATGAACAAATGTAAACATCTGCAAGTTTTGTTTTTTTTTTAATTTTCAGAGGCAGACTTCAGTGGATATTTTTAGAGCACGCAGCAGCAACATGATCACGAAAAGGGTTCACAGATTTTACTTGACTGTTATATGTAGTCATAAGCTCCAGTGGTCCACAGGTGGCATTGCACTGCAGTGTACAGTAGCATATGCTGACTGATTTTTGATTGATCGCGGGCACGTGGCTTGAATAAAAAGCCGGGCTCCAGTGGCGCAACCGGTCAGCGCGCGGTACTTATAAGACAGTATGTCGTGAAGCAATGCCGAGGTTGTGAGTTCAAGCCTCACCTGGAGCATTTCTGTACTTATATCACTGTATTAAGCCGAGAGAGAACCTGTGCAGACACAGGGAAGAGGTAAACGCCGATTTTTGTTTAAAAAAATTTACAAATGAAATAGGATAACGCTATAAAATAAAGTGCACATCCATCCATCCATCTTCTTCCACTTATCCTTTTCAGGCTCTCGGTGAGGGGGGGGCTGGAGCCTAGGCCAGGCAGGGTGCACCCTGCACAAGTCGACAGACATTGCAGAGCTTAAAGTGCAAGTCATATTAGAAAATAAATTTCATCGCATCTTGTACTCCAGTAGCGCAATTGGCTAGCGCGTGGTACTTATAAGACAGTAAGTATGTTGTGGAGCAATGCCGAGGTTGTGAGTTTAAGTCTCACTTGGAGCATTTCTGTTCTTCTAGCACTCAGGCTGTTCTATTAAAGCCGAGATCTGCTTTTTGTCTGCTGGAGAGAGCCTGTGCAGACACAGGGAGAAGAGACAAAAGTCTATCCTAACACTTTCTGATTGCAAGTTTCTGCAATTCAGGCCATAATACGAAGTTGTCACAGATTTGGCTTGATTATGGAAAGCATAAGGCGGGCTCCAGTGGCGCAATCGGTCAGCGCGCGGTACTTATAAGACAGTATGTCGTGGAGCAATGCCGAGGTTGTGAGTTCAAGCCTCACCTGGAGCATTTCTGTACTTATATCTCTCAGACTTAGTCCGAGGTCTGCTGGAAAGAACCTGTGCAGACACAGGGAGAAGAAGGTGGCTTTTGAACCAAAGCCCTTTTCATGAAGCAACGGTGCAAAGTTATCGAAATCTGTTCTTGTGTTAAAGGAATAAATCGTTTATGTATATATTTTCATTTTAAATAAAAATTGTCTTCTGGAAAAATTTACAAATGAAATAGGATAACGCTATAAAATAAAATGCAAACCCATCCACCCATCTTCTTCCACTTATCCTTTTCAGGTTCGGCGGGGGTACACCAGGGAGAAGAGACACACTCCAAGAAACCTATTCTAAGATATTCTGAAAGTTTATGCAATTCAGGCCATAATACCAAGTCGTCACAGATTTAGTTTGATTACTGAAAGGAGAAATTAACGCTCCAGTGGCGCAACCGGTCAGCGCGCGGTACTTATAAGACAGTATACTGTGGAGCAATGCCGAGGTTGTGAGTTCAAGCCTCACCTGGAGCATTTCTGTATTTCTATCACTCTGGCTGAAATATTAAAGCCGAGATCTGCTATTTAAAAAGCTTAACCTGCACAAACAGTATAACCCCCCCCCAGATGTGACAAAGATGGGCAGGTCTGACTGTGCAGTTCCTGTGATTGATAAATCTTTAGCCAGTGAGTGTGCTGTTTTCTACCACAGATTATCTTCAGTATGACCAAGACTTTCAAAGCGGACTTAATTTTTTATTCAATATGACCTAAAACGAGTGGGTGAGCCCATGAATTCAACTAAACTCAGAAGTGTTTACAGAGAATAACATTTTCTCAGAGACTTCTATAAGACTGGAAGCCTTCTTGCAGTCGCCCTCTGGTGGCCTTCAGAAAAGTGAAACAAAAACATAACCTTTGGTTCATCTTTGGTTGTACAACTAATTTATCAGTTTATCCGTAGTAGTATTACCTTAACATAAGTGCACAACCATTCCAGGTGAGGTAGCATTGCACTGCACTGTACAGTAGCCCATGCTGCCTGATTGTACCAATCAGCACACTGTACTTATAAGGCAGTACACTGTAGAGCAGTGTCGAGGAGCATTTCTGTGTTGTATAAAAGACCCAAGTTGGGCATAATTAGTATAAAACACTGAGATCCACTAACTGCTCTGGTTGCAAAAAAGGAGTCAGAATATCTGAAAATAAAGCAGTGTATGATTTAGTGGGGTTAGGTTAATTGGTGATTCTAAATTGCACATACAGGTGTGAATGTGAGTGTGAATGGTTGTCTATATCTGTGTGTTAGCCCTGCGACAGACTGACGACCTGTGCAAGGGTGTAGTCTGACTCCCGCCCCATGTCATCTGGGATAGGCTCTACAGTTTCCGTCAAACAGAAGACACAACTAAGGATGTATTTTATGCATTATTAAATATATCCAAGACAAAAAGAATAACAAAGCAATGATATTAATAGATTTACACTTTATTTCATTAGTACATACATTTGCAGCAGTTCCAAATGAATTGCCAGGAAGGATCAGAATGAACATTTTCTCCGTTGTAACATCATCTGTCATCATTACGTGTCAGTATCGCAGGTTGGATGTGGAGAATGAAGTTGACATGATACTGAAAAACATTTAACTTTAGTCCTCAGCTGACAAAACCATTAAACTCTTACAAACTGAATCCATCACATGTGGAAATCATTAAAAAAACAATATTCTGCCAAAAAACTCTAATCCACACATACTGTTTTTAGCAAAGCCAAAAGTCAGATAATCCATCTGACACTGCTGGCTTCCTTCAGTCCATCCTTTGGTCTGATCCAAGCATCGGCCTTCCCACACATTACCAGATGGTGCGTTTGACACCTGCCCAGATCGAGCGTTTAAACCCCTGCGCGGCTCGTACGTCATCCCAGTGCAGCTTGGTGTTGGGAATCTCATCCTCTGATTCTGGGTTAGGTCGTGCACCGTCTTTAGGACTTGCCACCACCACAGGCAGTGGGCCACACTGCGAATTAAACTCTACGACATGGAGTCGCTTCTTGTCAGCCAGCGTCTGGTGGGTTTCCTATGGCGTGACAGAGGAATAAGTAGACAATTTCGAGAAGGAAGATATGCTACTGGGGCTCAGTAACTCAGCAACTTCTAAGACTGTATACCAATAAAGAGTATTATGCTCCAAATCAAAATAATGTGTAACATATATTCCCCCTTTCTGCTTCACTACATGTATATTTCATGCAAACAAAGCATTTTCACCTTACTGTAGTTCCCTACTGTTTAAAGTGTCTTTGAGCTCACTGTGATTTACTGGCTTTTAAGCACCTGTATGCTGCATAAGTAGCTCTTGGTCAGGTGTTTCTGTAACAAAAACCCACCGTACACTACCTGCTGAGCACCAAACACCACAGAAACAAAGTTAGTGACTTGCTGGCACAAAAAAAATTGTAATCACGAGTATTCTGGGCAATGATTAGACAATTATTTAATACAATGATTTCGTTTTGAAGCAGCACACATATTTATATATCACTTTTAAAAAGTTTCTGGAACTCTAAATATATTTCAACTGAAAACCAAATGAATGAATAAAAACAAAAAGAAAAAACATGAAGTGGAGATGGTGAAGTAAACAGAAGTTAGGCCCAGACTGTGAAGCCGACATTGCAAGGGTTAAGTACTGGTACCTACAGCTGCAAGCCCCCCCCCCCGGAGCCCATCAAGACTTCCATCTACCACTGAATAAAGACCAGCTGAGAGAGACTCTCTGTGATCCACAGACAAATGAGAGCATTGCACAGACACTGTTAATCATGCTTTCAAAGACGCAAGTCATCTTGGCTCGAGATGAACTAAACAGTGAGGGAGTTTGGGTGGAAGCTGTTTAGAGTGTGCTGGATTTATAACAGAAGACATTACTGGACAAGAACATTACTGGGAAAAATAAATGCAGCATAATAACAATTTCATCTCAAATGTCTTGTTTTCAACCATCACTGAAACACAAACTTGTAACTGAAAGTAAAATAAGATTAGTTAACCAGCATTATTAAAGAGCCGGGTTAAGCAGAGAAGCAGAGGTCATGCTGCACTTGCATTACTCAGGTGGACACAAATACAACTGCTGTTGAATGTGTAAACAGGCAGTTGTTTACTGAAAGGTTAGCTGTACTTGCAAGGTGATAATATTTCACTATTGTGTTTATAGTATTCAGAGGGCCACCTGATATGGTGACATCAGCAGTGAGTATCCAGTTCCATTCCAGACCTTTACTGCGTGGATTCAGTATCGTCTGCTCTCTCTCTATAACTACAATGGAATAACAGCCAAAGCGCCAAAAATAATCTTTATAAAAATAAGAAAGAAAGTTAATAATAAAGTGAGCACAGAGTTTACTGTTCTGCATCATCACAACAACCTGCCTATAGTGACAGTCTATACTTTTCCAACACCATTAACCCAATTTCTGAAAACACGCTCTCCCTCCAAAATTTCTTACCTGATTGGCTAATCCAGTGAAGAGGGCCCGGGTGATGTTCAGGAGGTTGACTGATCCCTCTACTTTGCAGTACATGTCTTTTATACCAATCAGCTTGCATAGAGTGATGACCGCCCTGTGGCAGTGCAGACCGTAACCTGCAGACATACAGAGAAACACTCAGAAAACCTCAGATATCATAACTGCTGCTGAATATACAAACGGGTAAAAGTTTGCTGAAAGCTCAGTGTACTTGCAAGGTGGGTGAACAATATTTTTTTCCTTTTACAATTTCTATTGTCACAGTAGAACAAGCAAGAAATTTTGAATAAACAGAAATGTACCTTCGTTTTGTTTCTTCATGCGGAGCGTTGTCCTCTTAAACTTGGACTCAATGTCATGATAAACTATTGGAACAGAAAAACAGCAGCTTAATTACACCGACTGGCTGCAGAGCAGAGAGAGAGAACAAGCTGCCACGCTGAAATAATAATCAGACCAAATGATTCCAGAAAGTCTAATTATTTTTACAAGCTTTGTGCCATTTCCAAGTGAAAGCGCTTGTGTTTTTATTATTATGCATCTTTTCTCCTGCTTTCCCTCAGGTCTCCTGTTTCTCTACCTGCCCACCAGATGTCCTTCCACATGCCAGTGTCTCCTGCTCACTGCAGCAGCTGTGGCTAATTAGTTATTCATCAACACACGGTTCCCTGTTGCTGGGATGAAGCAGACATCATGGCTTCAGGTTAAAATCTTGTTCTTTCACACACTTCACAGGAAGCTTTAGATGAGGGGAATTATCAGATCACATGCAGAGAGGGGTGATTCGTAGCAGCTATAGGAGGTCCGGCGTTATGTGACGAAGAAAGAAAGCTGGCTACCTCTCACATGAGGCACTTTTCTATATTTAACTAAAACACTGAAATGAAAGTCCAACTCGGCTCAAACCACTTAAAATGAGTGTGGGAATTAATTAGCTAATAATCAGCCCAAGAAGTTTTGTTCTCTTCCAACAAAAGTAAATAAATACCACCAAACAAACACACTACTGATTTTAGAGTAATTAAAATTCAAACAGTAGCAACTGGAAGGAATTTTTTACCACCAAAATATACAATAAGTCATCAAGTTTCTTGGATTTGGTTGCTGGATTTTCTTAACAACACAGTGATGCAGCTCAAGTTATCAAAAAAACAAAAACTACATATCTGGTTTATGGCACAGATTTTGATTTGGCCTCTAATCAAACTTTTGGAGTTATCTCACCAAGTATGAGCCAAACAGATGGGTTCAAAATCTTGCAGCAAATAAGACTTCAGTGATGGAACCACAAAGGTGACAGAATATTAAAATTATCCAGGCATAATTGGAGCTTTGATACAATTATGGCATTCATAACAAGAAAGTAAACAAATGAATCACACTGTCAGCTTGCAGATGGATGCATAGGGAGAGCTGGCATGTGGTAGCGTCATCTTTCTATGAGCTTAAAAAAAAATTTAAAGTCTCAGTTTCCAGTTCAAGCTGGTTAGAAATACAGAACCACAGACGCACACACACACACACACACACACACACACACACACACACACACACACACACACACAGACACCGATAGTGACACGCATGCCGCTCTTCTCGTTTTAGGCCAGAGTTGGAAGCTAACTTTCTCCTCCGGTGGGCCGGCGGAGGCCGATGACTCACACTCATTAATCTTTCTGGCTCTGCTCTCCAACACCGGCAGAAGAAGCCAAATTGAGTTTTACAATAAGAAAGTACAAGCGATGCATTTGAAGTCTCATACCTTTCTTTACAAATTAATTTTATACATCATATCTTTTGTATGAGTATCAGCAGGTAATACAAGGCTGAATGAGAGGAGTGCATGAAGATGAGGAGGTTGAGTGAAGGTGTGAGGGGGGGAAGCAGAGAACAGCTGCTACATTCAGAGGCTAACAGGTGCAGATTTTTCATATCATTTTGTTTGTCTTTGCATACCACATATGTGACATTAAGGAGTAAAACAATTTTCAGGAAAGTACAGTTTCCTTATTAATATGCAAATTAATTTATGCAGCAAGGTGCCCCAACTTATGATCAGATACCTCGTTCAATGTCGAATGAAGCATGAAATTTTTATTGTTCTGTACTGTGTTCATCAGATTCTGTTTACAGAGACAAAGGCTAACTGGCATAATAATAACTTGATATAAGCACAAAACAGCTTAAACAGAAATTTTAAATGAGAATAAACAGACTGCAGACTGAGGAGGAGAACAAGAATGAAAGGATGAATCAAGAGTCAAAGTTACTTACTGGTGTGGTTATTGTATCGTTCTATATAGTACAAGTAGTGGATGGCTCTGTTCTTGGCCTGCAAAGAAGAGATACATGACACAAAAACACAGACTGAGATTTGGCAGTTTAAGCATTTAGGAAAATATATTAATATTATTAGTAGAAAAGGGTTGTGTAACAAAGCCTGTATTATAAACATACAGAAGTGCATGAAAGGAAGTCTGGAGATTTGTCATCTTTTTGCTAAGTATCATCGAATGTAAAATCTCTGGAATGATTTTGTTGTTTTTTTTTGTCAAAATGTTACTGACACTTACTTGGTTGCATGGTTGTAATCACAAAGTCCACTTCATATACACAGACTGGAAGGTCATTGTAAAATTTTAACATCATATTTCTTATTTCTTGATGTAGATTGAGTGTCACAACCATCACCTTTGTGCCACCTGATGTCAGTTATGTAAGCTTGTGATGTGGCCTGCTCAGTGAAATGGGCTCAGAGTGGTAAACCATGAATTTGAATATGTTCATGAGTTTCTTGCTCTTCTAAAAAACCCTGCCAGAAAGTCCAAGACAGTTGTCCAGCTGATCCTAACATCTCTAATATCTCTCATTTTGGAACCATTTTTTCAACCAAGACCAGATGTTGAAAAATGACACCCAGTCAATGGTTGTCTAACAAAGTGTTTGCTGGGTACGTGCCCTTATGCTGTCACAAAAATGTAAAAGGCATTTGAAGCCACACTGACACATGGTTTGCAGTCTTACCTTCCTCAGAGCTGTGTTCCTGTCTGCTGCTTTACCCAAAGCAAAGCCTGGAAGGAAGAAGGGACGTTAGTTTGAAAACACCTCTGAGAGCAGAGCGTTGAGTAGTCAGTGACACTTGGGTATAACAGAAAATGTAAAATTCATCATAGCATGATTCATTAAAAATTAACATTTGCACGCTGTAACTAATGATTATGAGCCTTTATGCTAATGAGCAATGTAACATGAAGTTTTTGCAAAAGCAACAGTGACACACACACATAAGAGGTTAAATGCAAGCAAACTTCAGGAGACTGCAGAATTTCATCAGCATTGTCTCCTTTTTTTGCTGATGCTTGATGATGAAAAGTGTCAAAAAGAAAAGTGTTTCCTGCATTTCCCCATATCTGCACTCACTGAGAAGTTCAATTAAAACAACTGTCAAAATCAATTTGAGCTCATCTATAGAATTAAAAACATGTAAAATGAGCTTTATCATGTATATTCCTAATAAATATCTTAGATTTGTAACAAACTAAATAATTATGTACAAAAAATTTAATAAATTGGATTTATTATCATAAAGTTTATCTTTTAGAGAGATTCAAACCTGCGGCTCCGTTGCCATTTCCTACTGCGACCAAACAGCTGACGGACCTCTTCCTGCCTTCTTTGGCTGTCATGTTAAACACACTCTTCACCTACAAAAGAACAATCACAAACACACACCATTTTAAGCTCTACTATGGCCATCATATCATACACAGTACAGTATAACAGTACAGTACTGATTACATATTTATGTTCAAACTGTCAACGTGTGAGATTTTTCTGCAGATGTGCTGAATATAACTACTGTCATTTGTTTTTTTTTAAAGAAAGGATGCAGTACAGTCTGTGTGGTCCTGCTGGTTTCATCTGGTTGTGAATGCCAGCATGCACTGCAGCCCAGCTGCAGCCCATTGTGCAGCAGCTGGGATGAGGATCAGCGCCTCTATAACTGAGGGGGCTCTGCTGGCAAACAACCCAGCAGTTCGGAAGAGAGTTTGTACCTCGAGTGAAGGAGCTCTAGTACCTTAGGTGGACTGCAGTGGGACAGAGGGAACTGAGAGGCAAAGCAAATCTCATAATTTATGAGTCCATCTACCATCCCATCATCACCTGTGAGGTCTGGGTAGTGAAAAAGGAATGAGATTACAGATGCAGGAGGCCAAAATGAGTTTTCCTCTCATGGGCTATGGTCTCATGATTAGGGACAGAGTCAAAGTAGAAATGCTGCTCCTTTGCATTAAAAGAAGTCAGCTGAATTGATTTGAGCATCTAACCTCACTAGAGAGGCTTTTTGCGGGTGACCAACTGAGAGGTGACCGCAGAGCAGATTATGCTGGACGGATTGTATATCCGTTCTGGCCTGGTGCAAGTGGCCAGGGATCAGTCCAGCTGCCTATTTTGCTTAGTCTGCTGCAGCTGCAACCTGATTCTGAATAAGCAGGGGGGGGGGGGGATAAAAATGACATAATGATATGTCACATACTAAGTTTATATACTGAGATCAAATATCAGGCCAACAAATCAGCCAATTACTGTCATCTGTTTTATGATGCAAATTTACTGTTTCCACAGCTCAAAAATGAAAGGAAACAGGCATCTGGTAGCATAACATCAGTGCAGTGTCGTTTTAAATAGAATTCAAATGCCCATTTTCTTTGATTTTATGCATTTTGACTTTTATGCTCACGTCAATAAAAGCCAATAAAAGTTAATGAACTGACAAAAACAAATGTGTGGAGCAAAACATCTGCAGCTTTAATGCCACAACAGAGCTATTAGCTGCGCGCATGTGGTCAATCCAGACCCGAATGTCTTCCCAGATTTAAGTGACTTTGATTGATCTGTTATTAAACAAAGCAGCAGTCAACTATCTCTCTCTCACAGACACACGCACATCCGCAAGCCTGTCCTCCAATTTGTTACCACACAGACTGATCGACTGTTGGGACTATGACTTTGAAACACCAGGGGGCAGCATAGATCCACTACAGTGGGCAGGACGAGGGGGGGGGGGGGGGGGGGGGGGGGGGGGGGGGGGAGAGAAAAGAGGTGACAGAGGTCGGAGATGACCAGATGAGCGGTGGAAGACAAGAGGAAGAAGGAGAGAGAAAACTAGAATTACAGCCAGCCAGTCAGGCTGCAGTTTACATATCTGTTTAAACTCGCATGATAAGATTTAGATGTAGTGACAACTCTCAAAGTCAAAGGAACGTAATAGGTGGGCACCAAGGATTAGTGTCACCAACTCAATATCTGATCAAATGTGAGATCTCGTCACAGCCTCCCATTCTGTCACTTATGGCATTGACAAATGTTCTCGCAGAACATTACGGTGACACAGTGAAGTTGACCTTTTAAATACAAAATGTCATCACTTCATTAGTTGATCCTTTTAGACATTTGCGTGAAATCTTGTCTGAATTAGTGAATGTATTCTCGAGTTATGGTTTAAAAAAAAAAACAAAAAACTTTGTGAGACCACACTGAACTTAACCTTTGAAAACCAAAGCCGAACCGATTCTCTGAGTGAACGTTCATGTCTGATGTAATTAAATTCCCTCCGGGTGCTCTTAAGATATCACAATCACAGAAATGGAACTAATGTACATACATTAATATACATAGAAGACAGACTTGTGAGGGGGCACCTCAAAACATAATGCTAAAAGAAAGGGAAAAAAAAGGAGGAGACAGTGAAAAATCTGTTGTGAATGTTTGCATGTCTAGGAGACAACAGTTAAAGAAAAAAAACTGGTGAACTATGTGAATGTGTGTGACTGAATTTGCATCTGTGTGTGTAAAACTGTGCTGTATTGTGGCATTTGAGAACGTGTGTGTCTGTGTATTTGTCTTTATAGCAGATGTGCCAACTGCTGACTCCCAAAGAAGCCTCAAGGAGAAGTACACTAAAGTGCACACACAATAAAATCGGCCCCAAACCAAGAGGCACAGTAATGATACAGAATACCCAGTTATCCCGACTAGTTCATTAAGCAAATTTAATTAAGGTAATTATAGTGCTAATTAGAAAATATTTTTGGTCTAATTAGAAAATATTTTTGTCACAGCATCTTTCATAGTATGTTTCATTAATAAAACCTTCATTTAAGGATTGTTCTAAATTCAAAGCTGTATTAATTTTGACTCCTGAACTCCAAAACAAGCTGCAAATATAGAACATCCAGTATTTCAGAGTTCACTTTGAGAACTGGTTCCCGGAACTCCAATATTCACTCTCCTTTAAGATATTTTTTGGATTCCATGACCTCCCTAGGAAAATATCTGGCTCATTAGTGGCTAAATACTGCACTGTGTTCACCAGTGTGTTTCTGAATATGTCCATCAAGGGCTTATGAAAGCTTTCTCACTGAAAACAGGTGTCTGCTGCAGCAAAAAAGATGCTAAAACACAGAAGAGCTGCAATTTAGCCCCCCCATTGGATCATAACCACTAGCAGCCCCTTTCATATTGCACTCACTCGATAATTGAAAAAAATACCGACTCCTGCGGCTTAAAGCATATAACACGTATCGAGTTAGACAGTTTTAATATTGATCGCGAGGCAATTCTCATACACAGACAGGGAGTCACACAACTGGATTTAAGTTAATGCATGAAATATCTTACTGAATTTTTTTTTGACAGTCCAACACTGGCTGAAGCATTGGTGGCACTTTGTTAATATTACTTTGCTGCTTGTATATAATAGTGGTTTGTGGTGTTCGTGTTGCACTTGTGCTAGTACCTGTTAAACTAAATACTCTGGCTGGAACCAGAACCAGAACTTGAAACCTTGTGACTCTGAGTTAGGGGAGTCAAGTATTTGGACAGTGACACATTTTATGTAATTTTACTTCTGTGCACCATCACAGTGGATTTATTAAAAACAAACAATAAAGATGTGACTGAAGTGCAGATTTTAAGCTTTAATTCAGAGGGTTTAACTTGATTTCACTGTTTAAGAATTACTGTAGTTTTTATACATAGTCCCCCATTTTCAGACTAGCAACATCTTAAATAAGGATTGTTTTTAATACTTGGATAAAAATCCTTTGGAGCCAATGATTGCCCTAAGTCTAGAACCCAATCACCAAATGCTGCGTTTTCTCCCTTGAGATGCTCTGCTAGGCCTTTACCTCAGCCACCATCAGTTGCTGCTTGCTTGAAGGTCTCTCTGCCTTCAGTTTTGCCTTCAGTAACTACACAGCATGCTCTATTGGATTTAGATCAGGTGACTGACCTTTCCTTGCCCTAAAAAACTCTTGGATTGCTTATATAGTATGCTCTGGGTAATTATCTATTTGCACTGTGAAGCATCATCCAATTAGTTTTGCAGCATTTGGTCATCCTGCTACTTCTATCAGTAATTACATCATTAATTAACACGAATAAACCAGCTCCACTGGCAGTCATACATGCCAGTACCACAACACTGCCTACACCATGATTGACAGATGACGTATGCTTTTGATCACAAGCAGTCCTTTACTTCTACATATGTTTCTCTTTCCATCATTCTGGTACAAGTTAACCAGTCCAAAGATTTTTTTTTTCCAAGAACTGCAAACTCAGATGTTTTTTGGCAAGTCTAACCTGGCTTTTCTGTTACTGAGTGTAAACCAGCAGTTTGCACATTGCTGTAACCCTCTGTATTTACATTCATGAAAGGGTCTCTTGATTGTAGACTTTAACAATGAAATGCTTACCTCCTCAAAAGTATGTCCGATTTGATTAGATGCTGTGAAGGGGCTTTTCTTAATCATGGAAAGTCATCTTCAGTGGTCTTTAAGGCCATTTGGTATTGCTGAGTTGGCCAGTGCATTCCTTTCTTTTGAAGCCTTATGACGGCCTCCTTAACTTGCACTGATATCTCTAGACCTCATATAAAGAGTTCCACTGAAAAACTACCAAATCCAAGTCCAACACTTGGAATCAACTCTGCTTCATTAATGAGTGAACCAGCCTCACTTGGTCATAAACCTGTTCAATTGTTCACCAACTTTTGTACCTCTGTAAATGGGTGTCTATGCATAAAACAATCCACTTTGAAATCCACTGTGGTGGGGCGCCACAGTGGCTCAGTGGATGAGCAGGCGACCATGTATGCTGTGTGGTGATGCAGGCGTCCTGGGTTTGCGCCCAGACCTGCGGTCATTTACTTTGTGTCTTCCCCCATTTGTCTCTCCACTGTACACTATCAAATAAAGTCCAAAAGGACAAAAAAATAAAAATGCAATAAAATGCACTGTGGTGGTGTACAAAGGCAAAATTATAAAAAAATTTGCCACTGTCCACATACTTATGGACTTGACTGTACATGATCATCATGCTAGCTAAAGAACAAGGTATAACTGGACACATTAGAATTTCATATAAAGAACCACTGACAGCATAAAGAAACACCAAGTGCAAAAACTCAATATCAAAATCTGCTGAAAAAGTATGAACGCAGATAAAACAAGCTAATCAAGTGTAAAATTGTCTGCGTATGTAAATGTATTCCTCACTCCAGAGATAAGTGGCGACAAAATAACAGTTGTTATATCACAAGTGAATGCAACTCAATCCCAAGTGAAGGACCTGCCTGGCCTCCCTCATCAAGGGGCTTCCCTCATCCTCCCCCCTCCTCCCGCCTTCTCTCACTCGCTCTCCATCTCTCTCTACACCAGTACACTGAAAAAGGGCATATAATGACTTGTGATAAAAATGTATTTATGAGACAAGCCAGTGCTTTGGAATGGGAGTCTACTGGAGCCAGCAACTAGCATCAACTTGTTTCTGACAGAATTCATTCCACCCCAATAAAGACACCTTTAACTATGACTTTGAAAGTGCAGCCCTACAAATATGATCCAACTGTGCTTCATGTCTGTTTGCATGTATTGCCCTATGTTTTTTTTTTCTTCTATGAGCTGCAAATACATGTACCACTGGCGCCCTTTCAGTGGATTAACCCCACACCCACCCAAAAAAAAAAGTTCACCTTGAGGCTTTCATGCCTGCGAGAGAGTGCAAGTGATAAAACAGTGTTGAATTTCAGCACAGGGAACTTCAAAGTCAAGATGTGCCTTGAGCTTCAGTAGTTATGTAACACATTTTAGTAAAGGGTTTATAATATGACTACAGGGCCACAGCAGAAGGATTGGGGTCAGGGTAGCAGCAAACACCGAAACACTGAAGAGACAACCCCACAGGACACACGTAAACTCATGTGCACACAAAGACACAATGATGTAACTACGCACACCTGCACATACCTCACACATTTTCTTACTTTCCACTATCCTATGTAACCCAAAGATGCATACAACGCTAACAGTACATGCTGTAATTACTGCATGTACACTGATCTTGCACACTGTGGCAGCACGCCTGTAAAGGGAGGCAGCAACATATTCTTCCTTACTGTCAAGTTTAAGTGTGTAAGGAAACTCGCCGCTTATGCCAGGTTCTGATCACATGCCATCTTGAACGCTGTTTCTGTAAGTCAAAATCCAACAGGTTATTAATTCTTGGGTTTCAGCCTGACTTATGGCTGCTAGCAGCCAGTTTCAATTGGATGTGTGTCTAAATGCCTCCAGTGATGTTGAGTTCTGGGCTTTACATTTGTCATTTGAGGTGAAGATGCAGTAGTTTTGGAGGAGCTTTAGCAGCAGAGCAGATGGGCTGAGTTTTTCTCTGCCGGATGAGCAACAGCATGGTAGTGGGAGGATGCTTCTTGCCCGCTCTCACTTCTGTTTAATCTCTTATTTTTGCAATCTGTTGCTGCATGTTTTCCTATCTGTATCAGTCTATATGCTGCAGTGCAAGGGAGGAGTTTTAACCACTTGAAACCAGAAGGTACTGCGAGAGCACAAATGTCTGCCAACGCAAGACTTCTCTGACTTGCTCTTGCACAGGAACACATTTTTTTCCCTCTTGTTGATATCTTGACTCAGTGAACATAGTGAATAGTTTAAAGGGTTTATTTGCTCAGGCATAGCTACTATTGCCATAATTAGTCACACTGTTGGTCAATTTCTTTTAAGCTTAGCTTGATTTCTTTGTATTAATGTGGCATGTGATTTTTTTTTTTTTTTAATAACAAGATTTCCATAATTGAAGCAAAATATAAGCTTCACAAACCTCTTTTTTAGCAGTGGTGCAATAGGTAGTCAAATCTTTTACATAAGTAAAGAACTAAGAGGACATGGTGAAAACAGAGTGCAGTCATACACCATGGTAAATGGCAATTGCAATATTATAGCAAGTGAATTAGGCAACAACATTTTGCAAGTTCTTCTTTTGTCCATATTCCACCTCTCCACTAAATTTAATGAAATACAGTCTGGTGGCATTTGCATCATTTTTCTGACAATAAAAAAACTAAGAAAGCTAAAAGTGGATACCTCTGCTGAGGTACAGGAAATGCACTTGGCTGCATTTCACAACTTCTGTCTAGCAGAAACAATTAATAAAATTTAGAAAGTTGATGTGCAGTGAGTAACCTGTCAACAATCTGTCAACAGATTGCCCTCAAAATCCAAGAATAATCATGATTTTAAAAGGAAAAAAAAAACAAAAAAAAAAACAGTAAAATTGCCACAATATTTTTAAGATTTACAGAATTCTGAATTCTTCTTAAATAACCTTTCAGAGATTTCTGACTGAAAAGTGTAAAATGTAAAGAGTAAAAGAGCTAAAATTTAATTTGAACACACTGTGAACCAGTGTGTCAACATGCGATAACAAGCTGCTGTCTAAAGGAGTCTAATTAGCAAATCAACAGTCTTCATAATGGTTCAGGGAACTGTGTGTTAGTCATGCAGATGACTCAGACATGCATGTGTGTGCTTCTGTGTGAAGAGGAAAAACAGGACTAAACACATTTAACTATAAAAGCATTTTTGGGAAATTAAAGTGATCACACAGGGTGAGAGAAAAATGAATATACAACATCTTCATTGTTACTTTGTGTTATTTGTCAATAGTTTGATAATGGTGCATTTATCTACAAGCCACCATCGTATGAAGAATACGCATTTGAAAATCTAATAATTACTTGATATCCAGTAATTGAAGGCAGTGTTTAAAATTAGGTTTGACAAACACTGTGCTCCCAAAGGATTCTTCAAAATCCAACTTTTAGATGAGCTTTAATAAACTGTGTGGTGCTGGGTCAACTTCACTGAACACCATGTTCAAGTGAAAAGAATCCAACGCCTCTAAATAAAGTTTTAAAATAACTGTGCGACATATGACTGCAAGCTTTTATTTTCAGCTGTATTAATACCTGAAGACGTGAAATTATATTGCCTACTTTACTGTGATTTAAGCAGAAATCTCAAACTATAAATGAAAATGACAGATCTGAACTTTCACCAGCTTGTATCACAAATGTAACAACTGCCTTTAAGAGTAGAAGTGCCAACAGGGCAATTTTGACTCCTTGTCATTTTAAAAATCATGTAACGCTGTTAATATAAAACCCCCATCATCTCATATTTCATAACCTTTCTTAAAATGTGTTAATTTATCAAGTAGTGAATTAGAACCGCCAACAGAGTCATTCTGACTCCCGCAGAAATCAATGTAAAATGCTGCACTCAATATGGCATGCCCGGTTGCCTAGCAACACATATTGTTTACACACATTTTGACATAAAGGCTGCTAAATAATGATCCACAGCTCTGCTAGATGTAACTGATAGATAAATATATACAGGACTGTAGTCAGATAAAAGATGAATAATTACTGCAGGGCTAATGGGATACTGTGCCCAGGCAGAGTGTGTGAGTAGATACGTGAAGAAGCGGGTTGGCTGCTGGCTGTGCAGAGCAGTGGGGAAACAGTAGGTGAACAGAGTGCCAAGTGTGGAAAACTAATCTGAACAAATAAACAGTGAAATCCAGAGCGGAGCAGCCAGATCAGATGGATTTCCGGCCTGAGGCGCAGAACTGAGGAGGGCTGCAGACTGGGGCCGAGCATTGTGGACAACAGATGAAAGAGAGGCTTCATGTGCAGTGGACGAGGACGTGGATGACATGAAAAGCATTCACTGTTCTACTTTTACGATAATTAATATACTGAAATGCATTTCTCATTCTATTGTGGCCAACTGTGTAGTGTATTTTAAAATGCATTACAATGACTGTTTCAATCTGTTTCACAGTGAGCACTCTTTTTAATACTGTCTTCTACTATCTCAAGTAATACCGCACTTTCAATTATTTTGTACTTTTCCATTATGTCCACAAAAATTATTTAGATCAGTTAGTTACTGTGTTGTTTGCTGCATCGTTTGTGGATTCTAAAGTATATTTCACCTTTACAATCTGTAATGAAATAATGTAAATCATTTGGAAAACTAATAAAACTCCCAAAAGTTCATTTTAAGTACTTATTTTATAAACTCATAGTTAGAAGACTGCTATCGTTGCAGTAGTTGTAGGGAGGTTTGGAACGTTGGGAGTTCTAGTGTTAAGAACAAATAAACCTGCATTAATTGCTTTTGATGGCTTTCTTGTGAATTTCACTTTAGATAGTATTTTGCATACATGCCTTGAGAGCTCCACGTGGTTGTTTTAAACAGCTCTAATCCAACTCAAAGTTCTTACGAAGTTGCTTTCATCCATCTTCCTCGCTGTTTACTTTCAACAAAACTTTCAAGGTTGTTGACTTCAGGGAGGATAAAGCAAAAGGAAAAAAGAAAAGAAACTCTCTTCTGACACTGACAATGCTCCATCTCTGTTAATGAAATCACCGAGTCCTGTCCAAGTGTCTGCTGTACCTGGAGAGACGCCATGAACATCACTTTTGTCTATGTCGCTCTGACTCTCCTCCCTTTCTTTTCAGTTATCTCAGCACTCCGTCATCCCTTGCTCTTTTCTTCATTGCACTGAGTGAGCCAGGACTGTGGGCTTTAAGTTAATGGGAATTTTTTAAGCTGTAGTTTATAATGTAATTGTATTGGATTAGATGATTTAGATGCCTTTTGGTGCACATTTTTCATTTGATAATTCCCTGTATCGCATGTCCTCACATACCTGCATAAATTACATTTTGACAGCTTGGGGAGATGGCTGAGTTTGATCCTTCACAGACAGGTGAAAGCAAACAGCAGGAAGACCAAAATAGTGTACTAAACGAGGCTTAAAAAAGCTGTAGAGCTGAGGGGAGCTGAAAGTCGGGAAATAATTCAATGCTCCTCTGTCACTACTTCCACTTGACACAGGAATAGCCAATCTTTACTATCAAAGAGCAATTTTTGAGCAGCTTTTTCCTCCAAATAGTCTGTATGGAGCTGAAAAACATATTTAGACCTTTCACTGAAGGTGACAAAATCTGTTAACTACAGCCTCGTCTATAATAATGTCTAATGCAGGTGACCATATACGCCACATGGCTATGGTGCAGGCAGTCCAGGTTTGCATCTGACCCATGGCCCTTTGCTGCATGACCCCCCCTCCCTCCACTTTCCAGTCTCTTTTTACTGTACACTACCTAATAAAGGTAAAAAGGCCACAAAAAAAAAAGCAGCCTATTTTGATAATAAATAAAGCAAATATCTATGTAGTTAAAGTTAAATTAAAGAAAGTTTGAGTTTAATTTAGACTATAGTCCAGGGGCAGATCAAGCAAAACCTGCTCTAGTGATCTTGTAATGGGAACAATATAAATTACCTAAGTGCAGTTCTCTTTGGAAATGGAAAAAGTTATGCAATCACCATCCACAATTATTTAACACATAACAAGCTATTCAATCTTAATTACATAAACAAATAATGTAGAATTAAAGAATTAATGGTCAATACCTTAACAGGTGTAGAGACTATTCAGCAACCCCCTAACAACCACAGGTCGCTAGTGAAAAGTGTGCATTCCAAAAAAGCGGCTGCTGGCTGTCACCAGGTGAAATTAGCCAAAAAAAAAGAGGGAGCTGCGCCAGAAACCTCCTTATGACTGCTTTGCTTGTGGATTGTCGCAGTCACCCTTAATTTGCATGGTTAAAAAAAAAAAAAAAAAAAAAAGTAGGACATTTCAAAAAGCTGCACTTTTAACTTTGAAGGCAAACGGTTTTCGTTTCTGGTTTTTGTTGCACTCCTCAGTTTGACTACAGCTCAGTGAGCAGCTGGTGAGTGTCTACAGAGAAGTCAGCATCTTCCCTGCAAACTATGGATGACCACAGCAACCTGCTAGTGACTAAACCAACTGTACAGTTTGTGGTGAGGCACCATATACCCCTCTGTCACCAATTTCACCTACTCTGCCAGCAACAACCAGCTAGGGAATATACATTTTTCCTTTGTGCCCAAGGACTGCCAATGGGGTCACCGACAGGTCACTGTGCCTGTGTGACTGGGGCTTGAGTTATCTGGGTGACCACATCAGACCTTGTAGTTATATAATTTCAGCAATTTCCCAAATAAATAAAGCATTTCTTATCATCTGTAATGTAGACACCCTAAACTGAAAAATTAACATTTGAGTTCTGGATGAATTTTGTCGCACATATTTTCAGGCTTGCTAGCAGATCTCACTATGGCAATTTTTTTTTTTTTTTAACGAGTGTAATTTGCCAGAAACATCATCCACTGAAAATTGTCAAGCTGAAAAAGTTTGATCACATTCATTAGCACAGAGGAATAAGTTTAGCCAGTTGTTACAAATGAGCAAAGTGCACCAAGTCAAAAAGAGTTTGACATTTTAATGCACTTCTGAAAAATACTAAATATGTCAGGAGGAATACTTGTAAAATGTACATAAAATGAATAAGCCCAATCCAATAGAGACAGCGTGAGCATGTGTGGCAGAGAAAGACTTCGCTACAAAGATATAACTTGGCAGTTATTGAAGGAGACATGAGCAGAACTGTAAGTTCTTCTCTCAGCATAAAAATCATATAGATTCAATGTAAAAGAGCTGGAATAAAGTAATACAGTCAGACAGCGAGGATTAAGTTGATTTCAATAACCTTAAGGCTACTTATGCAACAATGAAAGGAAATGTGTGGAAAGTACACATTTTATAATATCCATCCATCCATCCATTCACTTCCGCTTATCCTGGTCAGGGTCGCGGGGGGGCTGGAGCCTATCCCAGCTGTCATAGGGCGAGAGGCAGGGTACACCCTGAACAGGTCGCCAGCCTGTCACAGGGCCAACACAGAGAGACGAACAACCTTTCACACTCACATTCACACCTATGGGCAATTTAGATTAGCCAATAATACACCATGTGAAATATATATTTTATATATATGGCCTTGAATCAGTCGTGCCCCTTTGTTTCCTCTCACCTTTTGACTTTCAAGATAACTTTCATAAATGTTTCTCCAGCACTGACTGCTTCTCTTACACTTTTTCTCTGTCCCTCCTCTTCCCTCCCCTCCTGCTGGAGGTTCACTAATGACATGCCGGCATGATCGTCCTTGGGAGACGAGCCTTTTATTCCAGTAAGCCTTTTTCATTTCATTAGGCCTGGATTTATAGTGGTGCACACTTACACTCACACTCTCACCCTCACACACATAGCCACACATGCACAGAGGGTATATTTATAGAAGGTGATTGCACCATAAAAGCATCCACTGGTTTCCAGGGGGAAGCCTAAAGTCTGTGACACCACTTTTATTTATGCAGACAGGAGTTCTGGGGAAGACTATCAATGACACACACACACACACACACACACACACACACACACACACACACACACACACACACACACACACACACACTACCTAATAATGTGTTTGTGTGGAGGACACGTATGGACTCCACATCTGTGAAAACTATCGCATTTAAAAAAATAAATCATACAAATATGCAAAAATGAGCTTATATTTACGTATAGACAAACATGCATTGAATGAAAATCAGATATTACACGTGTCCACACCCCTCTGTCTCTCTCGCCAGTTTAGGTCTTCCTGCATATATGACCTTGTAGCGTTACCCCCATTAGTTCAGTAGGGTCCATTAGCACTAATTGAATTAAGGTGAGTTCCAGGACCAAGACAGAATCTAAATTAACTGTCCATACAATGTAGCTTTTTTCCCATCTCTCTCTTTCTCCCTCTCTCTCCACACACACACACACACACACACACACACACACACACACACACACACACACACACACACACACACACACACACACACACACACACACAGCAATATGTGAAATTGACTTTCATCTTAAGCTGGTAATTTTTTTTTCACCTTAGCTCTTCTGTAGTTTAGTGAGATCCAAAGAGTTTTTCCTCCCATCAAATATTTTTCTTTGTACTGAAAGACACTTGACTGCAGTATTACGTATCCCTTAACCACCAGATGCACAGTATTTTAACTTGAATCCTCATATCTTTGTTTCCTGTCACTTCAAAGAAGTAATTAACCATTTTTTTTTCACACTGACAAATTCAAATATTCAAAAATATTTAAGTATCAATGATAATCCGCAAAAATTTTTTTCACATTTGAAATTTTACAGCATGTTATAAATTATACACTCACATTTTAAAAATCCATTGATCTTGTCAGTGGCAACGGATATTCTTCATGACTAGTCAACAAGGTAATTAATAATCAGTCATTTTTAAGGCTGTACCAATCCGATATTTGGATCAAATATCTGCCCAATAGTGACACAAAAGCATATCTTAGCCATCACTGACAACAAGATGATTTAATCTATTTTAACTGTGTGTTGTTCTGTGTTTACTACAACACTCAGCAGCAGCAGTGAAGCAGGTACCGTCAGCTACAGTCAACAGTTTGGAGGGATTTCATGCATGTGCCACCATGTTTGTTTCTGTAGTTTGTGAGTAGTTTTCTGTGCACTCACAGAAAAACAGAGAACAAGAAAGCAGCCTGTGACTGTAACACTGACCTGAAATGAAACACGTGTAAATAAACTGGGGAAATAACATAGAATGTTTATTTTTCCTTTCATTTATCTTGGTCCCACTTGGTCTTAATAATAAATGCCAATTAACTAAATTTACAAACTGTGTACATGTTACATTATGTTTTTGCAAAAGTAGAAAAACGATGTTTAAATCAAGCCTCATGTTGCCTTAGACATAAATACAGCTTAATTTCAAGCTATATGTATCAGAATCATTAAAAGTAGTTCAGCGCATCTCTAATGAGCTGCACAACACTTCACTGTTTAACAGTTGAGCAGGATGGAATATATCACATGACTCTTCTGGCTTCCATCGGCTTCTGTGGACGACGCCATCAACCTGGCTTTGCACTTCATCCTACAGCATCTGGACTCCCAGGGAACCTACACCAGGATCCTGTTTGTGGACTTCAGCTCGGCCTTCAACACCATCCTCCCTGATCTCCTCCAAGACAAGCTGTCCCAGATGAACGTGCCTGATCCCATCTGCAGGTGGATCACTGACTTCCTGACGAACAGGAAGCAGCACATGAGGCTGGGGAAGAATGTCTTGGACTCCCGGACCATCAGCACTGGCACTCCTCAGGGCTGTGTCCTCTCTCCTCTGCTCTTCTCCCTGTATACCAACTGCTGCACCTCTGACCACCAGTCTGTCAAGCTTATTAAGTTTGCAGATGACATGACTCTCATCGGACTCATCTCAGACGGGGACGAGTCGGCCTACAGGATGGAGGTCAAACGTCTGGTGTCCTTGTGCAGCCACAATAACCTGGTACTGAACGCCCAGAAGACAGTGGAGATTATAGTGGACTTTAGGAAGCACACAGCCCCTCTACCCTCCATCATCCTGACTGGCACCCCCATCACCACAGAGGACTCATTTCGCTTCCTGGGAACTACCATCACCCAGGACCTCAAGTGGGAGCCCACCATCACCTCTGTCGTCAAAAAGGCCCAGCAAAGGATGTGCTTCCTGTGGCAGTTGAAGAAATTCAACTTGCCAGTAAGGACCATGGTGCAGTTCTATACTGCCATCATTGAGTCCATCCTCACCTCCACCATCACTGTGTGGTACGCTGGAGCCACCACTAGGGACAAACAGAGACTACAGCGCGTTGTGCACTCTGCTGAGAAGGTGATTGGCTGTAACCTCCCATCTCTCCAGGACCTGTACACCTCCAGGACACTGGGGCGTGCAGGTCGGATAACAGCCGACCACTCTCACCCTGGGCACAGACTTTTTGATCCTCTCCCCTCAGGCAGGAGGCTACGGTCCATTCGGACCAGAACCGCCCGGCATAAGAACAGTTTCTTCCCCTCTGCTATTGGACTCATGAACAATTACCCTAAGACTGTTACCACCACCCTCCACAAACGCTGATGACATTATGTCTATGCACCTGTCTGTTTGCACTGATGTACATATTACTGGACTATAGTTTACATTCTTTTATCTTTTAATTATTCTCTGCACTGTATATTTTGTAATATTGTGTTATAGTTCTAATATCTCTGTATATTTGTAATTTGTATATTTGTAACATTGTCTTATAGTTATTATACTTATTTGTTTTTTATGTAAGCACGAAGTACCGCAGCAATTTCCTAATGCTGTGAACCTGTTCACCCATATGGCAATAAAACCTTCTGATTCTGAAGTCTTGGTACCACTTTTATTCTCTCCAGTCATAACCAAACACTAAGGGAAAATGTGTATTTATGGGATCTTCTGGCTTCCCACCTTTGGAAATTTGGCCTGGAAAATTTATGGCAAGGGAGCTAAGCGTACCAAAATTTCATTCCCTCAGCAGTCCTCTTATCTTGGGACAAATGACATGAAAGGGTGCTAGTCTTACCGTTTTCATGATCACTTCAGCTTATACAATCTAGTTCATGACTGCACAAAGGGTAATTAATCATGAGTAGCCTCAAAAGGTACTCATCTGCAGAGAAACTGCCATCAAAACCCTTCGATAACAAATACAGTGGTGCTCTGATCTGAACCTGACACCCAGCCACAGTGACATCAGCTTAGTGTGACAGTAAGCCTCTTCATTGTTATTATGTCTGCACTGAGGCAGCAACAGTGCCACTATCAGGTCAAACTGAAATGACCCAATTGTCTTCTTTGATCTTTATTCAGCACTGTTATTTTAAAAAATTAATTATTACATTGAACAGTTTAAGGAATATCAAAAACTAGAGCGCTTACTGAAAGAAATGGATGAATCCCACAAGTTCTTATGGATTTAAGGGTTAAATGTTCCAATTTATTTTCATATCTAATAAGCTGCTTACTGTTGGAAAAGCTGAATAAACCGCAATTATGCCCATCCAACTCTTGAACGAACAGCTTTGCTTTGGGGTTAATTATTAGCTTTGTTTCAAACACGGAAGCAAACGTGACCTAGAAATTCCACTATTTGACTTCGGGGAGTTCTACAGTAGCACAACTGCTCAAATGCTGCTGCTTAGTTCTCAAATGGAGTTATCCTTGCTCAGCAAATTTGCCCCTAACACCATCCATGTGTATACGCCACACTGCATTTCCCACTAGTTTGAGATTCTTGAAAACTGTTTGCTCTCTCCAAGGCTTTTAATGTGCAGTCAGATTTATTTAGAAAATGAGACATAAAACAAAATAAGCTAGAAGTTCCTAGAAGTTTGGGGGGGCTATCAGTACAGCTGTATTTTACATGTCTCAAGAGCAAATTTTCTGTTCCATTAAAAACATACTAAAAACAGACTAGCAGCTATATATTCATTTTCAAATGAATATATAGCTAAACATAATGAACAGCAAAGGGCTGGATGCAGAGTGATGAAATTGTTCTCATTAACTTAGAGTACCTCTGTAATAAACCAGTAATTAAAATGAAGTGAACTAATCTAAATTCTCAAAAATGTATTTCCTCAATGAAAACTGTGCTAATTTGATGACAGTATAACAACGCTGTACAAGGCGTCATACTGTTTTATTGACAACTCAGCCTTTTTCTTAATTTTCCAAGCAATTTCAGAAGAACTGTTAATAATTTCTGTAAATGTTGCAGCGTTGTGCATGCAGTCTGTTCAGTAAGCAGAAAGGGACAAGTGACACTAACCTCAATGACACGTGAATCAAAGTCCTCAAAGGTTTCTGTGGACAGAGGGGAAAAGAAAGAAAGAAGTTCAGATAACAAAGCTTTAACACGCAAATGCATTTAGACCCCCCCGCCCCAACACACACACACTATAAAAAGATTAACCAGGCTCTTGCGAGCGTAACAAATACCCAGAAGCCCCTGCGGCATCGTAACGAGTCTGCACTTTTCATTGTCAGTGACCTTTGAAGGATGTTACTCTCCCAAATGCAGCCTGTTCACTTCTAACCAATTAACAACAAACAAAGGAGAGCTGACTCAAAGGCTCCAAGGGGAGGACACACATGTACACACACCCGTACGACAGCTGGTACATTGGCTCAACATCCGTAAGAGACCAGAGCTGATCAGAAAGAAGCAACCTATTTTCAGCTCCCTTCACATCACATTCACCAAACCCCAAGTGTTTCCTTCGATGAGTGAGAACAACAGGTGTGAGGAGAGCGTGTGAAAGAAGGTGTTCGGGCATGCAGAGGAGATTCGGTGTATTTCAAGGTGTGAGAGTGCTTGTTAGCATAGAGTCAAGTGGAAAGGAAAGAGGATGTGAACCAAGCAGAGCCCTGTCCCCTCATCCTTGAGTGGTTTGTGGTAAACAAGCTCAGCTCAATTCCAGAAAAGACCAAGGTTTAAAGATGTAATGAGGGTGGGAACAGAAGGCTAGCTCCTTCATCAGTGAACAGCTGAAATTAGCCAGCAGTGTTCCTCAGGGTTTCAGGAAGAGTTGACTGGGCAGGATCCCAACACTACGGGCTTCAGAGCAGAGCTCTCTGCAAGCACCAGATTTCAGCCAAACAGCTACATTATCATATTCACTTTTGAGTCTAAAAATAGTTTTGATTAATGGCCTGTGATGCACGTACATTTTATGACCACTGAAAGAGATGCATTTTTTTGTTATTGATCTGTGATGCAAATAAAGTCAGATGCCCCCCAAAATAAGTAAAATAGGATGAAACTGAACTTATGACAGCAATTATATACATTCATTTAAAAGATATGTGTTTAATATACGTTTGTTTTCCCAGCTCTTCATCATCAATGGTTTATTTATTTATCCTATCACTGAATAACTCTCTACAGCTTAAAAATCTCTCCTTAAATCAGTTTATTTCTATTAAATAAGAGTGCATTCATGTTTCTAGTCAAACAATACATTAACTGCCATTGGGGCATATTTTGATTAAACTCGAAGGCTGCAATAATGCTGCCTTCTGGTAAGTTATGATTGGTCATCAGTAGTTGGAGATGGATATTAAACCCATCCAATGATCACAAAGCAAATTTCTAGCAGGTAATGCACTATCATGACAGGGTGTTTTAAAGCTACTTTCAGCAAATCATATCACTCTTTATGTGATTCCTTTCTGGAAGCATAAATTCAAAATTCCCGCTTGAGATGTCAAGAGAGCGAGAACCACATCTACATGAAACCTTATATTAACAAAATGTGATCAAAATACTGGTACTTGCATTAGCACTGCGAGCAGGCTAGATACTGCAGCCAATTACATTTTGCTTCATGTGGGTATTATTCTTGAGCTAACCAATTACGTGGACCTATGATGGTTGTCATGGTCCACATCACCGTGATGTTTAGTTACATTTTTGAGATGTGGCACATCAGGTCACAGGTGTGTTGTAAGGCTGTGGTTATAAGACATTTCATTCTGGATGTGATGGACCGAGAGCACGGCCATTTTTGTTTCTTGTCCAAAAATCGGTTAAAAAAAAAAAAAAAAGGAAGACTGTGTAGGAGGAAAGAGAAAAGTAGAGGGGGTGACAGAAAGGGAAATGGAAAAGAGAAAATAATGAATTGAGAGAGGTGACTAGAAGAGATGAGAAATGAAAAAAAAAAAAATCTGGGGTGGAAAGATTAAGAGTGAACAGGAAAGCCACAGAGAGAGCAAAAAGAGAGGGATGTCTTTCTAAATTAGGAAATTGTCCCATCTGACACTTTTGTCAAATCCTCATTTTCATCTCTACCAGTGGGCCCCCACACTGACCTCTTTCTGCTCTTTTTCTCTCACACGCATACACACAGCATGTCCTTTATTACGCCTCTATTTCTTCAGCCATCTCATCTCTTTCCATCACTACAGTCATCATCATGTCTCGCCATGTCTTTCAGTGTATCTCTGAGTGAGGTGTCCCTCTGAGACCTGCTGTGTCATGATCTAGACTCATTGTTTATATTACTATATCAGGGGGAGGTGATGTCTGCACTGTGATTGCCAGCTCAGGTTGCTTCGATTTTAGTCTGCTATTTTTCTGCACTGCTTAAAAACTGTTGCAAAGACAACGTGTAAAAGAAATGATCTAATCGTGCTTTTATTTATGCAACAGACTAAAGGACATTGTTTTCTTTGGAAGTTTGTAGTAAAAAATAATTTATATGACTTGCATGTTTCTGTTTAACGTGAAACTGTGAGCATTCAGGTATAATTTACCTCCATTGGGTCCAGGGTCAGGAACACCCAAGCTGATGCCTCCCCAAGAGTTTCCGGTCCAACCTCTCTCCCTCTTTACCTTCATCTTCCTCTTTCTCTCCCACTCATCCCGCTGACGCACTGCAGAACGACACAATAAACAAATTTATTGCAGAGGTCACAGCTGACTTCAAGGAGCATAACATGATAAACATCAGAGGTGCCATTTGTCAATGTCAAATTAACTGCATAATTACTGTTAACAAATGAGATCACAGTGGAGGCAAATTAGCGACTTCTATGTCCCAACAGTGGCGCTTCTGTTTTTAAAGATTAAGATCTCATTTACCCCCATTCCTTCCTGGAGGCTCATGAAAAGTTAATTTATTTTCCAGGAAAATAATTTCTTTGCTAAAGCTCAGAAGTGGAATATAAGCCGGCAACTGATTGACAGCTGTGACACTGGATCGCAGCAGCGGGGGTAAAGTTGTCATGTCTTTCAGTGTCTACAGGTTTGAGATCACTTCGTCCTTCTGTGCAGATAAAAACGATATAAGATCTTTACCTAGTTCGGCTTGAACCTCCTGCTGCTCAGCCTCGCCTCTTCGACTCATGCTCTGCAAAGCACCATCCTTCAACACCGGACTGTTGAGGCCAGGCCACAGATAACCACCACGGCCTGGATTGTATAAAAGAGAGAAAAAGAAATTAATTAGAGAAATGAAGAATGAGGAGAAGAAAAAGAGTACTACTTATTTTGTATTTTTTTCCTATCTTTATAAAACAGAGGCCATGATACTTGCTGACCATGGACATGAACAGCTGTTGAAAGCTGTGGACACCAATCACAAATAGTTGTTACCATTATCTACCACACCTGAGAGCGCTCAGCTGGATTCCAAAATGATTGATGTTCTCTAGAAAGACATTAATAATTTAACACGGAGTAATGAATATTCTAATTTGTCATATTCATCAACTGCTTCTTCTAGTTTTTGCATGAATGTCAAAGTCTGATTGGCAGCGGTTGTTAGCAGCTGAGCACGAGAAATTTTTGCACTTCAGAACAAAGAAAATCATTTAGACAAACCAATTTTATTATTTAGACAGAATGACAAAGATTAGAGAAAATTACAGGAATTAGATTTTCTGGGTTTTAACAGCTTCACTTTTCTATAAAGAGGTGAATTCAAAAAGGCACACAGTGGAAGTCTCACCCTCTCCAATGGTCTGTCCTCGGTTCAGGTCTCTCTTTAGTTTGCGTTTGGTACGCTTTCCTCGACCCTTCCTCGCTCCAGCACCGGACTCAGCCAACACACCTTTCCACAACTGTTCTGCCGTTACTGTAAACACACACATAGATGAGCACAGGAACCTAAATATAAAACCTTTTAAAAGATCTCTTTTCTCCTGGTTATCTGTGAGATGCCTGGCCAATACCCAAACTTTGCTGAATACGCAATGGTGGGGAGCAAGCGGTGGTGGGGCTGCACTCTCAAACAAAAGACACAAAGCACCCAACATCAGTTTAAAAGATTGATTTATGAAGGGAAACCTTGCCAGACAAAATCTAAGGAGTTATATTTAACTGTATTGTGCTTTTATCTTTTACAGTTCAGTATATTTTAACACACTGAGGTAGCTTCCGGGTTGGAAAAATGAAGCCAGTGTTTTTAAACCAAGACTGACGGTGAAAACACTAATCTACAGACTAATCAAGAGAAACCAGTGGATGGCGTCCCAGTAGCTACGGCCACCTTTTATACTGACTCTTATTTTAGCTTTGTTTCAGTTCCTATAAATATGCTTTTTGTGATTCTGTGGGTGAGCTAGCTTTGCACACAGTTGTAGAAGAGTTGCACAAAATGCAAAGTCCTAGCAGCACTTTTTTTTTTACATGAATCATTGTAAATATTTGTTTTCATAACTAGCTGCATTAAATTAGCATTTTGTTAATTGCATTACACAAACCCTTATAATTGTATTGTCAGTGACAGACTTGCTTTCTAATTACTGTAGAGCTGCAACAAAGTAAAAAACAAAGTAATCAATTAGATAACTAGTTAGATAATTAGTCACAAATGATTTTTTTTTTTATTTCAAATGTGAGAATTCGCTGCTCCTCTTGGTCTTACAATGGAGTAAATTTGGGGTACAAAACAAGACACTGACAGTTATTTTCAGTATCTGATTCATCTACACATTATTTTCTATAAGTACCTCATTCAATGAGCCAATGTCAGAGGACTGATAGCAGCTTAACAATTTAAAACTGATTAAAAACTATTCCAAAATATGACTAAGTAGTCGTCTGAAAACCTGTTTTATTTGTTATTATCTATCGTCCACCTGGTCCCTACTCAGAGTTTCTGTCTGATTTCTCAGACTTTTTATCTGATTTAGTGCTCAGTTCAGATAAAATAATTATAGTGGGTGATTTTAACATCCATGTAGATGCTGAGAATGACAGCCTCAACACTGCATTTAATCTATTGTTAGATTCAATTGGCTTCTCTCAAAATGTAAAGGAGCCCACCCACCACTTTAATCATACTCTGGATCTTGTCCTAACATATGGAATAGAAACTGAAGACCTAACAGTATTCCCTGAAAGCCCCCTCCTGTCTGATCATTTCTTAGTAACATTTACATTTACTTTAATGGATTACACAGCAGTGGGGAATAAGTTTTATTACAGTAGAAGTCTTTCTGAAAGTGCTGTAACTAAGTTTAAGGATCTAATTCCTTCATTGTTATGCTCTTCAGTGCCATGTGCCAACACAGTGCAGAGCAGCTACCTAAACTCTGCTCCCAATGAGGTCGATTATCTCGTCAATAGTTTTACATCCTCACTGCGTATAACTTTGGATACTGTGGCTCCTCTGAAAAGGAAAGCTTCAAATCAGAAGTGCCTGACTCCGTGGTATAATTCACAAACGCACAGCTTAAAGCAGATAACCCGAAAGCTGGAGAGGGAATGGCGTCTCACTAAATTAGAAGATGCTCATTTAGCCTGGAAAAAGAGTTTGTTGCTCTATAAAAAAGCCCTCCGTAAAGCTAGGACATCTTACTATTCATCATTAACTGAAGAAAATAAGAACAACCCCAGGTTTCTTTTCAGCACTGTAGCCAGGCTGACAAAGAGTCAGAGCTCTGTAGAGCCGAGTATTCCTTTCACTTTAACTAGTAGTGACTTCATGGATTTCTTTACAAATAAAATTTTAGACATTAGAGAAAAAATTATTCATAACCATCTCAAAGATTATTCTTCATGTTCGGCTGCTTTCAGCACTGCTGGTATTTGTTTTGACTCTTTTGCTCCAGTTGATCTTTCAGAGTTAACTTCAGTAGTTACTTCCTCCAAACCAGCAACATGTTTGTTAGATCCCATTCCTACTAGACTGTTCAAAGAAGTCTTTCCAATTATTGATGCTTCAATCTTAAAAATGATCAATCAGTCTTTATTAGTTGGCTATGTACCACAGACCTACAAGGTGGCTGTAATTAAACCTCTGCTTAAAAAGCCATCACTTGACCCAGCTGTCTTAGCTAATTATAGGCCAATCTCCAACCTTCCTTTTCTCTCAAAGATTCTTGAAAGAGTAGTTGTAAAACAGCTAACTGATCATCTGCAGAGGAACGGTTTATTTGAAGAGTTTCAGTCAGGTTTCAGAATTCATCACAGTACAGAAACAGCATTAGTGAAGGTTACAAATGATCTTCTTACAGCCTCTGACAGTGGACTCATCTCTGTTCTTGTCCTGTTGGACCTCAGTGCAGCTTTTGATACTGTTGACAATAACATTTTATTACAGAGATTAGAGCTTGCTATAGGTATTAAAGGTACTGCACTGCAGTGGTTTGAATCATATTTATCTCATAGACTCCAATTTGTTCATGTAAATGGGGAGTCTTCTTCACACACTAAGGTTAATTATGGAGTTCCACAGGGTTCTGTGCTAGGACCAATTTTATTTACATTATACATGCTTCCCTTAGGCAGTATTATTAGAAAGCACTGCATCAATTTTCATTGTTATGCAGATGATACTCAGCTTTACCTATCAATGAAGCCAGATGCCACACATCAATTAGTTAAGCTGCAGGAATGTCTTAAAGATATTAAGGCCTGGATGACCTCTAATTTCCTGCTTCTAAATTCAGATAAAACTGAAATTCTTGTTCTCGGCCCCACAAATCTTAGAAACATGGTGTCTAACTAGATACTTACTCTGGATGGCATTACTTTGGCCTCCAGTAACACTGTGAGAAATCTTGGAGTCATTTTTGACCAGGATATGTCCTTCAATGCACATATTAAACAAATATGTAGGACCGCTTTTTTGCATTTGCGCAATATTTCTAAAATTAGAAACATCCTTTCTCAGAGTGATGCTGAAAAGCTAATTCATGCATTTATTACTTCTAGGGTGGATTATTGTAATTCATTATTATCAGGCTGTCCTAAAAGCTCCCTGAAAAGCCTTCAGCTGATCCAAAATGCTGCAGCTAGAGTACTGACAGGGACTAGAAAGAGAGAGCAGATTTCTCCCATATTGGCTCTCTTCATTGGCTCCCTGTTAAATCTAGAATAGAATTTAAAATTCTTCTCCTCACATACAAGGTCTTGAATAATCAGGCACCATCTTATCTCAAAGACCTCATAGTACCATATCACCCCAACAGAGCACTTCGCTCTCAGACTGCTGGCTTACTTGTGGTTCCTAGGATACTTAAGAGTAGAATGGGAGGCAGAGCCTTCAGCTTTCAGGCGCCTCTTCTGTGGAACCAGCTTCCAGCTTGGATTCGGGAGACAGACACCCTCTCTATTTTTAAGATTAGGCTTAAAACTTTCCTTTATGATAAAGCTTATAGTTAGGGCTGGATCAGGTGATCCTGAACCATCCCTTAGGTATGCTGCTATAGGCCTAGTCTCCTGGGGGGTTCACATAATGCACTGTTTCTCATTCACCTTATTTACTTTGTTTATACTCCACTCTGCATTTAATCATTAATTGATATTAATCTCTGGCTCTCTTCCACAGCATGTCTTTCTCTCCCCTCAGCCCAACCGGTCGCGGCAGATGACTGCCCCTCCCTGAGCCTGGTTCTGCTGCAGGTTTCTTCCTGTTAAAGGGAGTTTTTCCTTTCCACTGTCGCCAAGTGCTTGCTCATAGGGGGTCGTTTTGACTGTTGGGTTTTCTCTGTATTATTGTAGGGTCTTTACCCACAATACAAAGCGCCTTGAGGCGACAGTTTGTTGTGATTTGGCGCTATATAAATAAAATTGAATTGAATTGAATTGAATTGAAAACCTGCTGCCAGGAGAGCAGATTTAGAACAGAACAGACTGTTTAAGTTACTCACCTGTTACAACTTCACAGCACTGACTGTAGCTCAACTCACCCACCAAGCCAAATCACTTTAAGATTCAAAAGACTATTAACACAGCAGAATTTGAATCTGACAAATTGAAATTTTGCAACAGTAATTTCACAATTTAAGGTCTAACTAATGTAATGTGACAATGTTTGGGTTCTTGCCACCTTAAAAACCACAAATAAAGATGCCCAGTAAGTGACATAAGGGAGTACTATAAGTGAAAGCCAGTGAACCTGCAGTGGATAAAATAGTGGTAAAATAACAAATAAATCTCTACAAGTGAAGAAATACAAGCCAGAGGCAGAGTCAGTGTAAAGTGACAGGTTGTTTGAATGCATGTTTTTTTTTTTTTTACAATCCAAACTATAAGTAAGACATCTTGACAGGCGCAATATTTTCTTAATTATATGAGAAATGCTGAAGCATTGACTGTAAATGATTAAGACAGAAAAAAAGAAAAAAAGAGTTGTTATGAAGTGGGTGATAAAGCATGGCAGAGATAAAAAGAGATGTTTTGAAAGCTTCCTATATGCCCAGTTTAAACACTGTTATCAATCTGACAGGATTTCCAAACAATTCTGCTAACATGCACCTGCATTTGCTGACGAGAAAATCCCTTTAAATAGAAACCACATGGACAGATGAATGCAGACACCTGAGTACTACAGTCACATCCAACCAATAATATCTGGTTTCAAGACATCACCTGTAACAGTCTCGACTTTTTTAAAGGCTAACCTGACTCCTGGGATTTGGTCCCATTCAGACCATGACTGTGTTTATAAGAGTCACAGATCATTAAAATGCCACCACCTAATTATTATTAATTAGAAAGCACACAACATAGAAGATATCATTTGACAAAAGCCAACCACAAAAGAGAAATTGCAACAATACTTTACATTTTAGGAAAAATACGTTTTTCTTTTGGTTGTATTTTCTGTTTTGGTCTCTTTTTCCTAACTTTTGTTTTGTTTTGGGAATTATTATATTTGTGCTTTGCTATTTTATTTTTTTTAAATCTTTTTAAAATGGTGTAGCTGATATGTTTTGAAACTCAGACAAAACTCCAGCTGAAATAGCCAAGTTAAGGTAATTCTGCTCACTTTGATTGTAAAAACTGCGTTACATAAGCAAAATATATATCACAACTTAAAATACTTAAAACAGTAAACAAAACTATGTATGCTTTGCAAGTCATGTTATGGTGTCCTTTCAATATTACAGTGACAGGACAGTGGTTGGGGGGGGGAGTAATCTTTTCATATTAAACTTACACTTGTTGAAGAAGCTGCCATGTCTGGTTTGCTGCCACGTTGTTGGAAGGAGCAGCGAAAGTTCAGAGTGTCTTTGAAGAGAGGCAGCTGAGGCTCGACTTGCCAAGTGAGAGGTCTGTAAGAGTCCTCCTACAGCACGGAGGGATGCTGCACCTGAAGGAGAGAGGCATCCACCAAAGGAAAGGCAGTTGTTATTAAAACTGCATTGCTTGCATGAAGACAACATGCAAAGACACAGTAATGAATAAGTGTCCAATCAAGTCAACAGCCTGGATAATCACCAATGAAAAAAACCATTAACTGAAGACATATAAACCACCAAGCAGGTGTAGACATTTCACTAAAAGTATTAGTGAAGCAGATTCAATTTACTTGGTACCCATTAATATACACTGCCTGTCGCCACCTGGATTTAACTAAGCAAATAGGTACGAGCCTCCTATTGGATAATTACTGCATGGCCAACTGGCAGCTGGCAACAAATTATTTAACCCCAACTGGTGCAACGAGTTGCTTCTCATTTCCTAAACAACCATGTCGAAAGACACATGGTGTAGTCGTGGAAAAGATGTCAGTCTGTTTGAGAAGGGTCAAATCATTGGCGTGCATCAAGCGGAGAAAACATCTAAGGAGATTGCAGAAACTACTAAAATTGGGTTAAGAACTGTCCAACGCATTATTAAAAACTATAAGGATAGTGGGGACCCATCGTCTCGAGGAAGAAATGTGGCTGGAAAAAAATCCTGAATGATCGTGATCGGCGATCACTTAAACGTTTGGTGAAATCAAATCGAAGAAAAACAACAGTAGCACTCAGGGCTATGTTTAATAGTGAAAGTAAGAACATTTCCACACGCACAATGTGAAGGGAACTCAAGGGATTGGGACTGAACAGCTGTGTAGCCTTAAGAAAACCACTAATCAGTGAGGCTAACTGGAAAAAAAGGCTTCAATTTGCTAGGAAGCATAAAGATTGGACTTTGGAGCAATGGAAGAAGGTCATGTGGTCTGATAAGTCCAAATTTACCTGTTCCAGAGTGATGGGTGCATCAGGGTAAGAAGAGAGGCAGGTGAAGTGATGCACCCATCATGCCTAGTGCCTACTGTACAAGCCTGTGGGGGCAGTGCTATACCATATTGAAATAAAGCACAGATTTGACTATGCCTCTGCAATAGTTAGTTGGATGTATCAGATGATGATAAGGAAGAGGACAGACTGCGGTGGGCAACTTTGTTACATCATGTGAGCAGAATTATCTGCAGCTTAAAGTGGGAAAATGACAAGTGACCCCTTTTCCATCCATGGGGTCTGTGTGGCAACAGTAGACGTTATAAATACTTTCCTATTCAGACTGAAAATAAACTGGACTTTGCACAAAATACAGAAACTCTCTTCAAGAATGACAGAGCCATTTCTACTTTCTTTCTGAGGCAGGTAAGGTCCTGGATCTGCTGGATGCCACCAAGGATGTTCTGAATTGGCCAGTGCCATGCTCTATGCTGTGATGTGCTGGGGCAGCACAGTGGGGACTGCGGACACCAACAGACTCAACAAACTGATCCTCAAGGCCAGTGAGATTGTGGATGCAGAACCTGACTCTGATAGCCGTGTCAGAAGGAGGGATGCTGTCCAAGTTACAGACATTATTGGACAATCCTTCACACCCTTTCCAAGATGTGCTGATACTCAGCATAAGACTCATTCCAACACATCACAGGAAATCATTCCTAACTGTGGTCATCAAACTCTACAATTCCTCCCTATGACACTAATCGTGACTACAGACTGATACCTGGATTATTTTTCAGCTGCCATTATCTTGTATATGTTGTGCATAATTTTGTTTAACTTTGTTCAACTTTGGCGTATTTCATGTGTTTATGACACTTTATTTTATCATCTAAGCAATTTTCCCCTGAGATAGTATTCTGATTCTGATACAGTTACCAGAAGAAGCTACTTACAATTAATACAATTAAATACAATAATGCTCAAAAATGTACCGCATAAGTACAACCAATTTCACATTCAAGCCACTATGCTCTGTCATAAGATCAATATTTAGGGCAGGAAAATCGATTAGCGAGCACCGATAGCGCATGCGTCACCCCCCAACCTGCAACACAGAGGCAGTGCCAGCCATCTGAATACATTTAGTTGCATATGTATTTAATTTCATGATCTGGATTCTGCTGTTAATTGCTGGCAGTTCAGATTTCTGGCTGCAATGAATTCAGAGTTATTTTCTCGATTCAGCGACAGCCCCTGCACTGATGAGAGGCTCCTCCGGGTAAACGTAGCGGACCAGAACCAAACAACAACGATTCAAAAATATTACGACAATTAACATACCACCATTTAGACAATGAATTGTGTTTAAAAACTGTACGAGACAGAAAAAAGGAGAAATAATTCACCTCCAAGTGTGATGCGGAGGGCACAGCACACCCCAATGGACGCCGCCATCTTGGAATTATGAAGGACCGCTTTCACGACAACAGGGGTGTCTTACTATGCCTGTTGAAAAATCGGGGGGAAAAAAACGGTGATTGCCACCTCTGCCTCCTAGACGAGTAACCAATCTTGATGAAACTTTGCATAAACATTGCCCAGGGAACTGTGTATTCTGACACCTTTCTTTCAGAAACAGCATTAAATTAAAAAAAATAAAAATAAAAAATAAAAAATTTGGCAATTTGAGCTACAGTAGCTGGTTTGTTGGATCAGACCACACAGGCCAGGCTTTGCTCCCCATGTGCCTCAGTGAGCTGTGGCTGCCCATGGCCCTATTGCTGGTTCACCACTGTAACTTATTTGGGCCTCTTTTGATAGATACTGACCACTGCAGACTGGGAACATCCCACAAGAGCTGCAGTTTTGGAGGTGCTCTGACTCAGTCATCTAGCGATCACACTTCAGCCCTTGTCAAACTTGCTCAAACCTTTACACTCACCCATTTTTCCTGCTTCTAACACATCAGCTTTGAGGGGAAAATGTTCACTTGCTCCCTAATATATCCCACCCACTGACAGATGCTATGATGAAGAGATAATCTGAGTTATCTACTTCATCAGTCAGTGGTTGTAATGTTATGCTTGATCATTGTATATGGCATAGACAAAATATTTCATACAAATCTCACAATTGTATATATATTTGTACATCTGACAGTTCAATTGCGTACCGAAAGCAATGTCATAATACATAATGGAATGTCAGATTAGTGATTTGGCACAATATAATGTATCATACCATCATACACTAATGATCATAGTGTATGTATGGATGGCTGTATGTTTATATATTTATTTGAAATTTTTGGTTCAAATCATTGTCAGTGTGTACAGAGGAGGTCATGTAATACCATTTGGAAAGTGTCTGACTGGCAACAGCTGCCAGTGCAGTAAAAGCATAGCTGAATAGAGATCAGTCATGGATTGGTCTCCCCAGAGCCCAGACCTCAACATTACTAAAGCCATGTGGGAACATCTTAACACAGAGCCAAACAAAAGGCATCCAACATCCAAAGAGAACTCAGGCTGACTACATACTGACTTACGCTCTGTTTTTACTTTATATACAGAATTTCCATTTATGTTTGCATGTTTCACTGAATTGGTACACTGATTCCCCATTTTCCTAGCAAAATATAAAGAAATGGGGGCTAGCTCAAGACTTTTGCATAGTAGTCTGTGTGTAAATAACATAATCATTAATAATCATACTAAAAAATGAGCAGACTATGCTCTCTTTATAACTGTGTTTGGAAGCCTAATGAGTGCTCTTGCTGAATTAAAAAAGAAACTCATTGAAGACTTTAAACATGAATGATATGTTTGTGACTCTCTGGTAAGCTCGTATGTCTGGAAGAAAAAGGAGAAAACATTTTTATCAATTTTTCCAATGTGGCTGCATATAAAACCCAACAAAGTCTTAGTTTTTCCTCTTCTGATATTAATTAGCACATTGAGAGGAGAGAAAACATGGCAATTATAATGTCGAGAAGCTGAGGAAAAGATGCATGAGAAACCTGAAGCAGATGTGAATAGAGAGACAGGAGGAAGGAATGAGAGGAAACTGTGAAGAGAGAGGGGGGAATGAAATGCTGTCTGCAGAATGGGAAAAAGGAGGGAGATGATGATGATGCACACAGTATGAATTGCAGTGGGAATCTGAAGGACTCTCCTGGGAGGAAATGCATATTTTAACATTTTGACAGTTAGAAAATATCTAGCCATGGATCTATCTATCTATCTATCTATCTATCTATCTATCTATCTATACTCCTTTGGGTGGTAATTTACCCAAACTTTTCTTATTTATTTGAACTGTATTTGTGCAAATCATTCAACAAGTATATGAGCAAGAGAAACTGAGCAACTGAGTGATGCTTGATCCATTTGAACATGCAAACATGTCATTTGTATAATGATGCAAGCATGTGGCAAGTGCCTACAGTGCACAGATACTCACAGCTGTCTCTAAGCATGTGCAGCAGGCCACCAATCAGCACCTCATGCCTTTGGCCATGATTGCCATGCAGCAGTGACTGGTAATTATCCTGTATGCATCTCAATTTCACCTTATTCAAGATAATTTCCTCAGTATTACAGCCCTTTTCCCCCCATAGATCTGCAATCAAAAAGCTGCTGAAGAAAGGACAGCCGTCCAGCTGTGTGTCAGCAGGAGATGGGCACTCCCTGCTGCTGAAGGGATCAATGCCTTTCATACAGTAACTTTTTTCTATAATAATTGCCCTGTAATGACAGCTTCATCCAGGGTTTTATGTAAAAGAGTGAGTCACTTTTCTTGGCTTTGTACAAAAGAGTGCGGAGGAGTGAAGAGTGGGAAAATATATATTTTTTGAGGTAAACAGTGCTGCTGGAGTTCAGTGCAACTTCAGTCAAAGTAAAAGAAGTTTGTCTTACACAAGGTCTGTTCGCTATGTAAATTTTGGTAATGCAATTTGGTTTCTTAAACAGCAGAGTGGTAAGGTATTTGTATTCTATACGGAGGAGATGCTATTAGACTGATTTAATCAGAGAAGTTGGGGAGGTATTTTGCGTATCCAGGATCTTAAATCTAAAAATCAGTAACGTTTTTATTGAAAAGTGAATGGCACTTGGGCTATCGTTAGGGTTTTGAATCACTTTAGAAGATGCAGCTACAGAAGTCAGTATCTGGTTGTTTGATTAAAAAAGAAAACAGTTAAAAGTTCAAACCTTGAGCATGGACACAGTAAGAATGGTAAGATGCTGATAATTATGAGGTGTATACCATTTTCTTCATCACTTCTAGGTGAAATGTGAAATGAGGACCACCATCCATCTTCTTGTACAATGAATATCACACAAACTGTCATGATAACCAGTAAACCAGTAAACTGTGATTATAGTTTATTCTGGATGTGTCTGGTCCTGAAAAATGAAGCCAAAGCAGAAGTGCCAGAAAACTGCAGTTTCTCAAATAGCCACTTCAAGCTTGTTAGAAAAGCAAGCCAAGCACCATAGACTGCCATGTTAAAATGGCCAATTTTAGGGACGAAATTAACACATTTACAGCCTGGTACATTTTTCTGCACTTACCTATAGCTGTGGTCAGAAGTCTACATACACTCATCATGAGCATGAATGTCATTATAATTTGGGGTTTTTAATGATTTCTTTGAACTGTAGTTTTATGACATTAAAAACAAGAACTGCATGCACAAGTTTGAATATAATTTGGATTTTCTCTAATCCACACAGGGTCAAAAGTATACATAGGCTCAAAAAAATACATACACTCACTTAAATATTTTAACACTTGGTAGGTTCTACAATGTATTTTAACTTGACAAGGCCTATTAACTTCTCATTAGTGATCATGATTCACTACAACTGGTAGTTTCTCCTTGCCAGCATAAACTGATTTGTTTTACTCATTGGGCTGACCAATGTTCAGAACAATGGGAAAATTCAAGGAACTCAGTGAAGTAGAAGAACTGTAGATTTACACAAGGGAAGGTCTCTAAACAACTGCAGATTCCACGATCATCAGTTCAAACAGCTGCATGTAAGTACAAGTTATTCATCAGCATTGCCAAGAAGACCCAAACTGTCACCCTAAGATGAGAGGAAAATTATTAGGATGTCCAGAAACAAGGGGGAGGAAGGGCAGCTGGTATTGTATTAAAAGGGATTCAGGAGCTTTCAACTGGTGTGTGGACTCTACTTTCTTTTTACTTTTTTGTTAGACCAGTTTTTTTTTTTTTACATTTTTGGATTGTGCGTGTCCTTACCTCCATTTTGACAAGGTCCAGAAACAACCCAGGAGCCACCCAGGCTCAAGCCTGCCATGAACTGGAAACTGGAACACCAGCATTACTGTCCACAGTGAAGTGAGTTTTACATCGACCGAGAGAGTGCCAACCAAAAAAGAAGCCCCTGCTTCAAAATCAACACTTTTAAGCTGGACTGAAATTTGTAGTTGCCCACATGGACAAACTGAATACCTTCTGGAAAAATGTTTTATGATCAGAACAAACATTGATTGAGCTATTTGGCCACAATGGCAAGAGGTATGTTTGGAAGAGTAAAGATGAGGCTTTCAAACCTAAAAACACTGAATCAGCTATCAGCAATGGTGGTGGTAGCGTCATGGTCTGGGGCTGGTTTTCTGCCAATGAAACTGATAAATTGTACAAAGTGGATCGACTAATGAAGGAGGAGGCTACCTCTAAATTCTTTAACTTCACCTGAAATCAGCAGCTAGACAGTTAAAATTGCTTTTACTGCATTGGCAGTGTGTCTTGTTTCATCAGATGCTTTCCAGATGGTATTGCACAGTGGACCAAAATCTGTGTTCACAATTCCATCAATTTTGACAAGATCCCCAAATGACGACAGAGCATCCGTCATGTTTTACGTGAGCGTGGGCACTCATTGTTGTACCTCTCTCTGACCTCGTCTGTACATATTGACAATGATTTGAACCAAAAATTTCAAAAAGACCTGCTGCCACTTATTTTCAGTTAAGTTCTTGTGTAATTTGGCAAATCTCAGCCTTTCCTCCCTGTTTCCCATCCTTAAGAGTGGCTTCTTGACAGCCACCATACCACTAAGACAACTTCTAATGAGGCTTCACAAACAGTAGCTGGATCAGCTGAAGTGCCAGATGCCTCTCCCAGGTCCTATGTCAGGTCTGTGCTGGATTTTTTTTCCTATTTCTTGAGGAAATTACTTTAAGAAACTGTTCATCTACTGTAGACACACACTGCACACCATGCCAAGTTTTTGGCTAATAGCTCTTTAGGAATCACCTTGTTGGTGCAAAAATGCTATCTTATGCCTGTCACACTGTGTTACCTTTAGCATTTTTATAGGTACAGCTGAAGGAATGGGAACAATATTATACTTTATTATACTGCTAGTAACAAAGTGCCCAAAGATACAATTTGAAATTGATTCTTTGCTAATTTGTCTGTTATGTTTAGACACAACACAGTTCATCCCTTGAGTTAGGTGCCTTTTTATGGTTGTGTGATTTATAGGTCAGTGTTTTCAAACTTCAAAAGACCTTCAGAAAGCCTGGAGAGCTCCTGCTCAAGACCATTTAAAAACTACAAGAAAGTCTGTCTCCTTGGAAGCAAATTATAAAGAAGTGAGGGGTGTCTCAAGACTCTGCAAAAGTCTTGAACCACCCCAGTATGTGACTCTTTGTTGTAGAATGCTGATAAGATATTAAATAGATGTTTCCACCTATTGAGGCTTATTAGAGTCCTGCTTAAGATTACAAACAGGTGCAACAGCAGAAAGAAAGAACAGTTTGTATATGCCCACACAGACCCTGAAAGAAGCCTAATCAAGCTAATCAGGTGAAAACACATGTGGGTGAACTGTGGGTGTGTATGAAATCTAAAAGAGAACATACAAAAGAAAACTTCATTAATATTTTCTAACCCCATAAAAATAAGCCACAAAAATTAAGTAACTATATTATTTGATCTTATAAATGGTTGAAAGGTTACAACATTTGGCCCTCTGTTTGTGATAATGAATGTGTGTGGGTTACCAAATTTCTTTTTCAAAAAAAAAATGGATGCATGGAAGGATATAAGAGCAAAAAGTAGATTTAAAAATTTTTTTTCATATTCCAAATATATTATTTAAATATAGACTAAAGAATTACACAAATGTCAGGGGTGTCAGTCTGTAGAGTGTGCACTGTTAAGCTGGGCTTGTCTTTAGGAAGGAGGAGCAAGGTGGTCAAAGACAGGAGGGCAGAGACACACAGTGAGAGAGAGAGAAAAAAAAATCTATCATCCATCTTTCCCAGGTTGGCTTTGGAGATCAGACATATATAACACTGCCTGTCAAAGATGCCCATCTCCCTCTAGGCAGGGAGTCAGAAGTAGGGAAGCCTGTGTGTGAGAACAGTAATTTTGGTTTGCTTGTGTGTGCCAGAAAAAGTAAACTCTCAAGTAAGCTTTTAACACCCTCCCCCCACCACCACCACCACCACACACACACACACACACACACACACACACACAACTATAGTGTAAGAAACAACTCAGCCAAATAATAAATCAATCAAGCAGAAATACAATATCAAAAGTCTTAGTTAATGTCTTATGTTAAGCATTACCACAGGAGACATGAGCGTGAGGTTGATGCTGCAGCTAAAACAAACAGTCTCATTCCAAAGTCTTTACATGATTTGTAAGGATCTGTCACATTTTAAAGCACCTTCTGTTTCAGTTTCTGACATGCAGATTATTGCTCCAATACCATTTCTCTAGATTAAAAGAATGTTAACCAAGAAAAGTCTGTATAAGGATGATGAGGTGATGACAGCCAGCCAATGAGGATGATATTATTGGTTCATGTGTGCTGGATGTTCTGTGCTCTCATCTCAGGGTGTTACATAATTGTAGGGTATTATATTGTATATATTATATTGTAGGGACTGTACAATATAAAGTGCATTGAAGCAATTGCTGTTCTGATTTGGAGCTAAATAAAACTAAATTGAATTGTACTGAACTAATGCAATCCTGTTAAATGCCGCCTGCGTCTCACCATTATACATAATGGCTCGGTCTACTAAAAAATATAAAATAAAAATAGGACAGCAATCTTCTTGCAACTAGAAAAAAAAAAAAAAAAAAAAAAAAAAAAAAAAAATGGAGGTTGCCCAGTGATTACATCAAATTTCTCACATTCAGTGACCAATTGCAGGCACTCACGGTGATCAATTGGTTGTCCAGAGGTTGAGTGCGCAACACCCTTAACCTCTGGGCAACCACTTTTGATCGCAAGGCGAATTCACAGGTTGGTTTCTGACTCGCACTGACAGCGATCACTGTCAGATTAGCAATGGCTTGTAAATCATTTCCATCTGATTTAAGAAGCAGACAGATTGCCATCACATTGCAATCAATTTGATGATGAATGCAACTCACCTGTAACGCATCTCTTTTCCAGTAGGGTTTCAGATTCAAATAGACCCCTTTGCACGAATAACCCGACATTATGGTGAATGTAAATAAAACAGAATGCAATGATTTGTAATCTCAGAAGCCCGGGTTTTATTCACAATAGAAAACAGAGAACACATCAACTGTTTAAACAGGGAAAATGTGCCATTTTAAGAAAAATATTAGCTTTTTTTAATTTGATGGGAGCAGCACATTGTAAAAACGTTGGGACAGGGCAGCAAAAGTGGCACTAAAAAGACACAGCTGGAGGAACATTTTGGAAACCAGTTAAGTTAATTGATAACAGGTCAGTAACATGACTGGGTGTAAGAAGAGCATCTTAATGAGGCAGAGCTTCTCAGAGATAAAGATACAAAGAGGTTCACGACATTAAAAACGGGCATAATTCTGCCATGGAAATCCCTCCATGGGCTCATGAACACATCCAGAAATGGAACCACAAATGCAGGTTTAAGCTCGATCATGCAAAGAAGAAGCTATGTCAACATGATCCAGAAGAGTCCGAATACTGAACTGGCCTGCCTGCAGTCCAGACCGTTCACCAACTGAAAACATTTGGAGTATCATGAAACAAAAAATATGACAAAGATGACCCAGGACTGTTGTGCTGCTAGAATCCTATGGGACAGCATTCCTCTTGAACCGGACGGCAGACCATGACATGAGGAGTTATGGTTCACAGTCCTTGTCTCACCAATGCCATGCACACACAAGGATACCTTATGGCGTGTTTGAAACAAGCAACTGCTTGTAATGTGCTAGAGGTACTTTCATACATTAAGAATATCAGTGTTAAGGTCAAACTTCTAGAGGTACATAGGATTTAGAAGGTTCAAATGGCAGAGTTTGCCATATTGCTGCACCATGTTTCTATGGTAGTGCAGAACTGATAAACCACAGCAAACAGCAAAGGTCTCGAACAGCTGAATAAATGCATTTATTTATTGTCAGGACTGACACTTTTGGAAATTCTGAAGCACCTTGAATTTACCTGAAGCAAGTAGCGACAGACCAGCAGAGAGAGCAAAAGCACAGACCAGCAGCAAACAGAAAGGGAAGTCACATACTTAGACAGTGAGCTGACAGCTTGTCCCAGCAGAGTTGTCTGTAGGTCATCTTAACGTGATGTGGATCGATACTCCAACTCCCTGCTGTCCCCTCTCTGACACCTCTTCTTCCTTGCCTCTTGCTCCTCCTGTTCCTCTCCTAACACAGACAGGAGGTGACAGCGCACCTGGCTTTAAACAGTACGAACCAATTAACGACTGTCAGCAAATCCTTCTTGGCTTTCTTCTAATCTCCTTGTTAGTGCTGAAAATATCCCACAAAAGATATGAAAAGCACCTTAAATTTAGATCTAGGGCTAGATGTTTTTGTTCACAGTTCACTCATTTGGTTTAATTGAGCTTTGGATGCAAGATGGGTTGTAATCTGGAGACCTTTCCTAGAGATGTTTGCTGGAATTCAGACTGCAGCCCAGTTTTCAGGTTTTGAGGTAAACAGCATGGGATAGGGTTGTGAGCAAGAAGTCTTTAATTGAACATTTAAAAAAAAATAAATAAAAAAAAAAATAATATGTAAACTATGAAGCAAGCATTTTTAAATTATTTTGTTTGTGCTTGGCTCTAGTGATAACTGCAATAATGACTATTAGCATTATTCCATCACCTCCCCAGAAACACATTTTTTAAAAATTTAAAAACATTAAAGGTAAATTATGCAGCCACTTCACACAAAGATTTACCACAAATTATGTAATATTGTTGTAGAAGCCAGAGAGGAAACTGTTATCTGTGCAGTCATGTAACACAATCATGGAGAAGCAGAAATTTAATCAGAGAGAGAAGGAAAAGTGAGAAGATCAATATTGTACAAGTAGCGAATAGAGAATTACAGTAAGGAGGGGAGACAGGTGCAGAACATGATGAGACTACTACAAGAAAAGGAAAAGGAGGAGAGAATATAATTAATACCAGGACCATATACTGTATATGGACCAGGGCAAAAAGTGGCAAAGAAAAAGAAAGAAGGAAGAAGCTAGAGTGTTGAGGTTTAAATGGGAAATGTATGCATTCCCGATTTTTCAATCGGCCCTCCTTTCCCTTTATTCCTCGCCTTTTAAGTAGGTGAAATTGAACTTTATTGTTCTATTTCATGCACAAAAAGTACAAAACATCCAATTTCACCTCAACCCAAAACCTACTTTTTCACTGTGTGCCTGTAAACTTCTCTCTACCCATTCAGACTCTCTTCTCACTCCTGTAACTTGACATTTTGTGTCCTACTAAAGCAAAAACAAAAGTTAGGATAAACAGACTGAACTCATATTTACTAGTTGTATAACAGTTATGAAATAAAGAAGACATCACATTCGATGTTAGATAAAAAGAAGGAAAATACACAAAAATCCCAATGAACATTGACAAGATGAGTGCTTTGGTATTAGTATCTTGCCCTCAAACATGCTAATATTTTACACTATTGCTGTAAATCAAACATCTGTAATGGAAATCTGTTCATTTTCAGTTGTTAGATAAAACAATAAATGAATAGTTATTGACTGCTACTCAGTTGTTCTTAATACAGAAAAGGCCACACAGCACATGACATAAGTTGTACTCATAAAATTAGACCACTCAGATATGACAGGTCAAGAAAAAAAAAAAAAAAAGAAAAAAAAAAAAAAAAAGTGATGCTCTGTGTCATGTTCTACAAAGATTGGAACCAGAGAGCAGACTCAGACAACTAATGAAAATTTTGAAAGGCTTTTTTACAACAGGATTAAGATGAATAAAGGACAGATGGTTAGTGTGGCGACTGCTAACTTCAATAGAGTTATTCAGGGATCTGTGAAGAGGGAGAGAAGTAGTTCACAAATAGTGAAGAGAACAGTGATGAGAAATCTGCAACTACTCAGTGAATTTAGGCCTTGAGTCATGAGTTGTCAGTGAGTTTGTTATGGTCATTTGACATCTTTGGAACATTTGTCCAGTTTGGGAGACTGGCTGTTTCTTCTTTCGGGGCGGAGTCTAGGTTCCAGCACGCTGATAACCTCACCTGTTTCTCATCAGTGTCATCATGGGGCAGTAAAAAGATCGGCGTGGACCCCAGCTTTCACCAGATAGTCATTTCACTCAGTGGTAATCTTGCTTGCAATTCTCCTTTCTCAGAACTTATCTCATGGTTTTTTTCTGCTGTCTCTAGCTATACTCCACCTGTGTTAGACTCCCACATCTTTCCCAACACTCACCCCTTTTCTTGGATTAGCAAGGCTCCTCCGCTTGCCTGTTCTCAGACTCTGCCTGCAGACTGTGGCTCTGTCTTCCCGAGCCCCTCCTCTAAGAAAGTATTCAGTAACCTTACAAAAGCCAAAAAGATTGGCAAGTGTACCACAATAGAGAAGACAATGATCTAGCAGAGAAGCATTGCCCCAGCTGGTCCTTAAATACACAGCACTGATGAAGGCAAAGGAGTGGCAGGTGCGAGAGAGCAAACCTGGGAAAGAGCAGCTCTGCCCATGAGCAGAGGCACAGGTAATCTGCCCACCTCTCCACCTAAGAGAAAGAAAGCGGAAAGCAAAACAGAGGAAGAAACCTGCCCCAAATCCTAACACTCTGTTAATTAAAGGGCAAATACATGTCTTGTTTGAGTTCTAAGTGATTTCTTTGAATACTATGAAGAGAATACCTGATATATTAGTAAGCTACCTTCAGCTGCTCCCTTGTCACAAAGGCTCACCACAACATGTAGCTCTGCATATTTTTACACCAGATGTCCTTCCTGACAACCTCCAAGGGATTTGTTTCCTCCCAGGATCAAACTGGAGATCTTCTGATTGTTAGGCAAATGTGTAAACCTCTACACTATGGAGCAACTGAATGCTTAAGATAATACGGGATTAAAAAAGAAATATTGCATGTGTTTTAGGATCTCAGATTTGGTTTCTAATTTAAAGAATGGTTTGATTTAACATACTTTTTCTGGTTTTGGTCTAACTTAAAGCATAGTATGGCTTCTAACCTTTTATTACCTATATATCTAAAATAATGTGCTACACTGAAAATCCAATTTTTCAGGGTAGCACATTATCCTTATTACTTAATCTCAAAATGTCTTCATAAATCCTCTCAGCCATGTCTTGTAACTGGCTAGATATCTAGCACTCAAAAACAACTGGAGAGAGGATATCTTTAAGTAAATGTGTGAATATTCTTACATGGTGCTGAAATGCTTGACAGGTTATCTGAGAAAGCTGTTATTTAGGAGGGGATTGGAAGCGGAAGAGTCAGTGGGTAGAAAAAAGCATTACTGTTGCCAGAAGAAAAAAAAAAGTAAAAAGAGAGGCATAGTAACAGGAGGTGGTGGAGGAGAGGAGTCTGATGAAATTCAATTGGACTTCAACATTTGGCTTCAGGGAGTGGAAAAGGAAAAAAAAAAAACAACTATACATTAAGTATAAGGGAGAGTCAATTCAGGAGAGAGTTGGAACGAGACAACGATTCAAAGGAGTAAACAGAGTGAGTGGGAAAAGAAAGAAATGCAGAGAATGGAAAGTCAGCAAATCAGAGGTGAGAATAAAGAAGAGGAAAGAAAGAAAATGTGGGAGGAAATTTAATAGAAGCAAAATAAGCAGGGAAGGAGTGTAGGGGACATGAGGTATTAAAGATATTTAATAGGAAGGAATGGCAAACAGGGAGAAGAGATGAGGATGCAGGAGAAATTAAATTAGAGTCATAAAAGAGTAAAGGAATTATAAAGACAGAGATAGTGAGGAAATATAAAAAAATAAATATATAATAAAAATAATGAATAAATAATTTTAAAAAAGGACACAGGCAGCAGTCATCGTTGAAGGAAACAAAAGTGCTTTGAATTGGTCAGTAAGACAGAAAAGCTTCATAGAAATGTCAGTCCATGGCCATGGCCAGAATGGCAAGGGCAGTATAAAAGACAGGGTGAAGCAAAGGAAGTAAAGGGGCGGCCATTTCAGAGAATATAATAAAAAAAAAATACTGAAGAATGAAAGAAGCGTGGGGCAGTGGTGAAGGGAGTGATTCATAAAAGGAGGATGAGGATGTCAAAGAAGAAAAGAAAGGGGTTGAACAAATTAAGGGGATCAGGGATGAAGGGAGGAGAAGGAAAAGGAAAAAGGGAGAAAGGGCAGAGGAGAATTACAAGCCCATGCTAGCTGGAAAGGTAGGGAGCAATATCTGTGGGCAGGAGTGACCAACAAAGAGAGATTAAATGGATCTTTGAATAATACAAACAACTTAAGACCTGATTTAAAAAGAATAAGAAGAGGAAAAGTCAGAGAAGCACAAATCAGAAATGTGTGTAGGTGTAAGGCAACAGAAAGTTAATGAGACATAAAGTACTGAAGACAAAGGGGTTGAATATATAAGCAGAAAAGCATTTGGGCACCAAGGGAAGAATGAGAGATAAATGAGAATAACTGTTATAAGATCATCAAAATAAGAGTATGAAAAAAAGACCCCTCAGGAAAGAGAAACTAAAGTGTGCAGCAGAAGCACACTTCAGGAAGTATCCATTTTTCAGTTTGGGGTGATGAAAGGTTTTGGTTTTCACTTGTTTTATGGTAAGAGTTACCCTGTTGACAGATCAAGGACTCAAAGTGTCTCTTACAGCTATATAACATTTATCCTCTTCTGAACAAATGACCCACAGGCTAAGTCAAAAAGTTTGGGGAAAATGGTGGTGATCACAGAGTGAGCGAGGTCTGGAAACAGAAGCAAGTGTCACCTCTGTCAAAAAACATTTTAAAGAGGGCAAGTGAAAGGGATATACAGTGTAGTCACTACTGTACAAACCCACCATATTTGACTTTCCCTTGTTTGCTATTAAGAGTCCATCCTTTAAATAAGTGTTTGGCTCCATGCTGGAGCTCATTAGATTCTGCAGCACACTGCTGACAGTTGAATCTTTCACAGTTCCTTCTGGAGCAGTATAACTTGTACTGTTTTACTTCTTTTGGTCTGGTGTTGTGGATACTGTATCTAATGCATGATTTAACTGCTGCATAACTTCAGTAAGAAGCCATCATCTTATCAGTTGAGAACTGTATTTCGTTCATTCGTGTACTTAAGCACTGGTTCAATCTTTATGTCATCTAGATCCTGATAAGCATTTTGAAGTGTTTGAACAGCCCAATGTTTTACTTTGGCTTATCTTGTGTTGACTGCAGTCGTCCTGTGTTTCAGACAAGCCAAATTCATTTTCAGCACAACATCTTACTGCTTCACATCCAAATAAATTCAACATTTAACCTAATCTGAACCTCGCTCTGCTGCGGTACCGTCCCTGTGGACATCTGTTCACCATCTACTATTTGTCTCTTTCTGCCGACTTATCTTAATGTCAGACACACTGTGTCATCACACGGAGTGGTAAAAGGAGCAGAGCCAAGCAGCCAAAACTGGAGACAGCGTCATATTTTCACCTGCAGTGATGATGAGCTGGCCATGGCCAGGATTATTCATAATTACTCATTCTGTCTGACACTGGGATGACACAGCTAGACACTGTTTGGGCTCATCTGAAAGGTCTTATTATGGTTACATCACAGCCAGCCAAGTTTAGCTTACTTGCAGATGAACAGCATGCAGGCTTTTCATTTTGTCTTAATGTGTAAAGTCACATTTTGCACGCTGTTCTGCCCCTGCTTTGTTGTTATAAGCATATAGACTAAGCAGATTCAGATTATCATCTGACTTCTGTTGTTTCATTGCCTTAACTTCATAAACAGACCTTTTAAAAACAATACAAGGAAAAATGTGACAGTGGGATTCTCTGTTGCCATGAATCAGGGGAAAGGTTGATAGCACCATACAGAACAATATATCAATTCAACTGATGCCATTTTAAAATGTTTACAAAAATAAACCAAAATGTAAAAAAAAAAAAAGTTTTCTGGCATCTGGTAGTTTCATATTTAGCAGACAGATAAAATGTCTATGGTATCACTGAACTTTCATTTTTGTGAATATTTTGATTCAGAGAATGACAGCGAAAGAACAAAATTTACATATTCTGTACTCAGCACTTGTGCAAAAGAGATGATTGTGAAGTTCACCAGAGAATATCAATATGAGTACAGTGAGTGATGCAGCATCAAGTGGAACACAAACAGCAGACCTCAGAAAGGCAGCTTAAATGTCCTGCAGCCATGCAAAGGAGTTACTAGTTAGATAGCAAAAAGAGAGAGAGAGATGTGTGTTCTTTTTAATGATTGCCATTCCATTATTAATTTAACCAGTATTTTGCACTTATTACACTTGTTGAATAATGTAAGCTGATAAATTATTTACTATGAGATAAAAATGGCTCCTGTTATAACTGCTGGCTCACAATTAGCTGACAGTAAGAGAGGACAGCAATATGAGAAAGAAATTAACTTGAGAATGAGCCAGTAAGACAAGGGTTCAACACTTTCTATGCTAAGGACATTGTTTAAATACGCCGTCACTTGGGCTAATATCCTTGCATGTCTTGTTGCTTGCTATTGCATAAAAAATGTAATGGCATGTCATTTGACACCGATAAATTATTTTGTGAGGTCAGTGGCTTTTTAGGATAAAATAAGTGCTGCAGTGCTGCACCCCCACCATTAAAGCCCATGATCTCATACTCTAAAACAGCACATTTCATTAACTCAGAGACCATCTTTGATCATGAGTGCCCTTGTGAAAATTTGGATGCAGCTTCAGTTCTAAGGGTAACCCTGTGTCGGGCTTTAGTTTTGTTGGGTGGCCAGAAAAACTTTTAATGTGAACATTCATCTTTATGTTATATCAGACAGTAGCAACAACCAATATGGGTACAAACGACTGATTCCAACATCCGCATAATTAACATTTAAAAATCCCACAGCAGTCTAATGGTAATGATAAGAAAACTGCATGCACAGCTTTATAAATGATCCTGTACAAACCCTGTCAACATACAGCAACCGGAGATATTTTTAATCTGGTCACGGTCAAACCGGATCAATACTAAACAAAGAAGATGTATCGTGTTTCTGTATCCCTCCAGAGTGAGTCATGCTGCATAAACTAGCAGGTTTTTTTTAAGCATCTTGTTCGTGGGACATGGATTGAATCCAACAGTTAATGGCTGCTGAGCTACAGGAGAGGATGTTTTACAGCAGTCATATTTTCCTTTTAGCAGAAACACTTGCTGCATCCAGTTGGAGTGCTTTGTCCTCTGAAGCCATACTGTGTTCTTAGCACAATCCCTTCAGATAAAATACTATCCTTTCCTTAAATAACAGCGTCGGTTTTGAACTATTTGCAAGTGGAAATGAGGCTTCAAAGACGAGGATGGAAATTTAAAATCTTTAGAGAAACTTGCTACCTTTGTACAGTAGCATTATAGTTTGGGATTGCAAGTATGTAACTTCAAGCTTCTTCTTTAGATTTATTTAATAAATTAAAATGAAACAGTCATGCATTCAGGCTAACTGGTAAATATAAATTGGCCATAGCTGTGGAGAATGTCTCTATGTGATGGACTTACGACCCATCCCAGTTCCTGCCACTCATCCAGCGTGAGGCTTCAGCCCCTTGCAGTGAAAACTGGATGAGTGGCTAAGAAAATGTACACATTGGTGCAGTGCCAAGACCCCTTTAAAGCATGCAAATGGTTATTATTGAGCCATGCATTTCTCACCAACATTTTTCATTTCAGGAAGTTTCCATTTAACTCACAACTGTTGCAAATAAATTTGTATAAATGGAAGACTTTATTATTTCTTCATTTAAAATTTACTCCATTGCTGCCTCTGTCTCCCTATTCAGGTGATCGAAGAAGCAATAAAAATGTTTCTGTAAAGTGAAATCACACAAAAGTTGTAGGGCTGATAAATACTGTGCTTTGGTTTGGCTGTAAAATCTCAACAATTGCAGCTAGCAAATAGATCTGTGACACACTAATGGTTGATTTTTGCATGATAATTTCATGTAAATTGGCAGAGCAGAGCAGTTCCAAAGTACAGCTGTTTTTTTTTTTTTTTAGAGGGCAGGGCAGGATTATACACAAATTTCCATTGTTGTTGCAAATTGCTTTGTGTTTTCAGGTACTATCACAGATGTAGGAACTGTGTCGCAAATCTGCATCTCTTTGTATCAGATTTAACAAAACTGTCAGCATCAAGACTGAACTAATGCCTCACATAAAAATTCTGTCCTCTCTGCAAGAGTAGGGTGATCCTCAATAGCCTGTAATGTCAGCAGGGATATCACATGCATACAGTGACACAAACACACCTTAAGTGTTGCCTTTGGTCTAACTTTATGGAAATGCTTTACTTGATGTCACATTTCATAAACTAGCTTCTTCATACCATTTTTTTCCTCCCCTTTGCAGCTTGACTGCCTTTATCCCTCAAGCAATTCCACAACTCTCAGCTCTGAGAGATATCCAAGTCTGCTGCAAAAATCTAACATATAAAGCACATCTTTCTTTTCTCTAAAATACTGATTGCAATCAGTGGTAATGCAAAATATGCAGGTTTCTTTTTTTTGTTACTTTACGAACAAAATGTTGATTAGTAATATATAAAAATCCTGAAATAGTCTTGTGATAAATGAAGGGCATTGTTTTCTTTAAATGCTGTTGTCAGACTGTCGCTCCTGTTGTGCTGGATCTGTTTTAAACTAGGTTTATATTAAACACACACACACACACACACACACACACACACACACACACACACACACACACACACACACACACACACACACACACACACACACACACACACACACATCCATTTGTCATGTTAACTGCCTGTCCAGTTCAGGGTCGTGGGGTCACTGGAGCCTATCCCAGATGCCACAGGGCGAGAGGCAGGGTACAACTTGCATAAATTGCCACTCTATCTCAGTGCTAACACAAAGAGACAGACAACCATTCATGCTCACAGTCACACCTACAGACCAGACTCAACAGTTAACCTAACATGCATGTCTTTGAACTACAAGAGGAAGCCGGTGTACCCGAACCCGCACAGACCTGGGGAGATTATGCAAACGCCACACAGAAAAGTCACCAGCTGGCTCGTGGAGTCAAACCCAGGACCTCCTATTCTCAGACAACAGTGCTACACCACTGTGACTCCCTAAATTCCAGATTTCCTTTAATGTGAGGACTTTATGCATCAAGCCTTCAATTGAGCTTTTCCAGTAAAACAGGTGGAAGGTCAGTGCCTCTAAGCATGAGAAAATGTTTTCTAAATATGTTTGCCCTGCTCAGTAAACAGCGTAATGAGTAAGCAGTGGCCTGCAGAGGAAACTATGCAGGCTGAGAAGAGTTAGCAGGCAGATAAAAGTGGAACCTTGCAGAGCTGAGGGCACTGCAGATGAACATTAAAGTTACTTTGAACTCCCGTAACTTTAATTCTCATTGACATAGAGCAAAGTAGCTGTGAGCCACACCATGTACACTACAATTAAGATCAGCGAACCACATCCACCATAAAATAATCCTGCTATGCTTGCTCTGTCCATCTGTCTGTTAGCTTGGCTGGAAGCGCTTGTTTCCCCTACTGAGGGTCAGGGACAGTGAAGGGTCATGGACCGCCAACAACATTTTCAGACAACATATCCCAGGATTGTGCTGTTATGTGAATGATTTGTTTTTATAATAATGATAATAATAATAACAATAATGAAAAACTGCACATATTGGCAGAACAATCTCACTCTGCTGTCATACATACTGTATTCTACAGTAAAAAAAAAAAAAAAACTAGTTCATATTTATTTGGCAGTGGATACTACACAGTGTTATTCAACACAAATTTTTGTCCTTGTATCTCATTTATGACAATATAAAAAGAACAGAAGCCCTCAAACAAACTGGATTAGGGGGAAGAGCGGGTTTGCTACAGAAGGCTGAGGGTTCAAGCCCTGCAGCACAGCTTGGTGGAGCCTAGAGGACCTGCATGTCCATGACTATATAAAAATGTAGATTTTTAGGTTTTAGGCTACTTTCCTATTCTGTGACATTTTGATTTCAGAAAAATAAATGAATACTGATCTGACAATGTCTGTTTTGCTGAAGACCAGAAAGAAAACTGCTCTCTAGCTTTCATATGAATGTTTGAGTCTGGTACCCAACTCGTGCCCCCCACAGCACCCCTCATATGAAATATGCATTTCTGGTCTGCGTGTTGGGCAAGATACTGAACCCCACTTTGTCCCCAGTGCAGCTGTTGGTGTGTGTGTGCAAGACTGAAATACTTCTTAAAGTGCACAGACTACAGCACTCATCAATGTGGCCAATAACACCAGCAGAACACTGATACTAAGATGAAACCTAAAAGTTCATGCACCTGAACTCACTGTACATTAAAACTGTGTGCACATTTTAAATCTCTGCTCTATCAAAACAACATATTCAGTGCTCATAGTGCTTGTTTACAAAGAGCAAAACCAATATAAGCTTTTACCTATTGTCTTACCTTACCTTTTACCTATTATCTTATACCCCCAATATTTCTTCTCAGCTGGCTCTGTCTCTTTCTGTATTTCCCCTTTCTTCTCATTCTCTGTTTCTGCTTTGTTCTACATAAATGACAAGTGTTGTAATTATAGTCATGTTTTATATCCATCTAAACTTTCACAGAGGAGCTCTGACAGCCGAGCAAGACTTTGACACCCTCGGCGCTAATGCTTCACAGCCTATCATTAAAACAGACACTGGGGTAGGGACAAAGCAAGTGAGAGCACGTGTCATGTAACTCCTGACACTGTGGTTTTGAATTTGGCTTGTAGTGAAATATTCCCATTACAAAACTATATTGGCGCAGGGAAAGTCAACGTCAGTGTGGTTACGGGCACAGGGGAGGCTTCAGGCAGGGTTTTAACAGCAACAATTTTATCAACCTTAGAAATTAACACTGACAATGGGACAACTGCTGGGGGGGCGGGGGCGGGGGGTGGGGGTGGGGGGGTTCTGTTCCCTCACTGAGCTTTATGTTTAAGTTTGACTGGCTTAAGTTGGACTGATTGGTTAATGGAGTGGGATACAAAGTTCATCCCTGAAACAGATGTTGAAAAACCAGACCACGTAGTGAATTTAGTTGCTGACTTGGCACTTTTGATTAAATCACAGGACCTTCCTCAACCAATTCATTAGACTCCAACTGCAGAGGAAAATTATGTGATAAGATTAATACCAGAACAGCTACAAAAACTGGATCATTATTCAGCATATGGGTCATTCCTAGTATTCATTGCCATTTGGGCCCCATGACAGAACTGACTGTATTTAGTATAAAAATGGGCCAATACATATTTCTAAAAGCTTGCCTGACACTATTAACTCCCCTCTACCATACATACCATAGAGTGAGAGAGAGTGAGAGACAGAGCGAGAGAGAGAGAGAGAGACAGAGCGAGAGAGACAGAGCAAGAGAGAGAGAGAGAGAGAGAGAGAGAGAGAGAGAGAGAGAGAGAGAGAGAGAGAGAGAGAGAGAGAGAGAGAGGTTTTTGAATATATGTATGTGTCTATGTGTGCACACACACACACACACACACACACCGACAAACATACATTTGTTTGTCTTACATACATTCAAAAAAAAAAAAAAATTAAAGGAATGGTGGAGAAACAACTTTCAAATCAGAGCTTTGTGTGTTGACTAAGATTAGACATATCTTAGAGTGTCAATAAGGATACATACGATTGGCACAGACGGACAAACTGTAATACAACCCTTTAGAGAAACAACTGAAGCCTATTTGTTTCATCACTGCAAAAAACACAAAATGTTTCTCAGCTAAAGTTTATACCACAATTTTATGCAACATTTGAACAGTGTTGGCAGAAGTGACTTGTTATAAGGCAAATAAGACAAGGCACTTTCCAATCGAGAACTATGTAAAGACAATCAAGAATCAAGAAACATGTACATGCTATTATCAAATATTATAAAAGAAAGTGAAAAGCTTACCATTTAGTGAGTGTGGGCAGATGTTCCTCATATGTGTTCTATTCTGAAATATTGCTTTTGTGGATGACAAAAGAGCGATCTGCTTCACAATGGTGTGTGATTGGGAAGGACGGCTAAGTGTTTAATATATAGAATATGCTACAGACAGAGGGGGTGGTAAGCTTTAGTTCTTGAGAATCATTGATCTGACACACATAGCAATTACACACAGGTGTCCAAAGCAGTGCATGAAAGCAACCCATGAGCCATGATTAATAGCTGTTCAGATCAATCATGTTATACACACTGTTAGAGATTAAAGATAGAGGATTAAGTCAGTTGTATTGATGAGGACAGACTCTCTCACCTGCCTTTATTAATTACAAATGATCAGATCTTTTTTTTTGTATCATATATTGCAGCATTGGAATAACTGTTATTTAATGACCCTTAATGTTGCTAGTGGGGGATCTCAGGTCTCTTTTAGGGGCACTAAGCTCCCTTTGATTACTCTATAATTTCAACACTGTCTCTTGATCTTCAAACCACACTGTTACATAGTGCCTTTTCATGGGATTCGCTGTCTTTCTGCATTGATTTTTGAATTAAAGCCACTGCTTTGCATAACCTACTCCAAACTCCTCTCACAGGTACTGAACTCTGGCTGTGTTGTCAAGGAAACACTCTGAAATGCATTTGTACCAACTAAAGCTTTTTGTTCACCTAAACCCATAATTCAGAAAGACAGTGAAAGCAGCTTTAAAAGTCTCAGACGTTATTCCAGTATAAAACCTGAAAAACACGTTCTCATCTCTCATACTTAGGGCTGGATTTGACCACAGCGACAACTGAATAAACTCATATACATGTACATATAGATATTGAAGTGTATGCCTCATCAGTCTATTGATGGAGAACACACATTTCACACACAGTTACACCGACCTTTTAAGAGACACAGACACAGAAATGATGTTTCATTGTTTCGTCCAGGGAAACAGCTTTGGATGTTCTTGACTAGCTCAGGGCAAATGATGTCATGATGCTGAAACTGTGCCCAGCAGCTCATTCACTTAACTAAGCAAATATCCACACACATAAGCACACGCACAGATATGCAGCCATCAACATTAGTCATTTATGGTTTAAGCCATTTTAACCAACAGGACAGCAAACAGCAAATTGCGGGAGAGGAGCCCATCATGCCATCTGCTGAAGCTTTATGGCTGCCATAAAACATCTTGAACTAACACTGAGGTGATAAAGCTTCTTGGTTCCCTTTCTCACACACACACACACACACACACACACACACACACACACACACACACACACACACACACACACACACACACACACACACACACATACATTTCTTATTATTTTCAAATGGAACTAATTTGACCTTTGAGCGATTTTTGTCCCTGCCACAGTTCAGTGCAGCATGATAATGGCAAGATGTCCTTTACTTTAGTCAAACACACACACACACACACACACGAACAGGATGCAACATATACAATATAAAGACCTACAAATCAATCAGTGTTCGCTACACCATGATGCCAAGATTTAGTGAACCATAACAGATACTGTTGCTGTATATATGTGCATGAGAACATATGTAATGAGTGTTATGCTCTTGCCTTATACAGGTAAATGTAGAACACATGTAGGATTTCAACCCTTTACTGACCGGAAAAAATGTGGATTATAATTTAACTTTCTTATTATATCCCCCAAAGGTTTTCTAAATGTAAAAAACAAACAAACAAACATAAAAAAAAAACATGAACATTTAGATGCACATGTAATTGTGTAAATTCACATGGTTCACTGAGATTATAAAACCTCGTTCATTCAATGGCATATATGGTCTTTTTTGATTTTATGGCCTACAGCGCGCCTGAGTGATCTCACACACACATCCAGACAGTCAACAGGGACGGTCATTTAGACAATTTATCACTAAGTGTATGCAAACACACTCACACCCTCACATACACACAGATAGACACAGAGACAGGCACGTTTTCAGGGGTAGACATAAGCAGCAAAAATAACAAAGTGTTAGAAACACACTAGAAACAGTCATGGCCTCTGTGGAGATGCTGCTGAGGCAGACGGGTAAAAAAATAAAAAACAAACAACAACAACAACAACAACAACAACTTGGAATGAAAATAAGACAGGGGTGATGCTCCAGGATTAAATAAAATCTTCAAAGCATCAATTATTGGATATGACAATCACCCTGAGTGCTGTTTGCTCTGTTAATGCTACAGTTCAGCCTCCTCTTCTGTCCTGATCTATGTTCAGTGTCCAGCTATTTTTAATAGTTTTAAAAATAATATTGGTGGGTCTGTTATATTCATGTCTCCCACACTCTTTTATTTTCACTTGAGATGTTCTGGTTCTAAAACCAGTTGCATTCTGGATATGAGGAAACAGAAGACAATCCCATGAACAAGGCATTTCCATCAATTTGGAATGTGATAAGAGATCATTCATCCATCCATCCTCTTATTTTCTTCCACTCATCTATAATTTTTTGTAAACAGTGAACTTACTGTAGATCAGGGGAAAATCTTGCGAGATGGCTGGTTGTATTGTTTATATTATTTTAGTGCAACTACTTTATTCGGTTCAACAGAGTAACCCAACCCTTTTATAGATACTATGTTGATGTAGACAAGTATGTGCAAGCTGAATGATACATGAGTTTATTGTTAAACCTACTGTAAAATAAGATAATCCCACTTATAATGCCAACTTTATTTTCTGGTTTCCAGCAAGAATCACACTTTTAACTTCCCTTAAAGCAGTCTCCAATGAGCTATGACAGGGCAATATTTTTCAAACTACAGCAGCCGAATGGAAATCAAATCAAATCAAGAGTGTGTTTCTATGTGTCACCATGTCCTGGGTCCAGTGCCACCTTTGAAGCCATTACTCTTGCATGATAACTATCAAGCCCAGCTGCCTTTTGGAAGTAGCCAGAGCTCATAAATGAGTTCTGGCATGAAAGCGCAGCATGAAAATGGTGAGTGATATGTTTAGAGACTCAGTTCCATATGGGAAAACATGTGATCACAGTTAACTACCTGGCAAGGCAGAAGAGCAGCAGCACACTAAGCAATAGACCATTAAGTAGCCTAAACCCTTTCTGGTGAGTTCCCTGGATGAAAAGTCAAACTGACTAGAAGATCACCAAATGAATGTTTACCCAAATTGTGGTCAAAGTCAAGGTCAGTGTCACATTTGTTGTTTTACGGGCAATAACCTGTGAATTGTGATGTATTATGATCTGGATGAACTACAGATGACTGAAACTCTTAATCACAGTCTCTGTGATTAAAAGGTTGTGTCGCATCTGTTTTGCAATATGATAATGATGCGATTTAATTACCTGAACCTGGAAACTGAAGTTGAGCTGCCTGAAGTAGCTCGCAGTCTTTGTTTCAATTTTTTTTCTCATTGTGCTATGTCACTTCTTTTGCTGTAGACTGAAGTGAAACAGGTTTTGCCTTGTTGTTGTTACTGGTAGGATTTTCAGCTGTTTTCCCTTTGTGCACTTTATTGGTGGATAAAGATAATTTTCTTCCCCGGCAGACAGTAATTTCTATTATGTTCTATCCCCCGCCATTGTATTCAATAGCTGTAATTTTTTTCAGAACTAAATGAGTCAAGGTTTGTTCATACTGAGCAGAAGGAGCCTTTGTGCTGAATCTCTGACTCAACTTAGAACTTGCCAGAAATGCCAGTTCTTTTGGCAATTTCCCTTCAGTTTCTCTTCTTTGTCCTCCTTTCACTGTACCCTTCAGAAGCAGATTCATAAAGTTCAGGCACAGTTTCCATTCTGTCTGAATACACAGTTTTGAGAGTTTTCATTCTGCCTTAATGTTGCATAGGTTACACAATTGTGCACCTTTTAGCTTGAGGAAAAAGCTGTAGAATTGTTTTGAATTGTCACATTGATGTGAGCAGTTATCAGAAGTGACAAGTTTCTATTTTTGTGTTTTGCTACATTGGTTAAATAGCAGCATCACCACAAGTAGAATGTTCTAAATGAAATGAATGTTCCTTAAGAAAGCTCTTTTATTGATCAGACAGTGTCTACTCAAGCTAGATTCTTCAGATAATTTCTAAAGCTCAAGCATAGCATATCTTTCAGGCTGTGTTGAAAAATAAAGGCCATGCCAAATATTGATTTTCAAGTTCTCTTTTTGCCCTGTATGCTGTATTCCCATATATGTTTTTGTATTTCCCATTTTAATAGCAAAATATAAAAGAAATGAGTGGCAACTCAGGACTTTTGCACAAAAACTTGAAAGAATCACTTATAACATTAAAATCAATTATCAGTCCTGGAGTGAAGCCTTTAGAAGGTAAATTAGTAAAGGCAGAGATTCACATACTTCAGACTGTCACAGTTGGGTTGTGTAGCAGGAAGGGTTGGACCCAAATGCAGGATGCAAGAAGTTGAGCTAAATTTCAATACCTTTATTTCCTGGAAGCTCACAATATACAAAACTTGTCAAAATCTCAACCATGACTCTACTAAAGACAAAACACAAAGTTTAGGAGGAGGGGGGGGGGGGGCACTCAACAGGGGAACACACAGCTTGGGGAGGGCTCAGATGACAACACAACAATGAACTAAACAACACTGAGACCTTAAATACACACAGTAGGTAATCAGGGAAAAGAGAGACAGCTGGGGAAGACAAGGCACAGGTGAACAAAATGACACTAATGACACTAAGGAAGTAAAACTAAACACAAAGCACACAGGACAAGGAAATATCAAAATAAAACAGGATGTGAACATGATAAGATGGAAAACTAAACACAACACTCAGGAAAAACAGTGAAAAACTGATTTGACTGGTGGAGGGAACATGTAATGATGGAGAGGAATTGAAAAATAAATCAATTTGTTTTTGTTGCAAAATTGCTTTTAAAGCTCCAAAACCAGTCATTGTTAAAAAAAAAAAACTGAGCTGAGCATTTTTCCCTGTATTTATCAGGTAGACTGTCAGTCTTATTAATCACCAAGATAATTATTGATCACAAAAATTTCACAAAAAAGGTCATTAAATTTTTCAAGTAGCTGGACTAACTGTACGATTGCCTGTAAGACTGCAAAATTTGAAAGGAAATTACTAGTTCTGTGTCCTATTACTGCTTACAATGGGCATGGACCGACAATGTCAACAACTCATTTTAATAGACTTTAATTATTTGTTTCAACAGAATAACTGTCATAAACTCCAAAATGCAAAAGTCCTAAGTCCTGGTTAGTGCATTATTTAATAATTGATCAAAATGTTGGTTTATTTTGCCTTACAGAAATCTAGCTGCAGCAGGATGGATATCAACAACCCCAACGTATGCTAACTCTCAGAATGCTCAAACCATAGGCCGAGGAGGAGGAGTAGCAGCAATTGTTCACTCTAGCTTTGTAATAAAATAAAGATCTAATTATCTAGAGTTATAATTCATCTGAAAGCCTTGCTCTTAGCTTTGTTCACCCTAACTGGGAAAGAAAAACAAACAAACAAACAAACACCTATTGTTCACCTGGTCCTTATTCAGAATTTCTATTTAAATTCTCTGGCTTTTTGTTTGATTTGATGCTCAGCTCAGATAAAAATTATTATAGTGGGTGATTTTAACATGTATGTAGATGATAGAAATAACCTCAACATTTATTCTATTGTTAGATTGAATTGGTTTTTCTCAAAATGATAATTTCTTAATAATATTTAATTTTATAATAACTGATCATACAGTGCTGGAAAATCTATTTCAGTACACTAGACGTCTTTCTGAAAGTGCTGTAACAAAATTAAAATTCATTGTTACCCTCTTCAATGCCATGTATTGATACAATGCAGAGCAGCCACCTGAACCTTACTCCCACAGACACTGACTTGTTAATAGTGTTAGATACTCACTATTATACAACTATCATACAACCCTGGATACTGTGGCTCCTCTGAATAAGAAAGCAACAATTAATACTACAATTTTAAATATGATCAATTTATCTCTATCAACAGGATACAGTTGACAGCGGACTCATCTCTGTGCTTGTCCTGCGTGACTTCAGTCCAGCATGCTATACCACTGATAACAATACTGAACTACAGAGATTAGAACACAATTCAATTTTATTACATACTGCAAAATCACAACAAACAGTTGCCTCAAGGCACATTATATTGTAAGGTGAAGACCCTACAATAATTACAAAGAAAACCCAACAGTCAAAACAACCCCTTATGAGCAAGCACTTGGTGACAGTCTGAAGGAAAAACTTCCTTTTAACAGGAAGAAACCTCCAGGAGAACCAGGATCAGGGAGGGGGAGTCATCTGCAGTGACCGGTTGGGGCTGAGGGGAGCGAGACATATATTTTCATATATGGACAAAAGAAATGCTGTGGAAGAGAACAAGAGATTAATAATAATTAATGATTAAATGCAGAGTGGTGTACTGTTTTATTAAAAGATATGTGGTTTAAATGTATCTGATAGATTCCAGTTTGCATGTAAATTGGGAGTCTTCGTCACACATGAAAAGTTATTCATGGAGCTCCACAGAGATTTTTGTTCTTTCCTCTTTTTGGGACCAATACTTTTTACATTATACATGCTTCTTCAGGCAAAATTATTAGAAAACACCACATACATTTTCATTTGAGTGCTGCAGGACGTAATGTGATGCACTTTTATACAGTGACGATTTCTTCTTCACTCACATTTTTTCACTTCCCATGTTTTTCTATACCACTGCAGCATGTCATTAATTTTTTTGTACTTTGAGTTTTGTCCTGCCTCCCTATGCTCTTTTTTGTTCTTTTCTATTTCCGCTTACCCCACAACCGGTTGTGACAGATGGCTGTCCCTCCCTGAGCCCGGTTCTGCAGGAGGTTTCTTCCTGTTCAAAGGGAGTTTGTCCTTCCCAAAGTGCTTGCTCATAGGGGACTGTTAATTTTTTGGAATTTTCTCCAGAATACTATGGGGTCTTTACCTTACAGTAGAATGGCCCTTGAGCCAAGTGCTGTTGTGAATTGATGCTGTATAAATAAACCTGAATTGAAAGGAATTGCTCATTTAGTGTTTGGAACTTCTACCTCTGTATCTCACTTTTTAGTGTGCTCGCACCACATTAAACAACTTTGGCACCAACATCTAACTTATACAAACAAATTAATATGTGCAAGTGATGTGAATTATGTATTTTACAATTAAGAATAGCAGGTATAACAAAACTCTATAATTCCTATCTAGAAGGAATATACATATTTGTGTTAGAATTATTTGAGATACAGCTCCAGTAAAAAAAAAAAAAAAAAAAAAAAATGCTACATAATCAATATAAACATAAGATTTTAATTACAATTGTTACCTGCACAATAAATTGTGAATCTGTATGCAGATGAAAATATATGTCTGACAGCAAACAAAAGAATAAAACTAATTTCTTAAAGGTTTTAGCTGGAGGCTAAGAAAAAGTCCATCTACACTGACGCAAGTCATTACCCCTGAATCATTGCCTTTGTTGGATGTATTATCCCATCATGTTTGAGAAGGAGGAGGGCAGGAGTTACATAGTCAGAGAAATACATTTTAAGCCCTGAGTGTGTGGGAGCCATTAGCCATACAGCCATGTTATTATGTGCCTGTCACCTCAATGATAAGTGGAGCTATTGTAGGCTGTGCTGCACAGTATATGTGGCTTTTATACAGAACTATTTGAATAGAGAAAGAACATTATGTTTGCTGCCTTGTAATATTAAAACCTGATCTTTTCATTGTAAGTCTGAAGGATCTATTTAGTGTCTATCAAAGCTTTTTCATTCTATGAAAATACAGCAAGTCCAGGTCTATATAAATTACACAATTAACTACAGCTACAGAATAAAAAGTTAATGATCTAGGTGTGATCGTGCACACAGGAGCATGGATATTTCTCACTCATTTTCATCTGAAATGGGTCTCTGAATAGTCACCAATCTTAATTTAAATCTAATCAATTTCAGAGTGGCAATGGAATGCAATTGTCTTATTTGATGGATAATCTTGCTTATTAAATACTTTCAGATATCTTACATACTGAGAAATTGCATGAAATGTGTACATATACATATATCATAATTTTGATAAAAATATAGTTTCCACCAGTCAAGCAGAAAAATATACCAAACTTCTGAACATTTATTGCAGTTTGTGATTAGATATCCTTTGAATACAGATAAAAATGCTTACAAAGTAGAAAAATCTGTCAAAATCTGCTGTCAGTCTTTATTTTGCGAACTGCCAGAAGAAGCACTTATCATCTCGTTTGGTACCACCAGGACATTTTGAGTGGTTATTAAGCATGACAGCTCGGGAAGTGATTTAATTCTGAAAGATTACTGTGTGCCAGCACTTCTTTGTCTTCATATACTATAAACCTGTGTAAGTACACTTATGTGCTAGGCATGGAGATATGTGAGTTGATTGCTGCTAATGAGCATATTCTGGTCAGACCAAGGGAAACAATGTCTATTGTAAATTATACATGAAATCTCAATCAGCTGTCATGCTTCACTGAATGGTTGGCAACTATGATAAGGGAGGATAATCAAAGAAGTAGTGCAGGGGGAAAAATGGTAGGTACTGTAAGGCAATATATTGAATGATATGTGGTACTGTCTGATAGTTTTGTAGTTTAATGCAGACTGTAATATTTTTACTACAGGATGAAAATTTGCATAGACTTTAAGATAGGCTCAACTGACTGAACTGAACGCCTGACCTTATGTCTAATGTCACTAGAAGGTTTAATTATTGATCTTTAGTGAAATTAATTTTCCTCTAGTGCCACATATAGTTTTGAAGGAAATGTCTCCACAACTTTAAGAATTATGGGATGGATTTGCATGAAATTTGGTTTGGACATTCATGTGCCTGTTCTCAGAGATCCAGTGGTCACATTCAGTGCATGTAACACCAATTGTAAGAACATAATTCAATTATGAACAATACACACAATCAGTTCATTGCCATGGATTTTCTTTTAAAGTATTTTTATTCCTGGTTTGTATTGTTGTTCCTAGTTGCTTTTCCTTACCCAATAGTCACCAATACTTGCAGGGGTTAATGGACCCAAATTTAATATTGTAGACAGACAAACTGTGAAATACTCATTTCTCCCTCCATATTATTATTATTATTTTTTTTTGCATTTTTGGCCACAGCAGCTTTTTGTGACAGTGGAGAGAGACAGGAAATGGGGGAAGGATACAGGGGAAGGCATGTGGGCAAATTGGTGACGGGCCGGGACGGCATATGTATGTGGTCACCGGCTTCACCACTGAGCCACCTAGGCGCCCCCCTCCATATTGTTGATGCAGAGTGGTGAGAAAGATAAGTGCTGGACTCTGAATATCAATTGTTCCAGGGCTTTAAAGCATTTTCTCTTCAATAAATACGATTAAATAATCCTTCTTGAGGGAATAGACAGCCAAGTGTCTAAAAGTAACATCTGTCACACTATTCTTTTTAATGCAAGACCTAATATCTTGCAGATATGAAAGAAGTGTACTAATAACACATTTTTTTTTTTTTTGCAAGAAAGTGAAACTAAGTGGAGATATCAAATTCAACCCAAAAATAAATCAGAGAGACTTTGAAATAAATTCCAAAATTATGACCATAGAGGGCTTTAAGACTTTTGCAAGGTCCCATGTGAACTAGGAAGTCAGGGTAAATTGTTAGGAGTGGCCAATTTGCTGCAAAAAATGTATGTATGTATTACAGAAATTGTTTCCCAACAACCAAACAAATTTATCCATAGCATGTCTTTTGTCCTGTCTCCATCCCCTCACCCCCAACCGTTTGTGGCAGATGGCTGCCCCTCCCAGAGCCTGGTTCTGCTGAAGGTTTCTTCCTGGTAACAGGGAGTTTTTACTTCCCACTGTTGTTAAGTACTCGCTCATAGGGATTTATTTGATTGTTGGGGTTTTCTCTGTATTATTGCAGAATCTTTACCTTACAATTTAAAGTGCCTTGAGGCAACTGTTGTTGTGATTTTGTGCTATATAAATAAATAAAACTGAAGTGAATTGAAGAGAACGACATGGGCCCGCCCTCCTGTAGGCCCATCACCTGCAGGAGGCAGGTGGGGTCGGGTGCAGTGTGTGTTGGGCGATGGCCAGGGGCGGAGGCCCTGGAGGACCGATCCCCGGTTATCAAGATTGAATATTGGGACATGGAATGTCATCTCTCTGGTGGGGAAGGAACCTGAGCTAGTACGTCTCCTGGACACCTCTTGCATGAGGTGTTCCGGGCACGTTCTACTGGGAGGAGGCCCTGTGACAGACCCAGGACACGCTTGAAAGATTATATCTCTTGGCTGGCCTGGGAACACCTTGGGGGTTGGTACAAAATATAATTTTTATGTCTTTCAAATTGTGTTAGATGTTTTTCTCAGATGAAATGGGAACAAATAATGTTCTGGGGCAGCACTGTGGCATGGTGGTTAGCACGGTTGCCTCACAGCTAGAAGGTCTGGGTTTGAATCCACCTTGGCTAGGGCCTTTCTCTGTGGAGTTTGCATCTTCTCCCCATGTTTGTGTGGGTTTCCTCCTACAGTCCAAAGACATGCAGTTACTGGGGTTAGGTTAATTGGTGATTGCCCGTAGGTGTAAATGGTATTAGCCCTTCAACAGGCTGGCGACCTGTACAGGGTGTACTCTGTTATTCATCCTCTGACAGCTGAGGCAGGCACCAGGCCCCCGCAACCCTGAACAGGATAAGTGGAAGAGGATGGATGGATGCAACAAGCTGATCGTAACAAAGTTTTTGCTAAGTTGTCTGTTATATGTAGATAGAACATTGGTTCATTCCTTTAGTTAGGTGCTTTTCTTTTTATGCAAGAATTGTTTGTAGGTCAGGTACAAGGACTGGACTGAAAAAGAGTCAAAAAGCAGCCAGTGTCTAAAGAAAACTTTGAAAGACCTTCAGAAAGCCCGGAGAACTATTGAGCCCACATGACTACTTTACTAGAAAGCCTGGCTACTTGGAAGGAAAATACACAGTGATGAGGGTGGCTCAAAACGTTTAGACAGTAGAGTCATGAAGAAAACACTCTATATACTTTATAAGGCTTTAGGATTAGGATTAGGCCAATCTTGGCTCTTTGAATTGACTAAAGTGTGACTGGAAGAGACAAGTTTCATGCGGGTCAAAGTATGTCAGTGTAAACACTAACATGCTTTGACCCAGTCACATGGCTAAACAACAGAATGTTCAGCACACACATTCAAAGACACACCTGAAATCACACACATACTTACACATTCATAGCTGATCTTGGGTCTAGGTTAAGCCTGTGTGCTTAAAGAGGATTATTATAAAGTTAATTAGCATAGAGGTGATTAGCATAATGTGAATTTTCTACAGTGACTGATTGACATTCTGGTGACCTATCCATTATATAACCTGCACTGGGTTTCCTTTGTTCGCAGGGACAAACAGAAACTCTGCCAAAACAAGACTTGCCTGAAGCAGTTGTCAGGATACATTAATGACACTCATTATTTATACATAATGAAAATATATTGGTAGGAAGCACAGAAAGGTTAATTTACTCCCGTTCATCATGTATGGCTGTAGAAAAATCCTCCTCTTTTAACTAATAAAAAAGATGTTCTGCTTAGATTTACCTTAGTTTCACATTAGGATCAGTTATTGATGATACATAGAAATGAGATCCAGATTGTTTCAGTAGTTGTTGATATTGCTTTAATTTTAAGGTGGTCCTGCCAACTTTATGAAATAAATTTCAACCTGTTATTTTTATGCAAACAGAATCAACTTCATGCCATAAACAAAGCTTATATTTTAGGTTTCACAGATGGTTTTCTGTTAAACGACGATGAGCTTAATGAAAAGTTGCTCTGCTGTTGATCTTTCTGCACACAGTGCACCATTATGAAACTGATGCCTCTGAGAATCCTTTCACTCTTGCTCTGTTTTACTGCAGTCAAGTACAGGCCAAGTCCAGTAAATCTGGTAAATGTAAAAGTTGCATATTATACTCTGGCATGGTAGAAAAGTTTGTGCCTTGTGTGGCTTGAAAGAGAAGTACTTGGTGCAGTCAGGTGGAGTGTGCATCAGATGGAAAAACTAGCTGTCAAAATAAATAAATAAATAAAAGGGTGGGTCATTCTCTGGATAAATGTAACTTGAAGTAAAATGCTTTGAATAGTCAGTAAGACAAGAAAAGAACTGTATAAATCCAGTCCATTCATCCTTTAATGCCTTAACCTCCTTCTAGTGTGTTAAAAATACAGTAAGGAACATCTTGTCATTATCATGCTGTAATGAACAAGGTGATAGAAGAGAAAAATGCTCCGAGCTCTTATCATTTCCATCTGCCAACAAGGACTAACCAGGTCAAGGAGGGGAAAAGGGCAATAAAAGTAAAAGAGAAGAGAAATAAAGGGGAAATAATGCTACACAGACTTTGTCTTTTCTAAAAATTCAAACAACACCATTACAATCTCTAATCATATTTGGTATTTTGCAACATTAAAGCTTGGTCTCTGTTAGTTTAACACAAACCTGACCATTGTTCATAGTTTTTAGTCACATGATGCACACAGAGACCTTAAGGGTAAAACACCTCAGCAAGCATTTCTGTCATTGTTTTGGTTAAAAAAAACAGATCAAAATTGAATGCTGTGCTGAAGTCGGAGACACAAGTTTGGAGGTCAAGAATTGTTTTATATTATCATTTTATCACCTTAGGCAACTGTTTGTCATTTAGTACCCAGATTCATTGTCAATTAAATGTTGTAATAAGAACAAACAAAAGATGCATGTGTTTAGTTTTTCATTGCTATAAACTCATCAATATTCCTTGCTTTGTAAGAAATGATCTGACTGGATCACCCATCAATCTGTCTATGGTGGAGTTTTTGCCATCATGCTATGACTAGTTTTAACCTGGAAGATAGACATAGTGTCACTCTGGGTACTTTTCATGCAGTGCCATTCTCTAGATTTTGCTGAGCATTGTGAAGAAAACTGAGTTGCTTGTGGTTAATGTATCTGATTCAATAGCTATCTAATATTTTGGCTGAAAAAACAACATGAAACTGACAGGCACTGGAGACCAGAGAAGGCAGCTCATGTCTAAACATAACCTCTGACCTGAAGGAAACACATACATTTGATTTTGACCAACAGACTGCATTAAAAAAAAAGCCATTATAAGATTAATTTTTTTTTTTCTTTTTAAACACTGAATCATGCAAAGCTTCTGTCTGGATCCAACCAAAGTTTATGACTTATTATATTCTGTAATCACAATCTTAGTCATTTGATGGCATTGTGCCTAAGCTTGAGTCATATTACTTGGCCAAGAACTCATCTTCTACTGGCAGAAACTCCAATATATTCTTTAACAAATAATCAGTGATTTCTGCTGGGTTACATGTTCCAACAACTGCAGCCTGGTTCCTATTTTAGCACTCCCAACCCGCTGTTATTCAAAGTACTTTTAATATTAACCAGTTTTTGATGTGACAGAATCATAATTGTGTTAATGTCCTTGCAATGATTTTGTGTGTGATGTAGTGTGATTTCCACACATCATAAAAAATGGTGCTGTCTGTGATTAGACCACAATTGTTTGTACCCATAGGGCTCAATATCCCTGCACAGTGAGATTTATTTACTGGAATAGCTGCTCTGAACTTCTGTTTGTTCTCTGCTTCTGATCTTTTTTTCGTACTTCTTCAAGAGAAGCAAAAAAAAAAAAAAAAAAGCATCCTTACTTTATGAAGTATGGTAGTAAAACGTGTATATGTGTTTATTATTGACTTAAAGACATTAATCTGACAACGTGGTCACTAATGTAAGAATAAATCAGGCCAGCATGTGGAACTTTAGCAGAATGTCACTCTACTGAGTGCTTAAGGGCCTGCTTGTGGAATTTAAGCCCAAGCCCATTAGCAGAAATACATTTTATTCCCTTTAAGTTTAAGCTGACTTGAAAATAAGTTTTTAAGTTTCCCTGAAACATCTGCCACAATGCTTGAGCTCATCCCTCTTTATCTGCCTCACTCTCTCCTCTCAGTCTCCACACTTTGTCCTGATCTTCCTGCTGGCAGAACCATTTTTTATCTTGAGCTTATCTTGACTCCAACTAGTGCCTTCCCTTGTCCTTTATTTCTTTAATATTTTTGTTCAATTATTATGCTCCAACTGCAAAGGTTCTGCTTCATCTTTCTCTCCTTCTCTTCTTTGATTTTTCACCTCTTCATTCTCCTCTTTTTGCTTCTTCTGTCTCATTATCGCTGCCTCGGCTTTCCTGTCTGTTGCTTTTTCACTATATGCATCCTCATCTTCCTCCATCCTTCTCTCTAAGAAAGTAAACAGACCTATCCATCACCTACCTGGTTGCATATGGATGAAGGGATCTGGAGATCAACATTTTATGTTTTTTTTTTTTCCTCAGCATTTTTGGAGTCATTTGTCTGAAACATTGACAGCTCAGCCACATAGCTCTGACAGACAACTGGAAAACAGACCTGCTGTTTGCCGAATAACATCAAGTAAAATATGTCTAATCTGCAATATGCAGCAGACGATTTTATATGCCTGTTTGTTTAGTTTGTACAGGTCTGACAACTTGGACACTAAAATTAATGCAATAAAACTGACTGGGACAATGCATGTAGCAGGAATCAGATGTGCAACTACAGGAGTAGAAAATACCAGCAGTTTGAATTACTGACAGTAATAAAAAGTGTTTCATCTCCAGAAAATGTTATTTCACTAATGGTTGCCAATCTTATAACACCCTCTGTGAAAAATTGGTAACCAGAGGGTCGAATACATTTAAAAATTTGATCAAAAACCCATGAATTTTTATGCGTTATGTCTGGATGTTTTGATGCAAGCTCTTTCCAAGATATGGTATTACTTCATCAAAGCTGGCATACTGATGGTGGCAGGTTTGGTGGCAAAACACACATCCACTGACAAAACCCAGTTTCCCTGTCAAAAGGGTGACAGCTGGGGTGCCCTAATGTTCTCTAGTGGGTAATGTGCATATGCGAACAAGCTGTTGTTTGGGCTAATTAAGGGTGGACCTAAAAATGGACCTAAAAGAAAAGGGAAAAGATCAGCAAAATTACTTTAACTGACTTTGCCTTTTTAAAGAAATGGTGAAAGCTTAGAACTGTGAAGGCACCTGCACCACGTAAGAAAAACACAACAAAATGCTGAATATGAATGATGCAATGATCTGGACTCAGATGGAGAGTGGCAGGAGGCCAGGGCAGAATGTCAAAAAATAAAAAGGGCTGGCACAGGCATTGTGACAGATGGCTTGAAAACAAATGTTCATGGTGTTAATCCAGGGTTTTTATTATTTACAGATTTCCAAGCGTATTGGACAATTATGTTGTCCACAACTTATATCTGTTGCCAACAGCAATACAATGGAGTCCCGTTCCTGAATTTAATGAGGGTGACTTCAACATGCATCTCATCACAAAACTAGCTACAAAGTCAAGCTTAGCCTGCAATCCTGATAATGGTTGATCTCAGTGCAAACCCACATCAAGCAATTGCTCACCTGGATGTGCGTTTTAAATTGCTTTGGCCTGTCTGCAGTTGTTGCTACCTCTGGAAGCTGATTTGCAGCTCTCCTCCACTCAAGTTCTTCCTTTTCTTGCTGTGACTTAATTAATGTCTTGTCTGTTGTCATTGAAACCAGCTCTATTCTGCACCTGTATCTGTGATGTAGCCTAAACCTATGTACCACTGTAGTTCATCTAGGGTTTAACAAGTCACACATCTTTAGGTCGCTAAGCTTTTTCTCTGTGGCAATCTACAGGTGAGATTTTTTTTTCTTTTTTTTTTTTTGTAAATAGAATTTGAAATTGAACTGAAGCAACATCCATTTTTACTTAGGCACAGCTATAGCTCTGGGTGCACCTGCTGACATCTCTAATATAACTGTCTGTGGTCTCGTTTGCAGTGTAAAACACATTTAGAGAAATGAAATCCTTGTTTTTCCATTGCTAAGGCTGTAAAATTGATTTGCTATAATGTGAAGCATAAACAGTTCTGCTGCTCAGCTGTATTGTATTCTGCTCCCATTTCTTGTTGGGCTTGGTGAAGCTTCTCTGTGTGGTGACTTATCGGGCTCTATCACATTTTGTCTTTATGTATATAAATGTATATATTTATGTATATGTATAATGCATATTCTGAAGGCGTGTTCAGTTTTGACTCAGGAAACTGTTGCAATAAGTGCAAATGTCTAATAAAAAAGGCAAAAATGTGAGTTTAAAGGTATTTTCTCATACTCTGGTCCAAAGCAGTTGATTTTGTAAATTTGTAGCATTTTTCCTGTGGTTTGGTTGTTTTTAACACAAGAAAAAGTCTGAGTGAACAAATAGCATCACTAGAACATCAGTCTGCTTATTGGCCAGATGTGTCTGTGGTGGGAGCAGCAAGTAAATACAGTAAGAAGGTGCTGCTTTCTGGACCAGTGGATAGCATGAAAATTGTACTCCTAACATTTGTATTTAAAATAGAATAGAATACCTTTATTGTCATTATACAGGATGTACAATGAGATTTGATTTATCTGGACAATTTTATTCATTTTATGGCTACGTTCTACAGTTTGTGTATGTCATGCATGCCTATGATATGCTGCCACATCCCAGAATGCAAAGAATACTTGGCTATGTGAACGTGCATAGCTCAAACTTGCAGTGTACACCTGGTAGTTGGGTTGGATCAAGGTCTCATCATGTTCTCACCATAAATGACCCACACTGGAGTTCATTTGGAACTGGGCCAACTTCTCTAAAGGATCTCCTTGCAGCTGTTTTGATCTGCATCTGAATGTGATTACATTTGCACAAATGAACCACACTAAGTGGGGAAACAAACCAGAGTTCTGTTTAAGCTGATTGAACAGCACAGGTGTGAAAACACCCTAAGTGAAAGTAATTGAGTGCAGTCTAATTAATCATCAATCACCAAAAGGTGGATATACTTGTTTGTTAATGATTTTCCAATTCTCACTGTCCCTTTGGCTCAGATTAGAGAATCCACTTAAATGTTAAGGTGTAGTTCTTCATATTCTTGATTTCACGCATTTTATTTTATGAATCAGCTTCTGTGGTTTCTGTGCAGCCCAATCCCTGTCAGTCATCTCACACTTTGACAAGACTGGAGAAATATGTTACAGTCAGTAAAGGGCAGAAGGAAGCTATGGAAAGCACACACAAAACACACACAAAACACACACACCTGCAGCGTACAAAAGTAAATGCACTCCCCCCTACTTTAACAGTCCAACTGTAGCTCTGACCCCCACCCACACACAGCTCACTCACTGTTTTTTCACCACTGTGTGGTGATTCTACACACTCCAATATATACACCCAAACATTTAGCTGCAGTGGCACAGTTTCTGTTTACCATGTGACTTTTAACAAAAAAAAAAAAAAAAAGAAGAAAAAAAGAGTCAATGTTCCAAAGCCCGATGGTCTCTGCTGCAGCTGCTTGCTTCAGTTACTGTGGATTCAACTCATTTCACACTTAACAGCTCTGATTGACCGTGTGTGTGTGTGTGTGTTAGGTGATGTGTACAGGATCACCTCCTCTGTGCAATCAGAATCTCGATAAATGATTCTAAACTTCTAGCATGTTCAGTGACCTTTTAAAAAGCTCACCGCCATTTCTTTCTATTTTTTTTTTTCAGGTATTTATTTGATAATATTTGAGGCTGAAAGTTATTCCTATAAACAGAATTTCTGGTTTGCCCAACTGACTTTACCAAATCTTTAAAAGAACTTTATAGATGGATATTATATGACATTTAAATCAAAAGCTTCTTGCGTGAATAAAAAATACCCAGAGATGTAATTTTGGGAACAAACAACTAAAATCATGTACAGCAATGCAGCATGGCTGTTTAGATTTCCTTTGTATCATAAAAATAATGGGTGAAATGAAAGTAAAAATAGAATATACACACAAATTGGATTAGAGCACTTCTCTGTGGCACAGGAAAGAGAGTACAGGGAAACAACCACCCGATGGTAGAGAAGCCAAATGGTCAGAATGGAAGAAGGGATTGATCCCACTGAATCATGGAAGTGGGCAGCTAGCAGAACAGTCTTGAAGTAGATGCAACTTACTTCACATTGTCAGTGCTGTCAATGGTAAAGCAGATAGATGTGGGGAAATTTGAGAAGATTGAATACTACGCAGAAATTAAAAATTTTTTAAAAATTGTGGTAGCACAGTAGCAGCAGGAACTACTCATGTGAGAGTGCAGTATAAGTAGATGTAGTGAGTATAGTGTGTGTGCATATGCAAATGTGGGGGCCAGGTGGTAGGATGACACACTCCATTTAAGTATGTGACCATATGTTTAGTCCTTGTGTACTTGTGCATGTAACCTCACTGAGTAATTCATGCATATGGAAAAGTTGGTGTATATGTGCTCATATGAATTTCAAAGTATACAAGTGAGTGTACTATGTTTTGTGTGTGTGTGTGTGTGTGTGTGTGTGTGTGTGTGTGTGTGTGTGTGTGTGTGTGTGTGTGTGTGTGTGTGTGCGTATGTTTATAATACCTTGTGGGGACAATTTTCCTGACATATACTACGTTGTGGGGACCAATTGCTCCTTGTGGGGACTGGAACCTTGTCCCCACAAGGGGTAACCCTGTTTTTGGGTCAGGGGTCAGAGTTAGGGCTAAGGTATGAATTGAGTTTAGGTTAGGGTTAGGGTTAGGTATGTGATGGTTAGGGTTAGGAAAAGGGTAAAGGTAAGGTTTAGGCTGTAGAAATGAATGGAAGTCAATGGAAATTCCCCACAAAGATAGCAAAACACACTTGTGTGTGTGTGTGTGTGTATACGCGTGCGTGCGTGCGAGTGTGTTTGTTATGGTGACCTAGTTTGAAATGCTGAAGGAAACATTTTTCCCACTGGTTTCATAAAGGCTACTGGGGCACAATCTGTGACCTTTGATATATCCAACACTCATTAATGACTGAGAATCTCATTGTTATTGTACTCTGTTCAACCTTACCCTAAACGTTTTCAGTGGGGAAATATTTACATTTGCATTTTAATATTTTAAATGTTTGGTAGATCAAGTTTTCGAGCAGGGATTGAAGAGGCATCAGCAGAATAACCCTGCTATTTCTAAACTTCCAACAAGCAAATGTGTCTGAAACAGCCGATATTTTACTTATGCAAAGCAGGGCACTTTAAGATACAATTGTACTTGTTTTAACATGTTGAGAGTTGCCATAAGGTCATTTCAAAAGTGTTCCTTCCATTGTAACATCATTGATATTGAGTACAGGTTTTTCTCAAACATAACTTACAAGAATACTAGTTACATAGTTACATTTGTAAAAATGCAGCCTTTAAAGATGATGCTTCAATATTTGTTTCTATGATCAATGTTATTTGAGGTTATATACTTTTATTTATGGTGCTGATTTATTCATTCATTCTTCCACCAACATGAATTTGGTGCAACATGGGGATGATACAACAAATGGCAAACTGCTCGTTCCGTTTTCTGTTTGATATTTATATTAAAAGAATCAAAGAATGTATCCCAAGTCTGTATCTTGTCACCTGTTGCAAACACAGAGAGCACATCACGCTTGATTGTGGGTTTAAATAACTTGATATTTCTGATGAAGCACAGAATTTATCCAACAAAGAAATCTACCATCACAACTGTCAGTGAACTGGATTAACTAAATTGGCCACAGACATCGGTGCTGAACTAAATAACTAAAGGAACGTCTTAACTAGTGTTGCAGTTGCTCAAAAGAAGTATGTTCTTAGTGAACACCTTAGGCAGCACAAACCAGAGAAAGAAGAGGGGCAACGATATGAACCATCATGGAAATACAACCCCTGCATGACATGTACCAGTGGTAGATAGAAGGAGTGGCTGGTATAGAAAAATCCTACCAATCATTGGACAAAGCTGGGCTGAAAGATAGCACATCGGCACTGATCATGGCAGCACAGGAACAAGCTCTAAGCACAAGATTGATGGAACACCATAACCAAGTGGCTGGCAATGTGAGTATGTTACTTTGTAGTGTGTTACACCTGACTGATTTTAAGCAGGGCAAGACAGACAAGTTGGTGTATCATGGAACAACATAGTACACATATGCAGTCAGGTTTCCAGTCAAAGCACAATAACAGGCTGATAGCATATCTATTCCTATTTCTCCAATCTACCAGTGAAACAAAATTCATTACTTGTGCATCCTTTTAAAATGCACAAGTAATGAATGTTGTCATTGGATACAGTCAGGAGCAATGATTACTTTCATTAGTCCTTTTGTCTGATTTCTCTGATTGCCACTTATCACCAACAGATTTTAATCAGCGAAGGAAAAATTGAGCAGAGATGCGGCAAGGTGAGTAAAAATTAATCCATCATGCAATGTTCATCGCTGGAATGATTAGAAAGCATAGTGCAAAATAATCACACTTCCCATCAAATACAGAATGAAGCAACAAATCGGATCACCTCTCAGGGTTCAGTGCTGTTTTTGAGGATGTTTGCCTGCAAAATTAGATATTGATTTTCCCTGTTGCTCTTGATCTCTCATGTTGTCTCTGTCATTCATTGGCTTTCCTCAGGCAGCTTCTCCCTTGTTCTCCTTCCATCTGCCGTCCCCTCTTATGCATTTCTTTAATTGGAAATTTATGTTTTCTAATACCTTGTAATGATTTAAAAAAAAGTAATTTCTGTGTTACAGCTAAATAGTAAATGGTAAATGGAGTGCTTACGTAGCGTAGCGCTTTTCTACGCTACGTAAGCACTCAAAGCTTCTCCCTCTGTATAGTACATCACATAATTTGCTTGCATCTCATGGCAGCCATGTTCAGTTTATACCATTTTGGCGGGTAAATTACTCTGATCTGAAGAAGCTATATAAAAAGGGAAACTTCACCATTCTTGTTTTGACAAAATAATTATGCTTGATATTCCTGACGCTTTAGAGTTTGTCGTAAAGTCTGCAAGCGGGGAGTACATCATTTCACTGAATAGTGATTCCTTGTTGTAGTTCTTCTTAGTTGCAGAACAAATAAAATGTGTAGGGTGATAGCTGCTTGGTGGAAATATTGCACCCTTTTACTCTTTCAGGGGCTTTGATAGCTTTAATATATTTTTGAAGCATATCACTTATACAGTTTCAAAATCAACCAGTAAATTCACATATGTACTAACGAAAAATCTGGAGACACTAAATCTGCCATGCAGTGCAAAATCACTTTTTTTTAATTCTCTTGTCCCATCTTTAGAATAGAATAGAATAGAACTTTATTGTCATTATACAGACAATGAAATTAATCATCATACATACAATGGAATTTGTTCAGAACAACCATCCAAGAGTAGGACAGACAAGACTAACATAGGGGAGATGGGTGTCTGCAGCAGCAGCCACTAGGGGCACCGCAAGCACAATAAATCCCAGGAAAAGGAAAACAAAAAACAATGGGAGAGTTGGGTTAAAAAAAATTCATCTTGTACTGTGCTCATAATGAGCACCTTACAAGGTTCCAAAAAAACACCTCAGCAAAAGTATATTGCACACTCAAAACCTGGGATAGCAACATGGTGGGGCGGGAGGGGTAGGGGGTAGGGATGCCGACAGAAGACGAGAGGGTCAGGGCATTGTGGAGCCAGGACCTAGCTCCTGCCGAAACAGTTTGCTGATAGTGATGGATGTGCGCCAGCGGTCGTGGTAGTCCAGATCCCAGTTCACACAAATCACAGATGGAAGGTAGGGGCGGGGGAGTGCATCTGCTCTCACGTCGACCCGGAGAGATATGATTACCAGCCTCAAGGCCGGCTTAGGGAGCCGAATTCCTGATAATACAAATGTTTTGGGACATACCTTTTTATTATTCTTGGCAGCCTTCAGTTTCTTTGGGACACTCTCAGTATATCCAATGGTCCAAATTTGCCAAACCTTGCTGTACAGAACCGTACCCTTATTTCCAGATCTAATCCTTTCCACCTGCGAGCACCTTTGCAGCTGGACTGCGAGCATCCAGCCTGCGGCTCAGGTCCATCAGGTATCGAGTCTGAGTCTGTGCAGCTCTGCATAGCCCATCCGTCTGGTTTTGCAGTCTCGCCAAATGCCAAACTGCTGCCCAGATTCTCTTAATTTAGAAACTTTCTCAATCTATATTCTGCACATCATGAATGACTTGAAATCTATATTTTTGCCCTCTTTCACTCCTTTCATCCATAGCTTCTGTTCTCCTTTATGCACCACTTCTGCACAACACACCTGTTCCATCTACAATGTTGCCTTCAGCCAGTTCCCCCAAACCTTTCTTTCATCTATAAATGCATGAGTAGCTTTCCAGGTCTGGGTGTGTGTGTAAGATAGCAGTAATTCAAGGTGTTTTGCCAGTGTTCCCCTCATGCATATGTCAAGCATGCTTCCTGTCTCTCACACACACAGTCATGAATGCATGTGCATCCACGTCAACAACTGCAAAGTGCATATATGCATGCATTTATATTGACACATGGAGACCCACACATAAATGAACATATACCCAAGCTGAAGCAAATTATCACGTTAATATACACCCACACTGCTGTTGCCTCGCTGTCTGACAGCTATAAAATGGAAGCCAAGTGTATCACAGTATATACATATAATGAATGTATATATAGACCACTTTAATCTATCAAGCAAGTCTGACAGGCCTATTTCCTCTGATTCAGAGATGCTGATGGTTTAAGGAATTCAAAAGCAGCCTCAATTTGTCATGGCCGCATTGGTCCCCAGCCTGCATTACTCAAGACTTTGCTATAGCAAAGCCATGCGGGGGCTTTACATTCCCTCCTCACTTTCTTGAATTTGAGCATTGCATATTACTCCAATGTGACTGCTATCTGTTAACTTCTAGAAATTACAATTCTGAAAAAAAATGACAGCTGCTTTGATTAAATTCTGCACTGAAAACCCTCACCCTTAGAACAGCAGTAGGATGCAGGAACTGTACCTAGAGGCTAAGAAAAGCACCATAAAAAGAGTCCATACACGTTTGATGCACTGTAAAGCACTGAATTAATAATGTAGTTAAAAATAGTGTTTATTCAGCTGTAATCCAATAAAAACAAAACAAACAACAACAACAAAAAAAACAAACCTGTGTTGATGAACATGTTCACAACTGTAAATTGTCAAAGTATACCTCAACTTGATCTGCTGGCAATTCAGCAGGTCAGGTGTAGGTTCCATGCTCAAGGGCAATCTTGGCTGTTTGATTTCAAGTGGCACGCAGCGTACATTTTCATAATACATAAACCCACAGTATAGAACTGCATTAAAATAGCAGCCCTCTTCTTCATTTCAATAGGGATATGCTATTGCAGATGACAAACAGCACAGTGCTGGTTGATGAACAAGAAACAGGTTCATGTTTTTGGTACCGTACAATGCAATATCACCTAACAAGGATGATGAGTAAATAACTCTCTAACATAAACACCATGCAATTTATCTGCACTTTACCTCCAAATTATTAGAAGAGATGATAAAGTCTACTGTGTTGCTGTGATAACAAATACAGAAAAGTTTGGGAGCCTCAAGATCCTGCCAGATATGTTCATTTGCCAGCGTAAGGCAGTGAACATAATGGTCAACAGTTCTCTGTTGAGGCTCAAACTCCTGCTATGACAGCCTCATCAGTGGTTGAAAAACAGACTAGCAAATAAAAGTCAGTTGTGATTTTTGATTTTTATGACTGAATAATAGAATATTATGACTGCAAACTGTATATTTTATATAACTTTTAGTTTAATGTTTTGAGTGGACAGGTTTTTTTTTTAAAAAAAAGCAGTGACTGCATCCATCCATCCATCCATCCATCCTCTTAATGGCTTATCCAATTCAGAATCATAGGAGGCCAGATCCTATCATAGATTTCTAAATATGGCAGTTTATTATCACCTTAATGAGCCTTTATTGTTTGCTACAGTTTCTGTTCACCTTTGTGGACTCAATTTGATGCTATGCTTAGCAGCCACTGGACTGTTTGAATATGAAGCCTTTTCCTCATCATTTATTCTTGTATTAATACAACATCAAAATCATTACATAAGCTTGTGGTGCTCTAATGAAGCCAACAGTGCAAACCAACACTTAATTATAGCTAATGGCTTCTTATTAAAACTGGTTGTGGCCATTTCTTCCTTAAAGTTCCATTCAAATAAGGTTTCTGTCTCTGTCCTTAATCGTAGCCTTAAATCAAGTCATTCAGACAGAATAGAGTTGCCAGACAGGCAGACAGATAGATGGCCCACACTCAGCCTCCCTGCTATTACACTCCTCCACAAACACAGTCATAACCTCTTGTCACATACTGGTGCATCTCTTTGTCTTATTACTCCCTTTTATAACTGGTGTCCTTTCACCACTCTTTCCTTGTCTTTGCTGCTCTCTTGCCATCAGGACATTATGAAGTTGAAATACAAGCTTCACTGATGCAGCTTCAGAGGATGTGCATTCCTACAGCTGCAGTCTCTGAGGCCAAATATATAAAATGCTGACGGATAGTGACAAGCAATGTCCCGTGTCCTCCGAAATTGGATTTCCCTCCAACCTCCCCTCAGTTCCGTGTCTTTCTGTGGTTTATCCATCAATTGTGTCACGTACAATTCAGCTCTAAAGCACATAAAATCACAGAGAACAACTTTTGCAGTGTATTCGTTATATGACTTGGAAACATATAAAGACAAGGGTGCCCCCACATGCTGTACTAAAGGGCAATCAGCGATTGTTTTCCAAAACAGCATTCTATCTATTGAAGTACACCATATTAGCAGAAATAAAATGTTAATTCTTCGCTGAAAGTGAAATCCATAAATAATTAATAACTACCTTGGAGGCTCAGACACTGTAGACTTTTCCCACTGTGAATTCTTTGCAGCACAGTGGTGCCATAGTTAACACTGCCTGGGGCCTTTTTGTGTGGGCTGGAACCTTTCTGTGGGATGTTTGCATGTTCTTCCTGTGCCTGCACAGGTCCTCTCCGGCTACTCTGATTTCCTCCCAAAGACATGCATCTTAAGTTAACTGATGATGCTAAATTAGCCATGGGTGTAAATGTGACCATAAATGGTTATGAGCCTTTCTGTGTTAGCCCTGGCTACCTGTCAAGGATTCACCCCACTTCTTTATTTTTTTTTTTAATTTAAGCCTATCATGTCTGGCAGTTTTTGCAATCAGAATCATGATTGAAATGCATTGTTGTACCAAACATATTTGCTTTTACAAGAAGAGCTCTGTAAGTTCTCTACAGACTACTCTTGTTAATTTGTCTTTTTCTTTTATTTATTCAATCATTTTGATCATTGTTCACACAATATACAGTAACTGCCAGGTCTGACAGGCAGGAAGGAAAGAGTAAGAAGAGGAGAGAGAGGGGAGAAAAACAGAAGAAATACGGGGACAGAGTGAGATGCACATATATAAACATATTTGCATGTGGTACATATATGGTATATATATATATACACACACAATCTTGCTGTGTTATGTTGTAATGTATGTGTGTGCATGTCTCTGTCATGAAACATACTCAATAATGGGCGAGAAGCTGCAACAACACCTCCCAGGATCTAGAAGTAAACAGGGAAAGACCCAGTGGAACCGGGCTATCTGCAGCTCACAAGGAGCTCAGAAGAACCATGGCCACACATCCCGATGATAACCACGCGCACACCCCAGAGGAGGCAGGAGAGAGAGAGACCATAGACAGAGCTCCCACGGCCAAAGGGCAAGAGCCCCAGAGAGCCAGATGCAATGACATGGACATGAAGTGTGGGTGAGCAGGTACCAGCACAGAGCCAGCAGCAACCCGGAAAACAGCTGACCCTGCCCCAAAACACTAGCCAGTTCCCACCACAGGGGTGGAGGAAACTGGGCTGTGGGAAGACCCGCCCATCCCCTCTTCCCATTCATTGTTTGGGATGATGTAATTGGTATATGAGCTGTTGTATGTGAGTGTATGTAGTGGGGAGAATGTGTATGATTGTGTGAAAGCTACAGTGCTATTAAAATTGGAGGAGGAGCAGGCAACAGCGAGGAGACAAGTGGGGCCACTTCCCCACTTCTCATCCTTTGACAGCTGGTATAGCCTCCATCTCCCTCATGACTCTGAACTGGATAAGTGGTTACAAAATCACATAGAGGAATGCTAAAGAAATCCATTAAGTTTTAATTTCTGACTCCAACATAACATAATATAAAGATAGTGATTCAACAGTATCCACTGTACACTTTTATTTTGACAATGTTGGCAAGAATGGAAGAACTGATACACTTGTATCTTAAATCATGCTTAAATGTTGTGTGCATGCCTTGTGAGTATGTAATTTTCTTCCCATAGAGAAAGAACTGGCAGGTGTGGGCTGTACCTCGGCAGAGTGAGATATTGTTAATACCAGAAATGGACAGTCTAAGTGTTTAAGCTTTAAGTTTGTGTGTGTGTGTGTGTGTGTGTGTGTGTGTGTGTGTGTGTGTGTGTGTGTGTGTGTGTGTGTGTGTGTGTGTGTGTGTGTGTGTGTGTTTGTGGGGGCTATCTAATTACACCAGCCTACAGATACTGTATATGATGGGGATGTGTGCACAGCAATATTTGCAAGGTCAAGTGCATGTGTGAGGCAGAGAGATTGTATATTCTTGCTTTATTCAGCTGACATCTTTTTCATCTTTTTTTTTATTTATGAATGTCTGACACAGATGTGACACGTGTGCCATGCCTTTTTTCTGTGTCAGAGCTTGCATGCGTGTACAAGTCATGTCAGCTCTTTCTATCCTATATGCATCATCCTCCATATACTGCCTGCAGAGACATTTTACAATAATGCTAATGTGTGCAAATGTCAGAGAAAGGTCACCACACTGCTATGTACTCCAATACATGAAGAGAGGAAAGCTCATCATCTGAAGATGAGTGGTCGTGATCTCACACTCACACTGCCAGACTTCATCTGATTTACTGTTGCGACCTGGTCTTGCAAATCATAAGTGTCAGCAGATGAAGAAAAACAAATGGTATAAGGACATTTTTATCATAGCCCACACAGAAAGGCCCCATATCATAGAGTCAAATTAATACACAAGCCTTTCAGCAGCAAGTCAGTGCACAAATACAACTTTGTTAAAATCCTTTGATTCTGATAGCAGTTTTTTTTGTTTATGTTTACTGTTGCAGGGGTTGCATAGGGCTTATTTTTGCACTTGCACAGTAATGTGAATAAAAAGTAGACCCATTCCAGCACATCGGCACCACTGGTGCAACAAATGTGTTCACTGAAATTTGTGTGATCTGCGCAAAATGCTGACAGTGGATTACACATATAGCATCTATCATTTTACACAAATGGCACAAAGTTTTACATGTGACTCTGGGTTTATGCACATACATGTGAATACACATAGAATAATGTTTGAGCTTTAAATAATTCACTTTTGAAATGCACACAACAGAGGAAAAATGATCCTGAGTTTGTGTGTATCTGTGTGTACCAGGGTTATTATAGTTAACGAAAACGAACGAAATAACGAAAACTGAAATTGAAAAAACATTGTCGTTAACTGAAATAAATAAAAACTATAATTAAAAGGAAAAAACGATAACTAATTAAAACTGAATTGTGAGTTTACAAAACTAACTAAAACTAACTGAAATTATCGATAAACTGACTTTCATTTACTTGTTTTTTTTTTTCTAAGCCTTGTGGATTGATATGAAATCATTTTTTCCGCTCTCCGAATTTAAGCTGGGAGCGCCATCGGACAACTGTGTGAGTGCGCATGTGCGTGCGCTCACCGCGCTGGTCCGCAAAGTAATGGCTGCGGCAGAGTCCCGTATGGAGGTTCTTTGAGTACAAACACCTGCACAGGACCATAAGGTAATTAACACACACAATCCAGCTACACAAGCATAAATGTGGACATGAGGTCGACAACTTCCGTGGGTTGTGTACAGAGGCCGCAAAGACCCTGCAGGTTTAATTAGCAGCATCTAACCAAGCTAGCTCCAAAACAGAAGCAGCTTCAGGTGGTGAGAACATCAGGATGCAGTTGGATTTGAGCTTTGACTCCTTCAAAGAGTTTGTTTTTGTCAAACACCACATGTAGGTGTTGTTAATCTACTGCACTGATGCTGAACTTTATTGTGTAGTTTATTGTAGAATTTATTGAGTTTGGGAGTTCATGTTTTTCTTTGTTTCTCCCTGCTGATGTTCATGTGTGTCCTTAATATTACACAAATTTAGCATGTCTTGTGAACAGTTGGTTGTTGAATATATTTCTTTAAATGGTATCTTTTTGTCAAGTTTTCATTACACAATAGTCACTTTTGCGCCTTGAATCTTGCACCTGATTAGGTATGAAAATACTAAAACTAATACTGAAACTAACTGAAACTAACTAAAACTAAGCATGAAACCAAAAATAAAAACTAATAAAAACGAGAAAAACCACTCTGAAAACTAATTAAAACTAACTGAATTAGAGAAAAAAAAGTAAAAACTAACTAAAACTAAACTATAATGTAAAATCCAAAACTATTATAACCCTGGTGTGTACACATTAATAAAGTGTGTGTGAGACAACTCATGTAGGAGACACACACACAGTGACACACACACAGCCGCTTTGAAAAATCTAGCGATTGGATGGACAATTAGAACTGAACTGAACTGGAAGGTCACATAATTGATCCTTGAGTTTATAACTCTGATTCAACTTGTTCATCACCAGGGCCCACAATTAGACAGATAATAGATATCAATCAAAATATTCTGAAATGTATAGAGATTTTTCACAACAGCAAATTATAACTTCCAGAGGAAAACATTTTTTAAAGCCTTATTTTGGGGAATAGTAAGCAAACCATTTAAGCATTTTCTTCCATCAGATTTGACTGCAGATTTTATACATGCTGTCATTATCTTTTGGTGATCATTAAAATTTAAGTTAATTTAGATTTAATTTTTTTTTCTTTTTTTTGTGTTTTTATGGCCATTTACTGCATACCAGCACTACCTCAGCACAACAAAACTGCATTACAAAAATGCATTAACAGGAAAAGAAATTCTGTTAACCTTTTATCAGACCATAAACTAAAAACTGCTCCAGTTGTCAACCTCATGCATCTGGTAGAAATATTGCTAATGGTATGAAAAATGTGTCATTTTGTTAAATGTCAAAGAAACACTAGTTTTATATTTTGACATACACTTTCAATTTTAAATCTATTTCTCAGTACTTCATTTTAGTCTCTTAGAAAACCCCCAAAATATTCTGAGTAGGTTTCGTTTCTTGTTGATTGGTTTGGTTTGAGCCAACGGCAAGATTAGTAAATTTTTTTTTTTTTTCTTACCAAACACAAATGAACACATTTCTATACCTCAGGACTGGTTCAAGTTACTGCATTCTCAAGCTGGTGGTCTCAGTACACGGGAAAAACAACAACAAAAAAAGCAGCGTATGCACAACACTGTCATCAGTGCTGTAACTGACCAAAATTGACAGAGGCTAACCTATTGGCATGCTGTATGCTGGATGCTTGCCTGAGCTTTTACTGCAGCTTTGCATGTCCATGAGAGCACCATCTCTGATCTGGTTGTACTTGAATGCCTGCCTCAACACTGCCAAAGTAGCACAGTCCTTTCTGCATCAGGAGCATATTTAAACATGTTCTTGGCCAGCATTTACTTCTGATATGTCTAGTATTAAACATGCCTGAATCGTGCTGGGTCGATGTCATCATCAGAGGCAGCCACAACCAATGACCATTGCACAGCTCATCCAGGAAGCAATTCCTCAACAACAGATCTACTTATGACAAGTGACTGCTTATATCATGTCCAGAGGAGGCCATACCTCATATGAAACATCATGCTGGTCAAAAAAAATTATTTAACACAAACTTGCATTTCTTTTTTGCTAGTATAAATTGAATTGTGGCTATTTTTATGCAGGTGACAATAAATTTAAGAGAAGGTTAATGTATATAATGCACCTTGATTATTTAGAGTGTTTTTACATGCAGGCCTACTGTCTGTTCAGTCGTAAATATAGAAAATGGGGTGGGATTTGCTGCTTGTCACAAGGTTAATTTTTATTTTTTGGGCACCACATTAAGAAAGAAAAGACAATAATTACTAATTTTATTAAAATTATTTATTAAATTCACCTCATGACATCTCTCAGTGGTGTGATTAACTGGTTCAGAAAGTGGCTGTAACTGGCCTTGTGTTCTCTCTTCTCATCTGTGTTCCATTAGGGAACCAGCAGATTTACACTGTCAGCAGTGCGGTTTTCGTCAAGGTCAAACAGTGACTCATCATTGTGTGTGTTGTGTGATTTAAGCCTCCCGTGGGTAGGCACTTAAGTATTGAGGATTGAGTTGGTGCCTCTGTGATTGTGCATGTGAGTGTTTGTGTATGTATGAGGACTCTAGGTGATTACAAGTGTCATATTAAAACATTGAAATTTCACATCCCACTCAGATTAATGAGATTGCTGGAATTCATAGCCCAGCTCTATCGGTTATTTCCCTGCCCTACAGGTTATCGATGTAAATATTGGCTAATACATTAAAAATATTCATATGTTAGTCATTCTGTCATTCCTCTTATTTACACTTTTGATTTTTAGAGAGCGTTCAGATGTTTTTTTGACAGCATCCTACCTTGGTATTTATTAAAAACATGTTTTGTTATAACAGGGTAGACTGGTACCATCTACACACTAACTCATTTCAGGTCATATTAAATTTTTTTTAAAAAGTCCATTTTGTACATCTTGGTTATACTATATTTCAAAATGGAGGATTATGCATGGTATGCTAATTGGCTAATGACTTATGATTAACAAGTCGCTATCCAATAAGCAAGCCATTTCACAGACCCGACACTCTAGTCTCATTCGGTTTTTGGAAACTAAGATGATGACAGTAAAAACACTAACCTCGAGGCTTCAAGATGGGACTTCAGAACCCAATGGCTGATATCACGGTAGCTATGCCCATCTTTTATAATGTTTATGGTGTGAATATACACTGATCAACCATAAAATTATAACCACCTGCTTAATATTGTGTTGGTCCCTCTTTTGCTGCCAAAACAGCCTTGACATCACATCCCACAGACACTTGAATGAATTGAGATCTGAGGCCATGTCAACACCTCAAACTCATTGCTGTGCTCCTCAAACCATTCTGGAACCATTTTTGGTTTGTGGCAGGGTGCATTATCCTGCCAAAAGAGGCCTCAGCCATCAGGGAATACATTTCTATGAAACCTTCATGTCCATGGAATGAGCCGTGGCCATGCACGACTCTGTCACTGGTTCACTACTGTTCCTTCCTTGGACCACTTTTGATAGATACTGACCACTGCAAACTTGGAACACCCCACAAGAGCTACAGTTTTGCAGATGCTCTGACCCAGTCATTTAGCCATCACAATTTGGCCCTGTCATTCAAATCCTTACACTTGCCCATTTTTCCTGCTTCTAACATCAATTTTGAGGAGAAAATGTTCACTTGTGTGGCCGGGCAGGTTGCTCTCTCCATGCTGGTTTCTCTCTCTCTCTTCTGTTACTGTACCTTTTAGGATTTTTCTGTTTTTGTACAGTTTACATTGACCAATAAGGGTTTTCTTTCTGTTCATTCTTTGCTTTCTTGGATCTGCATTTGGGTTCTCCCTTCTGTGTCATGACAGCATCACACTCTAGTCTGTTTAAGGTATTAATCTAAAACCCACCTAAAGCAAACCTGTCCCCTTGAAATTCCATGACAATAATACATTTTCTCACTACACTTTTTTTTAGGAAACATAACCACTGCCTAAATATTATGCATACCACATACAAATTGTGTGGAGATAGTTGGGGATGATGACATGCATCAAATGAGTGGTCAGTTTAGGCAACAAATTTTATATTGTTTTGCTTTGGGCAAGTGCAGAATTTATCCATGTTTAACACTCCACTAGCTTCCATTGGTGAATATTAGTATTTATGTTTTCTGTAAATGATGTAGAATTGGCATGGACACTTTGCCACCCTGAGGGGCTGGACTTGGTGTTGTCTTATTTATCACTGTCAGTATAATAAATGTCTATTCTCTGTGTCTGCCAGTTCATCTAAGACAGCATAACAAATATCGTTTTAGTTGAGCTTCCAAACCAATCAGTCAAATTCATCCAGTTTTCACATCAAAATGACAGTTTGATGTATTCTTACATGTGCACACTTTGTAGGTATCTTGCCTTCCTGTTTGTCTTTATGGGGGAGTTGATGTCCATTTATGCTGCTGTGTGATATCCTGCATTGCTTAATTTGCCTCAGAATGTCTCTTTGTACATTAAAAATAGATTCAGATGCATTTTTGACATAAATTGTCTACCAGTAATGTTTCATCATTACAGAAGAAGTACCTTGTATGCTGCTTAACCATTTATTTCAGTATTTTTATTTTCCCTTTAGAATGTACACTGCTTTGCCATCTTTTTCAGAAAATAATGGGCTGTGTAAAAGCTGGAAATCCTATGACAGTAATCTTCACTGTGATTATGGGTCATTTAGTGATTACTAAACCAGGCACAGCCACTGCTTTTTTCTGTAATTAGACTTAGATGGGCAAAATACTACTTGTGGCATATGTTACCATGATGAAAAGCATTTTCAAAGGAAATAATTTGGATAGTTTTTTATTTCTTCTACCTGCAGCTCCATTCAATGATTTCGTACATAAGCAGCTGGTTTCCCATTATAAACTAAAGCTGATTGTGAGAGGTATTCAGATTTGGTTTAGCAGAGATCCATATTGGTTTTTTACCAAAAATTCCCACAGGGACTGTACAGCATGTGATTGGATGCTTTTCCACTGCCCTAATAGTTTTATGAGTTAATGTGTCTCAAACAGCAAGACATGCTTGTACATCAAAAGATAATTACTGGTAGTGCCAAAACTCAACAAAATTGTCAACATAAACATTTCAGTCTGATCTTGAACTTAGCTGGCCACTTTCAACTTACAAGCTAACCATCATGAGATCCATGCAGTGTAGCTTGTCACAGTTAGAGCTAGCTTGCAAACTGTATCTTCCTGGCTGATTAATATTAATAAATTCATATCAGAGTGGAAATGCTAGTTGGAAAACTAGCAAAATTACTTCAGCTGATACATCACTAACTTGTGTATAATGCATGGGTGTTCTTTCAGGGCAAGCAAAGCAGCAATACTTGCCCAGTGAAATCTTAAAACAAGTAAAAAAAGTAAATTATATAAAGTGCTGCCATTTTTTGACCATAGTTGGCTATTGTCTCTGGAACTGAGCTTAAGTACAAGTCACTGAAACGTAATTTTGTCATTTGCATGCATTTTCTCTGTGTCCCCTTAATAAAGGATGGAGGTGTTCATGCATACATAATGTAGACAAACATCTAACATTAATCCACTGATGGGGAACTTTTTTTTAATCTTTTGATGATTAGTAAAATTTGTTAATAACACAGTGTTTTCATAGTATGGTATTGCTTCCTTTGCTACTACTGTTCTAAAACAAACTTCACCACTGGTCATTGTACACCACTGGTAAATATGTTTATTATCACTATTTAAGTAATAATTTTAAGAATGTTTCAGCCAGAAAACTGAAGACATTGAGACAGAATGCAACAATATACAGAAGATTGTCATTATATATAAAAGAAAAATAGATAAGCATTACAATCATAAAATGGTCTCTTTTAATATAGTCAGAGTTGTGTTGAGTCTGTTAAACAGTGGACAAAAATTCCTGTCTATTCTTTTCCCTCCCTTTTTTAATTAAAACAAAACAAATAAAAAACATCTTCTCTCTTTTTCCGTAAAATTCCCCATGCATCCCTGGTTTTATGTCAAACCAACAAGAACAAAAAATGCAATGGCACAAAGTAAAGATATCTAACAGGCAACCAGCTGTAACTTACCTATGCAACATTTATCTGGCATTAGTTTGTTCAAATTTACTTTTGTTATACTGCAAGAAACACTGCTGACAAGCATCTGCTAGGCCTCATCCACCTCAAGCAATTAAATTAGATGCCTCACTGTGTGGGTGCTGTTGAGGACTATTGAAGCATTTTAATGAATTATCTAACTAATATAATGACTTGCTTTGTGGTACAGACCAGACGTTTGTGTGCCAGTTTTGGATGACTGAAATTCCTGTATTAGTGTGTTACTTAGCATTAAGTAGCTGATGTATGTGTCCACACCTGTGCTGATGATGAATGTAGCCTATTAACCAAGCTTGCTAGTGTTAGCTGATATATCAGCACTCCTTTTTCTCCTGTTGTCAACAAATTTGATTTAAAAAAGCTAGAAATGACATGAACTTACTGTTGTAACTATATGTTTCAATAGTATATGCAAACACATTTAAAACTATCAAAAACATTAACAAACCTTCCTTGTAGTTGAGCTTATCCCATTACATGCCATCTTGTTGTCCTTAATACAGGGTGTCAAATCTTTGCATCTGCTTAAAATGACACTCTCCAGCTGATGTAATTATTAAGCCCATTAACAGGGAAAGGATATGTAATTTTATAATACTGAAAGATAGATTTAATGTAATGTGAGTTCTGTCCTGTTTACGGGATTTGTTGACACAAAATGGCATAGAATATTGTCAGCCTATTCTTTAATAACAACCTGTTTTGAGTTGCACAAATATTTCTACAAAAATATAGTTACTGATATTTTGTAGCTGCAGTATGTTCCCTTGTGATAAAATGTTTTCCCAGTGCCATTATATTTCTTTCAGTATTTCTCTTGTGAATTTGTTGATTTTAAGTGTCATCATGTGGAGGCTTTTATGTTTTGATATCTTTTTAATATGTATTTCAGAACTTCTTTGCTGTTTTCTCAGATACTGAAATAATCTGATACCCATCCAGCTCTTTGGCCAAAGAATGGATTAAATTGTGAGTTGCGAAGACCATTGTAAATCAAACTAATGGCCACTAATGGTGTTTTTTTTTTTTAATGAATCCACTTATTTTGTCTTTCATATAGTCTTCCTGCTTATTGACTGCATCACAGAGTCTCAGCAGGTCCAAGTGTGACTCAGCTTAGCATGAGTCAGATTTCAGTGCTGTATTTCTGAAGGTAACTTTTAATAGAGCAAAATGCAGTTTATTAAATAATTGTGATTTCATTAAAGTTATTGTGACTTGAAAATAAATGGAAAGTATTTCTGGAAGCATTAGCTACCTGTTGGTGCTGTTTGTTTATTTCATTACTGTTGGTAAACTGCGAAATGAAATGAAATGTGGTGAAGCTAAATGGAGATGATTTAAAGGCTAAGAAGTATATTATGCCACGTGTATCTGTACTGGAAGAAAAAAAAAAACTCACATGCTTGACATTTTATCTAAATGCAGACACGGTGGGAAGCACTCTTACTGCTGATGTCCCTGACTGTATCCCGCTGTGAGTACAGTACATTCAATTTATTTCTGGGGTGTGATTATTTCTGCATGTGCTCTTGGTGCATGTGTTTGTGTGTGTATGGTGTGTCTTTGAACAGTGCTCTGCCTCAGTGGTTGGCCTCCATTGGTTGATATTTAAAAAATGGGCCAGCAGAAAGAAAGTAAACACACATGCACGCAACAACATGTAATGTGTTCTTACACACATCTGGCCAATTAGCATGATGTTTCCCCATCTGTCTGCTGTCAAAACAACAGACATCACAGGTATTCATGCGCACCTCTGCAGGTACAGGCACTGCACACACAGATACTGTGTCATCTCCATCAAAGTTCAGCGACTTCTCTTTGACTTTTAGTCTCTCTTTCATCTGTTTCTGCCCTCTGTGATGAATGTTGATCTAAGGGCTAAAATTAACAGAGGATCACTGTATCCACCTGGTTTCAGTGTTTTGGTCTGTTTTGCGGATGAGAACAGCTGGTGCTGATGTTCTGCATTTGCAAGGTGTCCCTGATCAATCAGTCATGAGAAATGCAAAACACTTTTTTTGCTCGTGTATTGAATTAGTTTTTCAACCCGATGATAGCGCCTACATCTGGACATTTCAGAGAGATGTGGTTTCAGCACCTCTATCAATATAAGAAACAGGTCTTTATGACGTGCGTCAGACAGAAATTTAAAGGTGCAAAACATCTTCATTATATAAGCACCTTCATTATTTTATGCTTCACTTTATTGTGAAGCGCTCCAACCTAAAGTTTGCTATTTGCAGACATGATTTGGGCATCATGCATACACCCAGGAGCTAACATCATTCACATTTAGATAAATTATCAATCTGTAATTATTAACAAAAACATGTTGAAATGTTCAGTAAAGTCATGTTTATGGCAGCTTAGACTAAAACATCTTTCTTTTTGTCTGTCTTAAATAAGATGCTTTTTTTTGGCGGGGGGGGCACATCTTAGTAGGCCTTTTTAATCTTAAACTAAGACCTGCACATCTTTGGACTGTGGGAGAACGCACCTGAAGAAACCTATGCAGGTACAGGGAGAGCATGCAAACTCCACACAGAAAGGCCATGGGTGGGGTTCGAGCAACTTTAACAGTTCTAATCACTGTTAACAATATATTTTCCTGTTATGTAAATGATTGTAATTTCAGAATACTTCTTCCCATGCAATAGCTCTTCAACACCAGACTATGTTTCTATTCTATTCCAGTTTCTTTAAAAAGTTTCTAGAAATGCAGCTATAAATGTAAATTTCAAATTCACTGATTGGTCAAGGCATACAACTCTGAAAGTCTACTCATAGTTTAGGCATCAGTTCATGCCAGTATCTCATCTGAAATGCATTGGAACTTCACAGGATGTGTAGTCGAGTATAGAGTGTGTTTAGTTCCACAAAATGTGACAAGAACACATGACTAAGGCAGAGAGGAACAAAAAGGTAAGAAATCTTCAGCAGAAGTTTGATTTAAGACTCTTATCTGTCTCCCCACATGCATGTCTGCTTTTCAGTAATATGCCACACAGCAGCATCTAAGCAGTTCAAGTATTCTTTCAACCAGACAGAAGCAAAGCAAAATGTTAGAGGACTTCTATATGTGAGCTTTCCAACTTTTTACACTAGTCACACAGTGTTTATCACCAAATGGACAACATTTGGCCTTTGATATTACTCCCACAATACTATATCTAAAAACTCAACGAGGACTGGTTGATATAAAGTGTTTAAAAGTGGCCATGCACTTTCTCTAGCTGGCATTACAATGTGAATCTCTAAAGACATGCAAATTTTGTTATTTTGTAGCTAAATGTGTTATTTTGTATTTTACAACATTTTTATGTCTTTTTTGTTGGGTAATTTGAAAATTAATAGATTCTGTGTTCAGGTAAGGTTTGATCTTATTGAATTTTTATTTACTAGTTCAGGTTAAATAGAAAATCCCATATTATTCAGTACTAACCATTTTTCAGATATTTTGATTGTGTCAGTATAAAAGCTACATTAAAACACCAAAAATAAGAAGCACTCTGAGAGACCTCAGACCTCTGCCAAGGCAGCTCACTGTCTGGGCAGTTGTTTTCTTTATTCTTTTTAAACATACTTTAACAAGTTTGAAGTGCAGACTTTTGTTATTTGCCCTGTTGAAACCCATTTTAATATACTTGACAATTTTGAGTGTAATTATTATTTTTATTTATGTGGATATGGTACATGTGTAGCATTCCTGTTTAGTTAAAATTGTTTAAATGTTTGATAATAAAGTGAAAAATGTTTTTGAATTTTTTTTTTCAAAAAGCAAAAACTTATTCAGGAACAGTTTATATGTACTAACATTGTTATGTATTTTAATGGTTATAATCTGAATATAACAATAATATAATAATTATAGTAATAAAAAAAGGGCAGTAGAATATGAACCCTGTAAAGCCTGAAGTGTTGCCTGCAGTCAACAGTATATATAGATACGGGAATAAATATGACAGCACTTCCTTTTTTTTAACCCCTTTCTTTCATCTGTTCCAGTTTTATTTATTTTCCATTTTATTTTCTTGTCTTTCTTGTACTTCTTCCAAATACTCATTTTGTGTGAAGTCAGTTCCTTATTACTTTTTAAATTGTGGCAGTCTTGCTTTGAAGCAACACATCTTCTTTACTTCTGAACAATTTTATGTCACTTTGAATTATGCGAAATCAATAATCTTTAGATGTATGAATGCTGCATGATTAAGTTTATGTGTGCTAGTGGGACTTGCACCAGGGGACAACATGATTAAAAGGCAGCTCAGTCAGTTCAATAATTCATAGGGTCAGTGACCGTTCATTTACATTAGTGAATACATGCCAACATGTCAGCTCTCTTTAGGTTTCTAAACTACAAGTGGTGCATTTTTCTGCATTTTATATGCATTTTAATGCTTCCTTGACAATTTCTACATGTCTGATCTCTGGGCACAAAAACGCCTTCAACCCTCACTGCCTGTGACCACACAGTTCAACAGCTTTGATTTCTTTCAGAAGATTTTCAGGGGCTGATTTTACATAGTGTCAACGTCAGATGTGAAAGTCACTTAAATAAATAAATAAACTGTCATAATAGTGTTTATGCTTTACCGTTATTAGAAATTCCATGTACTAGTGGCATTATATTGGGGCAAGTAAGGCAAACAGTGCTTGCCTTGTGAAAGCAACGTGAAAGCAATCTAACTTCTATCTCAGTGTTCTGTCCCATAAAGCATCTCCCATTGCCTGTTTGAATTCATGAGGATGTCTTTGGAAGCAAGAGGCCTTTTTTTTCTTATTTGGAATGAGGTGTAAGGAAAGCCTTGATGATGTGAATGACAACTTCTGCCATGTCTGCTTTAATAAAACAGGCAAGTGAACAGGTGCAGGCTTAACCACCATTTTCAGATTAACATGTATAAGAATTCACTTAGTTGACCAATTGTACTAAGTTTAATTAGTTTATTTAGTAATATACCACCTTATTTTTCCATTAATATTTTTAATCCCCTTTGATTAATTGCAGATATTTACAATTAACCATGCCACAACACCGCTGAAGTCTTTTAATTCAGCTGTGATTTATTATTGTATGTATCTATATGTATGTAAATACTTGCAGAGAGTTCTAAGAAATCAGCTAAATGGGAAGAACAAGATTTGGATAATCAACACCTACATCCTGCCAGTCATCAGATACCCTGCTGGGTAAAGTCGGGATGGCAGTTGCGCAGTAGGCAGTTGTGTGTTTGGTGGTGGTCGAAGGGGCCGTAGGCACAAATTGGCAGCCATGCCTCTGTCAGACTGCCCCGGGGCAGCTGTGGCTACATTAGTAGCTTACACCACCAAGTATGATTGTGAATGAATAGTGCATGAACTTGTAAAGCATCTTTGAGTGTCTAGAAAAGCACTATATGAGACTATTGCATTATTATTATTCCAGTTGGCCAAAGGAGGAGATAGAAGCCACTGACATCAAGACAAGAAAGCTCCTTACCATGCATGGATGGTTTCACCCCAAATCCAGCACCCTGAGACTGTACGCTAAGCGGAAGGAAGGAGGCCGAGGATTAGTGAGTGTCAGAACCACTATCCAGGATGGAACAACAAAACTCCACGGGTAAATCAGGAAGATGACCACAACTGATCATGTGCTTAGTGAATACCTCAGGCAGCAGAAACCTGAGAAAGAAGAGGAGAGATAACCAGAACATCATGGAAGGACAGGCCTCTGCACGGCATCTACCACCAGCAGATAGAAGAGGTGGTCGATATTGAAAAATCTTACCAAGGGCTGTACAAAGCTGGGCTGAAAGACACCACAGAAGAATTAACCATGCCAACACAGGAACAAACTCTAAGCACAAGATTGATTAGAGGCCGGGGTCTACCACACCGGGCACGACCCCAGGTGCAGGCTGTGTAGAAATTCCCCTGAGATGACCCAGCACATAACAGCAGGGTGCAAGATGATTGCAGGCAGGGCATACATGGAATACCATAACCAAGTGGCTTGCATAGTATACAGGAACATCTGTGCCAGGTATGGGATATGCCCCCAAGGGTGGTTGAAAATAATCAAGATAAGATCCTGTGGAACTTCCAGATACAGACAGACATACTGGTGATGGCTAACCAACAGGACATAGCAGTGGTGGACAAGCAGAGGAAGAGGACCATCATAGATGTAGCAATACCAAGGGAGAGTAACATCAGGAAGAAAGAACATGAAAAGCTCAAGAAATACCAAGGGCTGAGAGGACACCAAGAAAAGCTGTGGAAGGTGAAGGCAACAGTGGTCCTCGTGGTGATTGGAATACTCAGGGAATGACCCCCAAACTGGTGAAGTGGCACCAGCAGATTCCAGGAACAACATCTGAGAGCTCTGCCCAGAAGATTGGAGACCTGGGAACAGGTAAGATACTATGCAGGACCCTCAAGCTCCCAGGCCTCCGAGCTTGAGGGACAAATACTGCCCGCAGGGAAAGAGAGGAATTCTTTTTCATGCACATTTAAAGGTAATAATGTAATAAAAGTGTAAGGATGTTTTTCTGAGCACATTAAAACTGTCTTTCACTATGCAGGACCCTCAAGCTCCCAGGCCTCCGAGCTTGAGGGACAAATACTGCCCGCAGGGAAAGAGAGGAATTATTTTTCATGCACATTTAAAGGTAATAACGTAATAATAGTGTAAGGATGTTTTTCTGAGCGCATTAAAAACTGTCCTTTTCGGGATATCTTGCCCTCAAAGGACAGCCATAAGAAACACATGATTTTATTGGATATGATGCATTACTATAGATTAAATAGCATATAAAATAGTTAAACTAAGCTCAACCTTAAGCATCTACATCAATAATTCTGATCTATATAACACTGATGAGGAAGATTTTTTCTGCAGAATATTGTTTTCACTAAATGATTCTTAAAATTTACACCAGTCACTGGTAAATATAGTGATACCTATAGAAGTAATAATATTTTAACAATTTTCAGACAGGAGCCAGAGTGCAGAAAAGAGAAGATGTCCAGGGTGAGTGCAACACGATGCAGAATGCTGTTAGCATACATAAAAGAATAAAGATAGGAAGCACAAAATCATTAAATACTCTGTTTTAATCTGGTCAAATGTCTTATACTGATGATGTTAAATAGTGGAGGAAGATTTCTTTTATGTTTTTGGAGGAAGTAGGGTGTGTATGCCATGGTCATATACTGATGTATACTTTCACTCCACTACATATCAATCAAATACACTTTTATTACATTCATCTGCATGCTATAGCTGCAATTTCTTTGCAGAGTAAGATGCAAATTAAAATAAGATTCTTTAAAGGGGGGGATTCCAACTCTAAAATTAAATTAAATCACTGATTCAAACTGCTTGTAAAGCATTACTTGGTGCAAATAGACAATTGCCTGGAGCAGCTCTATATTATACCAGTGTCACCAATCATTCTTCAGAGCAACAACAACATTAACTTGTATGGACATCAGATGTGACAACTGGCTGGGCAGTGATGTATGTGGAAATGCTGTAATGGCCCTGGACCCTCTCTGATGCAAATAGCAATGGAACAGTGGTCAGCAGTCTGTTACACATTATACATGTCTTCTGTATGTTAGTGGTGCTTATACCACTCATTTCAGCAAGGCTGATTTTGTAATTTATCAAAGACTTTATTGGATATACTTAAGAAAAAAACGTGTAAGCTTGATGCATTCAGCTGGAAAATTGGTATGCAAGCAGTGGCTGCAGGGAATTTTTCTTCCACCTGAGAAAAAGGAGTGTGAAAACTTTGTTCAAAATACAGCCAGATGTTACATTAATTATTGCTGCTTCCTATTATTGGTTCTACCACTGAACAATACTTTTCCCTCTTATATTATTGCCAAACAGCAGTCACTCAAAATAAATACCATTTAAAAAAAAACAAAAAAACTGCTCCGATCTTGAAAAACTGACATCTAATAGTCAGTGATGTTTGGATAGAATAAAATATATACACTGCTCAAAAAAATAAATGGAACACTCAAATAACACATCCTAGATCTGAATGAATGAAATATTCTCACTGAATACTTTGTTCTGTACAAAGTTGAATGTGCTGACAACAAAATCACACAAAAATCATCAATGGAAATCAAATTTATTAACCAATGGAGGCCTGGATTTGGAGTCACACACAAAATTAAAGTGGAAAAACACACTACAGGCTGATCCAACTTTGGTGTAATGTCCTTAAAACAAGTCAAAATGAGGCTCAGTATTGTGTGTGGTCTCCACGTGGCTGTATGCCCTCCTTACAACGCCTGGGCATGCTCCTGATGAGGTGGCGGATGGTCTCCTGAGGGATCTCCTCCCAGACCTGGACTAAAAAATCCGCCAACTCCTGGACAGTCTGTGGTGCAACGTGACGTTGGTGGATGGAGCGAGACATGATGTCCCAGATGTGCTCAATCGGATTCAGGTCTGGGGAACGGGCGGGCCAGTCCATAGCTTCAATGCCTTCATCTTGCAGGAACTGCTGACACACTCCAGCCACATGAGGTCTAGCATTGTCCTGCATAAGAAGGAACCCAGGGCCAACTGCACAAGCATATGGTCTTACAAGGGGTCTGAGGATCTCATCTCGGTACCTAATGGCAGTCATGCTACCTCTGGCGAGCACATGGAGGGCTGTGCAGCCCTCCAAAGAAATGCCACCCCACACCATTACTGACCCACTGCCAAACCGGTTATGCTGAAGGATGTTGCAGGCAGCAGATTGCTCTCGACGGCGTCTCCAGACTCTGTCACTAACCGTTTGTGCAGACACATGCACATTTGGGGGCCTGCTGGAGGTAATTTTGCAGGGCTCTGGCAGTGCTCCTCCTGTTCCTCCTTGCACAAAGGCAGAGGTAGCGGTCCTGCTGCAGGGTTGTTGCCCTCCTACGGCCTCCTCCACGTCTTCTGGTGTACTGGCCTGTCTCCTGGTAGTGCCTCCAGCCTCCGGACACTATGCTGACAGACACAGCAAACCTTCTTGCCACAGCTCGCATTGATGTGCCATCCTGGATGAGCTGCACTACCTGAGCCACTTGTGTGGGTTGTAGAGTCTGTCTCATGCTACCACGAGTGTGAAAGCACCACCAACATTCAAAAGTGAACAAAACATCAGCCAGAAAGCATAGGTACTGAGAAGTGGTCTGTGGTCCTCACCTGCAGAACCACACCTTTATTGAGTGTGTCTTGCTAATTGCCAATAATTTCCACCTGTTGTCTATTCCATTTGCACAACAGCATGTGAAACTGATTGTCAATCGGTGTTGCTTCCTAAGTGGACAGTTTGATTTCACAGAAGTTTGATTTACTTGGAGTTATATTGTGTTGTTTAAGTGTTCCCTTAATTTTTTAAAACAGTGTATAGATTTTATTAAAATACAGAAATATCTTGAAACAACATATCATTTCTGACATGTTTTTTCTGTGTTTGTGTCTGAATGTCTACCTGAATGATTTGCTTTTATTAATCTGTCTGTATGGAAAGCACGTACGTGTGTGTGTGTGTGTGTGTGTGTGTGTGTGTGTGTGTGTGTGTGTGTGTGTGTGTGTGTGTGTGTGTGTGTGTGTGTGCGCCTGTCCTGATTCCAAAAAAGTGTGTATGTGTGAGATAGAGACAATCTCTCTCCTGGCTCATCCAAACACACACAGATTATACTTATCTAAGTAAACCTGGGTGCATATTTAAAAAAAATACTGAGAACGAGGTGCAACCACAGACTTGCAGACACACCTCCTCCTACTTTTTAATTACCTGCTGAACTAAAGATATGTAAAAATTGTTTTGTTTCTTTTTGCTGTTGTTGCTTTTTTATTCTTCTCTTGCTGCTCTGTTTAATAAGTAATTACTGCTACTTTAAGTAATTTTCCAACAAGTGAAATCTTTTATTCAATGACAGTGTTATTTATAAATTCTCCCTCTGCAGCAATATAATATAAAATCTATGTTTTTCTTTCTTTTAAAAGAATGATCATTTTTAATGCATATTTTTGTAACATTTTATCACTTATGCTTTGTGCTTTCCATTATGTAACATTTTCATAATTATAATGCACATTTGCAAGTAACAATATAGGTAAATGTTCTCATTATTGTAAGATAAAATTATTAGAGCCCGAAAAGATTTTTGGTCTTCACAGATTTAAGAATGCTGAACTGTAGTTTGTTGTTTTGGATTTAATCCCTTAAAGGATTCTTATTCTTGTTGACCCTTATTTTCACCCTCCCTTCTTCCCTTTATTTGTTTTCTCTTCCTTTCATCCTTATCCACTCTCTGTTATTTGCTCCTAACTTCCTGTGTTTCTCATCCTTCCTTTACCTTTCACCCATCATTCCCTGCCTTCTTCTCACTTTAGTCTCTCCCTCCCTTCCTTTCCTTCCTCCCCTTCAGGACTCACCTTTCATAAAATGCCTGCAATGCTGTGTGAATGTCTATGTATGTGTGTGTTTGTTTCCTTACATGTATATGAATGCCTGAATGTGTGCGTGTGTATAAGTGTGTTGACTCAAAGTGTGTTATTTCATTGCATTTAATTATGTACGTGCACATAATGCTGGAGTCCATTAAGTCTCCACCCCGCCTGCAGTGTATATACATGTGTGTTTAGGTTTTTCTTTGTGTGTTTTCTGACAAATGCACCTCACCGTAGCAAAAGTAGGAGGACACTTGGACTGAAGGATGCATTAGTTTGTTGACTGGTGCATGTGTGCAAATGTACTCAGACAGGTGGTGTGTGTGTGTGTTCCTTCCAGTGCACTGAGGTGTGTTTTATGATCTGACAAGTATTTTTAGGGCAAAGTTTGGTTCCCTCTGTTCCTTTTAAAATCCCTTTCTGCACAAACAACATGAAATCCAGATTTTTCGACAGGTGGGCCAATAATATGCATAGAGATCCACACTGGGCCATATGGTAACTGAATAACAAAAAAGGGGAGATTTACCTTCATGAAATGAATAAGGCACTCAAGGTTCTTTGCTTAAATAGATTTTTAGATGATGATTTACTTGTCTTTTACTTTTTGTTCAGTACTTGCTGCGTGCTGTTTTGGAGACGTGTGTTAAACGTATGTTGCTGAAGCTGAATAGTTGATGTAAATCAAGATTTCTTTATTATTCCTGAGGTGCAGTTAGTTGTGCAGTCAGTAGAAATCACACAACCATCAAGCAAACTGTTATGGATAAACAATAAACATGACATCAAGACACAAGATTAAAAGTCTAGAATAAAATGGCAACATTAAAACATATTGAATTATTTAAAAGGCCAGTGGCAGCTGGGACAAATTAGTCTTAGAGTCTGTTTGTCCTGCATGTTGGTATACTGTATCTGTGGCCAGATGGAAGCAATTTGAACTTCTTAGACAATGGGTGGCAAGGATCAGACAGGACTGACTGGCCTTTTTCAAAGTCCTAACTTCATACAGTTAAGGAAGGTCATATAATGTTACGCCTTCAATTTTGCTGTACACTTTGACTATACCTTTGTACTGCAAGATGTCCTTTTCATGAGGATGGGTTTCAAGGATGAAGAGAACAGTAGACATTAAAGTGAATCAACTTTTCTCAGTCATCCACATGCAGTGATTTCAAATGTCTTGGGCAGCTTGGTTTGCAGGTGTAAATGACTGCTCATTTCAGAATGCAGGTTGAGATGCATTTTTCCAAGGTGGCAAATTCAGGAGTTTCTTTTCAGGTGCAGAGTATGTGAGTAATCTGCAGAGCTACTTACATAGTCTGTGTGATGTCACCAGGTGAAACGTGGACTTACTTGTGGGACGCAGAAAAAAAGTTTAAACAGGTTTATTCACAGTCTTAGTGAGCACAGAGATTAGGCAGGAATTGAGTGGGCCAGGGAGAGATCTCCGAAATGTCGATGTACACACACTCTTCCAGTTGCTCAAGAGGGGCTCTGAGAACAGGTGCAGTCTGCACAGGGAAAAAGGTTAAGGGCCAGAAGTAGACAAAAACCTCAGAGAACAAAACTTGGAGCCAGGGCACAATACTTATTGTTGACGCAATGATGTGGTGATGATTGAAGCCTCTCTTCAGTTTTAAATAGTCAGCAGTGAAGAAAACATGAAGAACAGATGAGTAAACCACAAATCTCTTGCAGGTGAGAGGTTGACAGGAGGGTTGGGAGACCAGGAGGGAACCACCTCTGAAACAGGTAACAAGAATCACAGAGGACTGGACTGAACAGGCTTGACCTGGGACACATGGAAGGAGTCATGAGTCCTTATATGCTGGGGTTAATCTCAAATGAATGGTGACACAGTTAACAACAAACAAGATCTGAAAAGGACTGATGTAACTGGAAGACAGTTTTAGATTCAGCATGCAGTTTGATATTTTTGGTGGGCAACCAGACTTTCTGACCTGGGGTGTATGTTGGTGTGGGGACTCAATGACAGACCTCTCGATGTTTGTTTTGCATCACTGTCCTCAGCAGGGCTGCCTGAGAGGCCTTCCAAAGGTGACAGCAATGATAGAGATGGTGCTGGACAGAAGAACGAACAGCTCTGCCTCTTGAGATGGGAAAAGCGGTGGCTGATACCCCAAGCTGGCTCCAGGATTTGTGGATGCCATACAACAAAGAGCTGCCTCCAACTATTGGGTCATCCTCTCTGTCTGCCTGTTGGTCCGAGGGTGAAAACTAGATGACAGACCTGAGCTCTGATGGCAGTGCAGAACTCCCTCCAAACCCTGGATGAAAGTGTGTGCCACGATCTGGAACAATGAATAGTGCTGTAGGGAGTTTTGGGAGGGTGACAAGTGTTACAATAGGAACTACTGTTTGTATAGGTGAAGCGCTCGGACAGTTTTAGGGGCCGGAAGCGTATGCAGAAGGGCATCCAGACCGAGCTGTATTGTTGTTTACACGCCTGAATTAATAAAGTTAAAGACCCTATGAGTTAAAGTGGACCGAGTTTGTGCTCTTTGAGGAATTACAAGAAAGAAACGAACAAGAATAAAACATGGTGGCAGCGGCGAGGACTTGGTCTGGATTACAGTAGCGTAGCACTACAGTGTGTGCCGTCTAGCGGTAGCGAGAGCTAACGAGGAGAGAGACCACTACAACACGTCATGGATGGCCTGAAGCCGCCCCGGACGCTATGCCTGGATTCCAGCAACATCGCAAAGACATGGAAGAGCTGGAGGGACGAGTTCCTGCTGTATGTGGATCTAACGCTGACAGATGCAGACGACACACAGAAGGTAAAGCTGTTCAGCTATCTAGTCGGTGACAGTGGCAGAGACCTTTTGGACACGCTGATGGGAGATACTGCTCATGATGCTTGGAAGCTAGAGGATATCATCAAGAAGTTTGATGATCATTGCAACCCCGGCGTGAATGAGACGGTTGAACGTTATCGTTTCTTTACTAGGAGTCAGGGGGCCAGCGAGAGCATTGACAGCTACGTTACTGAACTAAGACTGCTAGCAAAAACGTGCAACTTTGGGACATTAAGGGATTCGCTGATTCGGGACAGGATTGTGTGTGGAGGTAACAATACAAGCATGAGAGAACGCCTGCTTCGTGAAAAGAACCTCACACTGGACACATGTCTTCAACTGTGCAGAGCGGCCGAACTGTCCAAGGAGAATGTGAAAGCAATCACCAGCGCAATTGCAGAAGAGGTGCATGCTGTACAAGGAGCACAGTACCAGAGTACAGACAGCAACACAGTGCAGTGTAAATTCTGTGGGAAAACGCACGAGAAGAGGAAAGAAAAATGTCCTGCATTTGGGAAAAAGTGTGCTAAGTGTGGCACAAAGAACCATTTTGCAGCTAAATGCAAAGTAAAAATGGACCGGACAAGACACAAACATGTGAGTAACATAAAGACAGAAAGTGTGAGCGATGAATACGAGGATATCGCCAGTGTCACCTCAACAGAGATGGAGAAGGTGGACACTGAGGAGACAAGATGTGGTGAGGACAAGGGAATAAAAGAAAGAAAAGAGACAGGTACAGTTAAAAAAGACTCCCAGCTTCTGTACGCAGGCATGCTGCTAGGGAAAAACACAGTACAATTTCAAATAGACTGTGGAGCTAGCTGCAACATTATCCCAATCAACCTGCTAAATCCAGACGTTGAGTTGGAACATACCAAAAGTGTGCTAGTCATGTACAACAAAAGCAAACTGAGACCTATAGGGAAGTGTAAAGTTAAGATAAGAAACCCAAGAAACAATAAACTGTACCGACTGGAGTTCCAAGTGGTGGATACAGATGGTGTAATGCCTTTGATTGGTAGGAAAGCCAGTGAGGCAATGAAGCTGATTAAAGTGCACTATGAAAACATCATGGCAATTGATAGCATAGTCACAACGGCAAAAAAGCCTGCAATAGAACCCTGGACGGTGGAGCAGATTAAAGTGAGATACGCTGATGTATTCACTGGAGATGGGTGTTTAGAGGGAAAATATAAAATGGAGATAGACAGTACAGTAAAGCCAGTACAGCTACCAAAGAGACGTGTACCAGTGGCTTTAATGAAACCGCTTAAAGAAGAATTACAAAACCTACAACAGAGAGGGATAATCACACCTGTGGAATGCAGTACAGAATGGATCAGTGCCATGGTGGTTGTCCAAAAACAAAATGGCAAGCCTAGAGTGTGTATCGATCCCAAACCTTTGAACAAAGCGCTAAGGCGTAGTCACTTTCCACTGCCAACTATTGAGGACATTCTACCAGACCTGTCGAAAGCTAAAGTGTTCACAGTGTGCGACGTCAAGAGTGGATTTTGGCATGTACAGCTGGAGGAGGAGTCCAGCTATGTGACGACGTTTGCCACTCCATTTGGTCGGTATAGATGGCTGAGGATGCCAATGGGGATAAGTACAGCCCCAGAAATCTTTCAGAGAAAACTGATGCAAGCACTAGACAATATGCCTGGACTGTACATCATAGCGGATGACATTCTGATCACAGGGCAGGGAGAGACAGAAGAGGAGGCAGAGCAAGATCACGACAGAAAATTGAAGCAGTTTTTGGACAGATGCAGAGAAAAGAATATAAAACTGAATGCAGACAAGTTCAGATTGAAGCAGAAGGAGACTACATACATCGGACACCGCCTGACTGCTGAGGGCCTCAAACCAGACCCAGAAAAGGTGCGTGCTGTTGAGCAGATGCCAGCGCCGACAGATGTGAAAGCAGTGCAAAGACTGATAGGTATGGCTAATTACTTAACCAAGTTTTGCCCTCACCTGTCAGATCACTGTAAAGTGTTAAGAGACTTGACACACAAGGATAGTGAGTGGACGTGGAATGCAGAACAAGAGGAGGCGTTCCTTAATCTAAAAAAGACAATAACAAATGCCCCTGTGTTAAAGTACTATAACCCAGAAGAAGAGCTGACATTGCAGAGTGACGCATCAGACACAGGATTAGGTGCAGCACTGATGCAAATGGGCAAGCCAGTTGCTTTTGCTAGTAGAGCACTAACAAAAACAGAACAAGGATATGCACAGATAGAAAAGGAGTTTCTGGCAATGGTCTTTGGCCTGGAGAAATTTCATCAGTACACATATGGCCACAAAGTGACTGTTCAGAGCGATCACAAGCCATTAGAAACCATAGTGCGAAAACCATTGCTGAGTGCTCCCAAAAGGCTGCAGGGTATGATGCTGCGCATACAGAAATATGATACAGAAGTCTTGTATGTGCCAGGAAGGGATTTAGTGCTAGCAGACACCCTTAGCAGAGCCTATCCTCTGGAGGACGTACCTGTGGAGGCTGAGCTAGAAACAGTTAACATGGTACAACATCTACCGATCTCAGCAGACAGACTACAGGAGATAAAGACAGCCACAGAACAGGATAAAACACTGCAGCTTCTCATCAACACAATGACATGGGGATGGCCAAAGAACAAGCTGCATGTGCCAAGTGAAATCAGGCCTTATTTTTCATTCCAAGAGGAACTCAGTCACCAGCATGGGATAGTCTTCAGAGGGGAGCGTGCAGTTATACCAGATGCCATGAGAACCGAAATCACCAGCCGTATACATGCATCGCACCTGGGTGTCGAAGGATGTCTTAGAAGGGCAAGAGAGTGCGTTTACTGGCTAGGCATGAATGAGCAGATTAAACAGTACATAGCGAAGTGTGACATTTGCCGGTCCATGGATGACAAACAGCAAAAGGAAACACTAATACCACACGAAGTGCCAAACAGGCCATGGGCTAAGGTGGGCACAGACCTGTTTATGTTTGACAACAGGGATTACCTCATCACAGTGGATTATTTCTCAAATTTCTGGGAAATAGATTACTTGGCCGACACAAAATCAACCACGGTGATAAAGAAACTTAAGGCTCATTTCGCCCGTCAAGGTATACCAGATATAGTGATTTCAGACAATGGCCCACAATATGTGTCACAAGAATTCAAAAAGTTTAGCCAACTGTGGGGATTTCAACATAAGACCTCATCTCCAGGTTATCCCCAGAGCAACGGCAAAGCAGAATCAGCTGTTAAGACAGCAAAACGACTTCTGCACAAAGCCAAAGCCGCAGGACAGGACCCCTATCTTTCCTTGCTGGACCACCGTAACACACCGTCGCTGGGCCTGAACACCAGTCCAGCACAAAGACTGCTCAGTCGGCGCACCAAAACATTGCTACCAATGAAAAGTAGCTTGCTGAAACCAAGGGTTGTTCAAGTTCAACAGGAACTGATGAACAGGCAAACACATCCAAGCACCTACTACAACCGCTCAGCCAAGGATCTGCCTGTGCTTAAAAGTGGGGACTCAGTGAGGATACAGCCGTTCCCACCACAGACCGTCTGGAGATGCGGCAAGGTGCTGTCGCGGATCGATGATAGGTCCTATGAGATACAACTGCAATCTGGGAGTGTCATCAGGAGAAACCGCAGACACCTCAGACTGGTTCCGGAAAGGGCAGTCAGGGATCCCGTTGATGTGGACATCAACTTCCCAATTCAGGCAGAGGTTACAGGACAGGGTCAGGCAGGGTCTGTCCATCCTCCGCACAGGGTTTTAGACCACACACCAAAGGACATTGGTAGCGGAGAGACCACTGTCACAACCAGAGCAGGTCGCACAGTCAAGATGCCACAACACTATAAGGACTATGTCCTGTCACACAGATAAATTACTCAGTGTTGCTCATGGCCTTTGGGGGGTTTACATCAAAATGGGGAAAATGACAATAAGTGTTCAAAACAGAAAAAGGACAATGGAATATGTTTATGTTAATAATTACCTGTTATAAAGAAATGCACTCTGAACTGGAAAAAAAAAAAAACTGTACTGTATATGTTGAAATGGGGATGAGCTATGTTCAGGCTCGGAATGATGCGAGTCAGGTGACAGTCAATGTTTTGTTTTGAATTTTTTCAGAGGTCACTAAAGATGAATAGTTTGTTTTCAGAGGTACTAGTCAGATGTTGAAATTAAGGGGAAGCTGTAATTCTGAAAAGAAAAGGGATGTTACAATAGGAACTACTGTTTGTATAGGTGAAGCGCTCGGACAGTTTTAGGGGCCGGAAGCGTATGCAGAAGGGCATCCAGACCGAGCTGTATTGTTGTTTACACGCCTGAATTAATAAAGTTAAAGACCCTATGAGTTAAAGTGGACCGAGTTTGTGCTCTTTGAGGAATTACAAGAAAGAAACGAACAAGAATAAAACAACAAGGTAGGCTTCTTTGGAGAAGTAATCAATAACAGTTAGAATGACTGTATCACTTGATGTAATGAGGGAGGTAATCCTCTGACAAAGCCCAGGGAGATGTGGGACCATGGGTGGCTCTGAACTGTAGCAGTCTCCGTAAACGTGCTGGAGGAGAACTGGTAATCTTGTTTTGAGCATAGATAGAGCAAGCTCCCACATACTAACGAACCTGCTTAATCAAAGAAGGCTACTAAAACAATTGTTGAAGGAAAGTAGCAGTCCTATGGATACCAGGGTGGCTTGTGAATTTGGCTGTATGTGCCCAATGGAATACCTGAGGTCTGACGAAGGAGGGAACAAAGAGACGGTTTGATGATCCACCTCTGGGGTTGGGTTTGTCCCGTTGGGTGACCACAACACAGGAAGATGGCAGAATAGTCTTGCACTCATCTGGAGAGTCAGAAACAGAGAACTGTTGTGAAAGGGCATCAAATCTCGTGTTCCAGGAGCCTGGATGGTAGGAAATGGAAAAGTTAAATCTAGCAAAAAAAACAGAGACCACCTAGCTTGGTATGAGTTGTCATTTGGGTGTTTGGATGTAGGATAGATTCTTATGGTCTTGCCATATGATGAAAGGTTATTCTGCACCCTTGAGCTAGTGTCACCACCAACTCCCAATCCCCAAATCAGAGGCATCCACTTCCACTATGAATTGAAGAGTAGGGTCAGATTGGGCCAGAATGGGAGCTGAAGAAAACAGTCCTTTCAGGTGATCAAAAGCCTGCTGAGCAGAGTAGTTCCACTGAAAAGGAATCTTGGAAGAGGTTATGCAAGTTAGGGGAGAAACAACCTTGCTAAAGTCCCTAATAAACTGACAATAAAAGTTTGCAAAGCAAATGCTAGAGAAGCTTCCTGGTTGGTGCCAGCCAGTCCATCACCGCTTGTACCTTAGCAGGGTCAGCTCTTATCTGTCCTTTCTCAATGATGAAACCCAGGAATGAAACAGACTCAATATGAAATTTTTCTTCCTTGTCAAACGGTTTTCTAAGAGTCTTTGTAGTACCTGATGGATGTGACATTGGTGGTCGATGAGGTTCTTGGACAAGATCTGTAAGTATGTATGAAGATACACAAAAACAAAGCATTTCAGATAGTCCCAGACGACGTCATTGACCAAAGCTTGAAAAACGTCCGGTGTGTTTGTGAGGCCAAAAGGCACAATCATATATTTAAATTGGCTAAGATGGGTGTTAAATGTGGTTTTTCATTCATCTCCTTCCCAAATTAATTTGGACAAGATGATAGGCGTTCCTAAAGTCCAGTTTGAAAAAAATGGTGGCTCCCTGCAAAAATTCCAAAGCACAAGACAACAAGGGTAACAGATAAATATTCCTAATAGTGATTTGGTTCAAACCCCTGTAGTCTATGCACAGACGGAGTGTTTTATCTTTTTTTTTTTTCAACAAAGAATAAGCCTTCAGCCAAGGGTGATGAAGAGGAGTGCATGATACCTGCTTTTAGGGAGTCACTGATGTATTTCTCCATAGCCTCTCTCTCAGGTTTTGAGAGGCTGTAGAGACGATTTGTGGGTAATGGAGTGTCCGGAAGGAGGTCTATAGCACAGTCATACAGCTGATGAGGTGGAAGGGAGAGTGTCAAATCTTTACAGAAGACCCCCGCCAGGTCATAATAGACAGATGGGACTGAAGATAAATCAGGGGGTTCAGAGCTGGGGTGGATGGGCTGTGGGTTATCTGGGGGGCTGAGCAGATTACAAAGAGTGTTTATGACAGAACAGTCTCCACCAAGTGATTTTATTGAGAGGCCAGTTAGTTGTGGGGTTGTTTTTACTAAGCCAAGTGTCTGAGAACAAATAGGATGTAAGGTGTGCTCCTCAGGAGTAAAGCAGGGTCTTCCAATCTGCATCGGCTTCGGCTTGGTATCCTCTGACTGATCTCCTCCTCTCAGGTGTTCCAGATTGAACACTCTGGCCCAGAAGTGGAACCTCCTCAAAGTGAGGCCTCCTGGAAGTGATCAATTCTGGTACACATGGAAACAAGATGGTCAAGAGAGACAGGTAAATCCTTTGCTGCTAACTCACTTTTCATTCAGACTGTGGAGAAAAGCACCACAGAGTGCTTTTTTCCTCCTACCCAGTCTCCTCAGCCAAGCTCCAAAAATCTATGGAGTAGTCCGCCACATCCCTCCTTCCCTGCTGCAAATTAAACATGCGGTGAGCCAATGCATTAGACCTCATCCCCTTGATAAATACACACTTGAACTTCTTAATAAACTCAGCATAGGCCAGTTCATCATTAGAATTAATCATGGCCTGGGCCCACTGAAAAGGTCGGCATAAATTTGTTGTCTAGGTGATTTTGGTAAAATCAGAGGATTAGGTCCAGCATAGTTGCTTGAATATCAGTGTGCACTGAGTTAAAAAAAAAAAAACCTGAGCTTTTTCCAATTCACCTGTGATGGTTTCAGGTGAAGGCAGGGCCTCTCTCAGCGGGCTCAGGTAGTGTTGTTTTAGCAGTTGTGGGTGTGGGGATTCCAGGAGGTTCCACAGAAGTGGAAGTTGCGGCCAAAGACTGGGTTTGAATACTGGTTGTAAAATAACTGTGTTGCACCTCCTCAAAAATATATGTCAGGACTCTGGTGGTTATAAAAAATGTCACATCAGATATTCAGAATGTGTTTATTTTGTTGGGGTTTTTTTGCATGTGTTTATATAGAATTCCCAGTGTCACTCAATTACAAGAAATGAAAAGATTTAAACATTGTGTGCTATAGCACCATGAACTGAACTGAGTTGATCTGATCATATTTGACTTAAAGAACATATTGGACAATAGTTACCTTTACTGAAATACAGGAAATAGTTCTTTATGAAAACATTAGAATACACTGATCAAGCATAACATTATGACCACCTGCCTAATATTGTGCTGGTCTCCCTTTATGCTGTCAAAACAGCCCTGACCCATCGAGGTATGGACTTCACTAGAATGCTGAAGGTGTGCTGTGGTATCTGGCACCAAAGTGTTAGCAACAGATCCTATAAGTCCTGTAAGATGCGAGGTGGGGCCTCCATGGATTAGACTGGGATACTTGGAGGCCAAGTCAACACCTCAAACTTCTTGTTGTGCTCCTCAAGCCATTACTGAACCCTTTATGTTTTGTGGCAGGTTGGCCACAGCCATCAGGATTACCCGTTTCCATGAAAGGGTGTACATGGTCTGCAACAATGGTTAGGTAGGTGCTATGTCAAAGTATGGATGGTAGGACCCAAGATTTCCCAGCAGAGCATTGCCCAAAGCATCACACTGCCTACGCTTCTTCACATAGTGCATAATGATGCCAGGTGTTCCTCAGGTAAGTGACACACACACACACACACACACACACACACACACACACACACACACACACACACACACACACACACACACACACACACACACACACCTGGTCACCCTTGTGATGTAAAAGAAAACATGATTCATCAGACCAGGCCACCTTCTTCCATTGCTCTGTTGTCCAATTCTGATGCTCATGAGCCCATAGTTGGCAGTGGACTGAGGCCAACATGGTCACCCTGACTGGTCCACAACTATGCAGCACAATACACAACAAACTGTGATGCACTGTGTATTCTAACAACTTTCTATCAGAACTTTTTCATCAATTTGAGTTACAGTAGCTCGTCTCTTGGTTTATATCACACTGGCCAGCCTTCACTGCCCACGCGCATCAGTGAGCCTTGGCTGCCCATGACCCTGTCGCTGGTTCAGCACTATTCATTCCTTGGACCACTTTTGATAGATACTGACCACTGCAGACCAGGGACACCCAACAAGAGCTGCAGTTTTGAAGATGCTCTGATCCAGTCATCTAGACATCACAATTTGGCCCTTGTCAGATTTGCTCAAATCCTTATGCTTGCCCATCCTCCCTAATATATCCCACCCACTAACAAGCGCCATGATGAAGAGATAATCAGTGTTATCCACTTCATCGTCAGTGGCCATAAGTCATAGTTGATCATTGTATGTCTACACTGGTAAGTGACATGTTATTATGTTAACATTTTAACCAAGCTAAATACAATTACATTTAAAATTTAAAAGCATTGCCCTTGTGCAAATTAATGTACTGGAAAGGTGCATGTCAGGGCATGGTGTAGGTTACAGCATCACTCCCAACCATGTGCACACTGTAAATGTGATTTATTTATGACCTGAATTTTGTCTGAATGACTCACTACAACAAACTTAAAATCTGAAGTGGGAGCTGTACTTTGTTTTGTTTTATTTTATAAGTATTTCCAATATGTCTTCAACTATATTTTGCATCATTTTTCAAATAAAGTGAAGTTGTTATTGGAGAATATCTCTGAATCTTTCAGTTGCTGTGGTTGTAATACAGGACAATTCCAGTTAGCAGAATTTAATTTTTCAAATTTAAACCACTGTGTGCAACAAGGAGTCAACAGTGTGTCACATCACATCCCCTGGTTTTGATTACAATCAAACATACTATCAGTCATATAAGGCTTTTAATAAGTGAAATCACCAGTTATCACCACTGGTTAGTTATAAACCAGGAATAACATTAAACCTGCTATTCTTTGGGTAACAAAACAATTTTGCTTTTTTTTTTTTTTTTTTGCTAGCACTACATTTATATTTGTTCTTGTAATTTAGACCAAACTTACTCCTAATATTAAACAGCCACATAGTTAAATCAGCAAAAATCATATATGCATGTGTAAAACCATTTCATCTTCTATAATGGCTGTCTCACCTGTCTTTACCCTGCGTTGTTTCAAATCATAATATATAAAACAGAACATGTAACCTGGGAGTTTCTGGTCTGTATAAACACTGCTTTATCAGCAAATTCAGGGCTGTAGCACTTCTCTTTACTAGCAAATTAAACTTGATTTACAAGACCTCTGCGGCCTGCTGCCTGTGGAGTTGTGGTGCTTCTGTTTAGATATGCAGAGAGGAATAAAAACATGTGTAGTGGACCTTACAGAGTTATTAGTGTGCAGGTGTAATCTGCTAAAAGTAACTGAGAATGGCAACTGGTAACTGGCTGGGTTGATAACACCCCAGGAAGCCACAGGAGCACTGAACTGGAGAGCATGGACATTATGGAAACCCCTAGATTAATGGCTTCTTAAAAGTAATTGTATCTGCACTTGACCACTTTGATTAACATTTAACCTTTTCGAATGTCTTACTCTCATATTGAAAGAGTGGCTAGATTAAAGAAAATTGTTACTTAGGAGTGAAAATTTGATATTTTTTGGAAAAAGTGAGCGTGGCTGCTTGATTGGTCGACAACATTTTATTTGAATATTTAAATAAGGGGTCACATAATAGATCACAGCACCCAACACACCACACAGATTTTACACTCACTCTGCTCAGGTTGAAGCATGCTTTGAATGAACCAGTAAGAAAGAAAGATTTAGTTCAGAATGTGGCTGGAGGAGCTCACAGATTGGTTTTTGCCTACGGCTTTTAAATCACTGAAACAACCCACACAGAGTCTCACATTGACTGACTTAGATGCTGCAGATTTGTCTTTTCCTTTCAGCTGCTCCCTTTAGGGTCACCACAGAGGATCGTGTGCCTCCATCTCACCCTATCCCTGGAAACCTCTTCTGTCACATCAGCCCTCTGCATGTACTCTATCACTGCATCCATAAACCTCCTCTGTGGTTTTCCTCTTTTCCTACCTGCACTCTCTTCTTCACCTCTCTGTTGCTTTGGATGGTTAAACCCAGGTATTTAAACTCATCCACCTTCAGTATCTCTACAGCTTGTATCTTCATTCACCCTGTCTCCCTCTCATTCACTCGTGTGTGTTTTGTATTGCTTCTACTGACTTCCATTCTTCTTCTCTCCAGAGCACACCTTCACCTCTCCAGACTCTCTTTCACCTGCTCCCTAGTCTCACTGCCAGATCACAATGTCATCTGCTAACATGATAGCCCACCTGTCAAACTGCCCACCACCAAACAAGAAGGAGCTCAGAGCCAATCCCTGATGTAATCCCACCCCCACCTTGTAGCCATCTGTCACTCATACTACACAATTAAATAAACACTGTCTTGCTGGCCCCATTCATGTCCTGCACCACCCTCATGTACTTCTCAGCCATATCTGACTTCCTCATACATTACCACAGTTCCTCTCATGGCATCAGATGATATGCCTTCTCTAGGTCCTCAAAGACACAGTGCAGCTTCTTCTGACCTTCTTTATACTTCTCCATCAACACGCTCAAGGCAAACATTGCATCTGCAGCACTCTTTCTTGGCATGAAGCCATACAACTGATCACTGTTTGTCACCTCCCTTCTTAACCTAACTTCAGCAACTCTTTCTTCATGTTATGGCTCATCAACTTTATTCTGTAGTTGTGGCATCTCTGCGCATCATCCTTGTTCTTGAAAACTGGTACCAGTATACTAATATGTTACTAAACCGATTCATAAAATACCCTCCACAGTTGTGGAAGCGAGTCATTTTTTTAAACCCTCACATACAGTAGCTTCTAGCTTCAAGTTCATCCAGAAAAATATGAGGACACCATGATTTTTTTTTTTGTCTCTCAGAACACTCACACACATCCTGTCTGTCCAGATTCATTTGGATTTGTGCACAAACAAATGCTTTCTTCAGGTCAGGTGCCTTCTTACTTAAGAAAATGCAAAGTTGCTTTGTCAGACAATAAAAAAGATGGCACACAGATGAAGACTTGCTACCAGTGACAGCGCTTGAACTGTAGAAGAGTTGTGTCTGTTTTGTGTCTGATCTGATTTGTCTGATATGATGAACACTCGGATGACAGTTACATGGCTGTAGACATAATCAAAAGGAAAACAGTGTATTTTTTAGTGTGTATGAGAATCTGTTCATCCCTGCCGTGACTCAGTTCTCCTTGTGCACAAGTGTTCTTACTTGTGTATGCCATGTGTGACATTGATTGGGCAATAGTAAAATAATATTAAAAATAATAAAATACTACTACTTCTACTATTATACTAAGTGTGGGCTTCGTTTTTCTACGTCTACTTGGATATATATGATGTCAGATAGAGGCGATATCCATTATATTGTCTTCCTGTGAGCACAGTAGCCCCATCCACTCGATGGATTAGAGTGAACCCTAAAGCAAAACATCTGTATGTGAGGGGAAGCCAGTCAGGAGAAAGCTAGCTTAGAGGGAAAGAAGCTAAAGTGGCTCCATAAAGATGCAGTATCAGATAAAAACAGATTATTTTGAACTTTGAATCATACAAAGTTACTCTAGTAGAGTCCAAGGATTAAAATCCTGAGCTGGAAATGAGAATATAAGCCCACTTATAGGGGAAAGAAGCAGGACTTAACAACAAGACTTAAAATGGTTATTAAAACACCAATAAGATTGGATTTTGAACCAACCGAAAGAGATGATGGAAAAGTTATATTTATGTAGAGCATATTAAGGAAATCTAGACAAGAAAACTAAAGGGCAGTACAATGGTGCGTAACAGGAACGAGACCCTGGGATTGAATCTCCAGACCGATTGGAGACTTTCTGGATATTCCCCCAGTGCCTGTATGGGTTCGCTGGGTACTCTGGCTGTCTCCCATTGTCCAAAGACGTGTATTAGATTGGTAATTCTAAAAAGCCCAGAGGGAGTGAGAGTCTGACTTCCTTCTTCCTGCTGGCTCTTTTATTTTTAGCATCACGCGAGTGTGTGTGTGTGTGTGTGTGTGTGTGTGTGTGTGTGTGTGTGTGTGTGTGTGTGTGTGTGTGTGTGTGTGTGTGTGTGTGTGTGTGTGACGTCAGGAAACAGGCGTTACCTGCTTTTCTCACTTGGAGGGTTTGGGTATGTTTTTCCTTATAATCTGATTGTCATGTGCATGTTTATGATGAACACATTGTGATACATAGAAAAAACAGTTAAACGCTTCTTTATTTTTACAGTAGGAATGATAGATTGCCAACCTTTCTCCCTCACATGACAGACTGATACACCTGTTTTTTCTTTTCCCAGCAAAATAGAAAAAAATTGCTCAAGACTTTTACACAGCACTGTATAAATGCAGACAGGTGACTAATTAACAGAAAAAACATGCTAGAACAGCATGTCATTAGTTCTACAAATAGTGGAATTCATGCTCTCAAGAAGAAGACAGAGTCCTCGAGAACATTTCTGTAACAGTCTCTAATTGTGCCAATACACATCTCCTTAGTTGACTGTTGTTAGTTGACTCTTTATTTGCCTGTCTATATACACTGTTGTTTTACTTGTGCATGTTTGTGCATCTGCAAGTGTTGACTGTGTGTGTGTGTGCAGATGCAGTTGTAGACCACTGAATGGAAAGAAGGACTATTGATTCTCAACTCAGCGTAGAAATACGGAAGCCAAAAGCTCCATCCTCACTGAGCCTGAACACAAATACCATTAAAACAGACAAGGTACCGATTCAGTGAAGCCAGCTGCTTTTTTTGTGTCAACATGCTGTCAGCAATTTGTGAACATTTCCTGAAATAATTTATAAAGAAGAGAGTAAATAGAGGAAAAAGATGTCAGAAGTAAAGTTTTAAATGTCAGCAATGTCAAGTTCAGTGCTCCTGTATAATATTCATGCTAATCAGGTAACACAAGAATCCTTTATAGCTCTTGACTGGCTGCTTTTTTTTTTTAATCAATCCTTTATTAAATATTGAATTTAGCTGCCCTTTCTATCTTTTGATTTGTCTTTCTCCACCTGTCTCATTACCTTTCCCACTAGCCTCAGCTCATACCTTTCTCATATTCTCTAGGTGCAGAAATACCAAACTTTGCAATTTCATTTTGCTTGTGGCCACCTCTCCATGTCCATCCATCCCCCTCTGCAGCCTTGCATGAATTCATTTTTGTGTTTCAATCTCTCACATTTGATTTATTTATTTTTTCATCTTACATTAAGTCTCCACTTACCTTTCTTCCTTTCCTCCATACCTTTCCCCTGCCATTCATACATTCTTCCTTCTGTGAATAAACATTTCCTTACTGGAAATCCTGTTTCTCATCAAGCTGTTTATCCACCGTTAGACTGTAAAGCATCCAAACATTCAGTCCTTTGTGAAGAAAATGCAGACATTCAATCAGCTTATTAACATACTCAAACTCAGAACTGATCTTTTGCAACAGTAAAGCACTAGCCTAGTGTTAGTATGTTATTTTTTTCTCTATGTTTTGTCTCTAGGGCCAAGTGAGGTGATGGATATTCCCTTTGTCGACCTTGGCTTCACTAGAACAGGTGGCAAACCAAGCGATAACTAGCCTTGTTGTGTAAACACATCAATTTCCTCCTAATGTACCACCAAATAGCTGCTTCAAGCAATATATTACTTATGAAATGATTACACTAATCTAATGGAAGCCAAAGGATTTCCTTAAAGTAATTACATTTTGCAGATGCACAACAAGTTGTTTACTACTATTTGTGGCTTAACTTTAACTGGAAAAGGCTTTCATTCAAAGTACATGTTCAAAGACAATGTTTAACATATATTGCTGTTTTTTTTTTCTCAAATGCTGTGCGCAGTGACCCTGTTTATTTTATTTGTTTTCTACATCCAAATAGGAATGAATTATCCAGATATAATGATTCTACATAAAGCAAGAGGAAGCACACCCCAGGCCTGGATTTCTATGTCTGAGCTGTTTTGTCTTGTAGTACAATATAATTCTTATAATACAGCATAAAACACTATTATTCCTTTAAGGTATAGACTTTAAATTTAACATGTATTTTTATCCATTCTCATGAACATCCTCAACTTGTCTTTCATTAACTACACCAAACTCCTGTAAATACTGCAATAATTTAGGTGTCCTTTTGTGACTTTTGTCATTGCTCCCCAAATAATTCCTGAGGGTGAACTGAACTATCACCACTTAGAAACAATAACTCTATATATTGTCTTCACAGTAGAAAAACAGATCATTCTTATTAAAAACAACCCCTCCAAAAAACCAGTTATTCCTTGAATGTTTCATTGTATACTGTCAGACAACCTTGGCTTTATTGCTAAAGAATGCAAATGAAGCATGTTCGTTCAGCGCTGCTCACAATGTATGTGACAGCGCTAACAAAACTTTACACATCTGCTTGCACCAGCAGTAACTGAGTATGTTTCATCTCTGCTCTTAATAAAAGGACATCTCATCTGCAATGGCCTGGTGGAAAATGATAATAAGCAAATCCCTTATTTATTCCTATTCCATACTGCCATACATACCATACACAAGTTTGAAAAACATAATATATGAAAAATGGACTTAAACATCAGACTATCTTAGTATTCTTGCCCCATGTTTTGCTTTGAAAACAGCACCTACTCTAGCTGGCATGGACTTCACATTGTGCGTAACCTGATGAACTGTGTAATCCCAGCACGATCAAAGGTTTCACATTTCCCCAGACATGATAAGGTTAGTTAACTGTGGAGGAAGTCCATGACAATCAACAATACTTGGCCCTCAACTTCTCGACAAAGCTTTGAGGCATGTTTTGGATTCATTAATTATCCTGCTGCAGTATGGATGAATCTCCAAAGTTTTGAGCCTGCCTCTAAAGGAAGGAGTGTCCAAACCCAAGTAGCAAAACATCCACAGACTTGAACAGTCCCAGCACCAAATCATTCCCCTGCTGTTTATGTCCCTACATTACTCCCACCTGTTTTTTAAACCTCAAACTGAGATTAAACAGTTAATTACCTTTTGCAACAATGTACTGTTTGTTAAATGTCCTGAACAAAACACATAGTTCATTCAACATGATGGGTCTTTGAAGATGGAGCATTCAGGTTGAGGAGGCTGAGAACACCAGAGCAAGATGAGCAGAGCAGGGAGAGAGATGGTGAAGGCACAGTGGCTGTGGCGTGGCAGGTGAATGTTGCTGAAGTCGAGCTGAACAGTAGAAGCTTGACTGGTCAGACTGGTAATGAGTCGGCTGGTCTAAACACAAGAGAGCAGAACTGGTTCAGAGAAAAAAGCAAGAAAAGCAGACTTAAATTAGGCAGAGAGCAAAGTCTAAATGTAACTACCATGGCAGCAGGCAGAGCAGTCTCGCAAAGAATGACTGACAATGCCAGGTGATGATGAGGTGCAGGTGTGCAAATTGGTTGGAACAGAGATGAAAGCCCCGTGAATTAACAATGGGACAAAAACATATAAGAAACAAGAAAGCAGAAAGACAGCACAAAGAAACACAAGGATAGGAGAGGGCACCGCCAGGGTAAGACAGTATGAGTTTGTCCTCATTTCTCTATTTTATGCTACCTTGTCTACTCTGTTCTCTGCCCCCCCCTCCCGTGACACAGAAATCAATCTCAGTATGGCATCTTGAAGGATGTCTTAATTCTTAAATCTTAAAATGCATCTAAAGGAAAGAGGAGAGAGGAGACTGGCTGGCTGGGGGATTCATAATAAAGGATGCACCTTGCAGAAGTGTTTTTATCTGTGATACATGAAAGTTACAAACAGATATTTATTTATTTTTTTATAAGTTGTTTTAGTTATTATAAATAATCAACCAGAATTTTCTGCCCTTTGCCATTAGAGTCTGTGAAAAAATTCAATTATTCTTTCTTCCATTTATGGTGGGAGAAACTAAGAAAAGGAAATAATGAAATGAGAAAAGAGGTTTTGTTCCTGGGCTATTTTTTTCTCTTTTTTCATATATGTAAACAGGAATATTGGTCTGTTATTTGCCTCATTTGTATGCAAAGTGAACTGTTTTCAGTTTAAGGAGTGAAAGAGGCATCAATCATTTCTCACACCAAGAAATGCAATTCAAATCTAACAGGGAAAGAATGATTTTTACACTTTCTTCTTTAAACTGCTTGGTTAGGTTCAGGTTAAAACATTATGATTGCCACTATGTCAAAGCTCAGTTTTCATGTCCATTTTTAAGATATGTGGCACATGCACAAAACATACTTCTAATTAAGGTCTCAGTAACACAGGTTGCTGAATTTTTCTAGGTGACAATGGTCGCAAAGAGAGTGTTGCATCAAAAACCTCACTAGCTGATTGCTGCAGCTGCTCGTAGTTTGCATGGAAAGCATCAACTTGTCTGCAACACCATTTATTCCCTGTTCTGCAGTGAAACTTAAAAAAAGTGAGATGCAAACCTGGAAATGAAAAATGCAAGCGACAAAGTAAAAACTGTGCCTTACAGCTAGAACCAGCACATTTCAAAATTTAGCTTTTACTTTGAAGGCAAATAGTCTCTGTTTCTGGTTTGCGTCACACTTTTCACAGTGTCACTGCTGATTGGTGAGCAATTTGCGAGTGCTTGTAGACAAGTCATCATCTTCCATGTAAATACTGGAGACCGCATAAACCTACAGTATTAGCAACCAAAGTAATTGCAAGGAGGCTTTTCGGTGCAGCACCATGTAACTCTTTGTAACCAATTTCACACTAGCAACTGCCAGCAACCTCCAACAACCACTCTCCAACTGGCTGCGGTATATACCTTTTCCCTTGCAACCAGTGGTTCACAGATGGTTGCTTCACAGGTGTCTAGACCTATGAGACTCAGGACTAAGATACAATATTTTCAAAGTTGTGCTTATAACAAATAGATAAAAAATAAATAACACAAATTGTATCCATGTAAATGCAGAAATATTAAAATTTTTTGTGACTATTTCAAGTTTGGTCATGAGATCAATCTGGACTGAGAAATGGTTTAAAAGAGCGTGCCATGAAACCCCTCTTTGCTCAGAATGATGTGTTCACTTAGCTCTGATGCCACATTCAGCATCATCACAATGAGAATAAGTAAACAATACTCTCTTGGGAACTTAAGGCACAGCAATATTTATAATGGGTGAACAATGGCTGAAAATTGACACTCTTATACTGTTTCAGTGTAAGGGATATAACTGCTTACTCTATACAGACACACACACACAGAGTGAGAGAGTGACAGACAATACATCATTTTCTATTCAATATATTCAATCCTTAAATCTAATATAAAATATCAACATTTATTTTCCCCATTTGCTTGTTTATGCAGTCAGAATAAGCAAAGGATTATGAAGCATTTCTGTGATATTTTTCTTGTCTCAAAAGAGTTCTAAGAAAAACAATTAACAGTTTAAATATTTAATTAGGAATATCCCATGAAGTCTTCATCAGCTGGCTTATAACAATCCAAACAGAAGGGCAAAGCTCCCAAGGTCACCCACTAAACACGCACAGAATGGAGCATCTTGACCAGTGACAGCTCCACTGGGAATGCATGTGACCTCATTGTCTTTCTTTCCATCTCTCTCTATTGGTCGAGGCCCCCTCCCAACAACCACGCCACCACCACCAGCGCCTCTCTCTCTCTCTCTCTCTCCCTCTCTCTCACTTTCATTTTGCAAGGCTGTCTTCAAGGCTGTGTGTGTCAGGCTCTACTAAGCGGACTGCCACCAAGCAGCGCTCCCCTGTCACTGAAGCTTACCATGATGAATGGGAGAGATACAGAGGGGAGAAAGCGGGAGAGAGGGAAGAAGAAGCACGAGGGGGGCTGTTGGCTTGCTGAAAAAATGAGTGAGATAAGAGGGCAACGAGTCAGCGTGAGAGAAAGATGTTAATGGAATAGAATGGATGGTAGAATGAATGAAACTCACACATTCACAAACACCAGCTTAGTGTTGCTGGCTGCAGATTCTCCTTAAGGGGGAGCTGTTGGCAGCCTGGTAACTTTCTTTACATGCATTACTGGAGGACATGAATGAACCACTAAAACACAGGGCTTAGGGTTAATGCATTATGCAGATATGAGCAAAAAAAAAAAACATCAGAATATTTGCATTAATAAATGGTATCTTAGAAGCTGAAAGTATGCATCATCAGTGCATGTTAAGGTGATAAGGGTAGTATTCAGAATTTTATAAATAATGAATTTTATCTGATTTTATCTGGACCACGTTCTCATTTCATGCATAACCTTCCACTTGGACCATTAAGTCTAGGAAGTTTCATTTGAACTGACTTCTTTTTATTAGCACAGGATGACAATCAAATGAAAATTGTGTTTTGTAATGAGAATTGAGTCTGATGGAGATTAAAATTTCTATACATTGTTTTGTGGAGCAGATTATTAAAATCCATTGTTATACTTTGACTGAGTAATTTGGAGCAAAGACGGTAGCAGGACAAGCCACAATATTTCTACTGGAGGAACTTGGATGGATGGATGGATTAATATAACACTCGACTGAATGCTGGCATTTCCCTTTCTGTTTTTGGTAATGTTTTGAGGGGAGGGACATCAGCTTTTATGATCTGGTTGGAGACCATTTTGTTCTGATGTTAGTAACAATAAGCTGCAAGTTTAATCAGATTTGCAGCCCAAAAAGACCGCAAAGACAAAGAAAGTGGATCATGGCACTATATTCTTGGGTTATGAAGAACCTCTTCACAACATCTAACCATGTCAAGAACATTTTCAAGAAATCATCATCAAAGTCTACAGTCAAGCAATACCTTCATAAATAGAAAAACAATTATGACCCGAGGCATATTGCAAAATCATCTCAAGAGTTTCTCGAGGCAACAAAATGGGCTACTCTTCAATGGCCAAGTCAATCACCTGATCTCAGCTCAGTGGAGCATGTTCTTCATTTAGTGAAGCCAAAACTGAAGGCAATTTCATGTTGATTTTTTTTTAAATTTTAAATCCAATCCACTGTGGTCATGTACAGAGGCAAAATTGAAAAAAAAAAAAGGTGTCATTCTTAAAAAAAAAAAACAAAAGCTTAGGGACCTAAGTGTACTTTCTGTAATGAACTTTGCCCTTCTCTCTTTGCTCTCTCTTTTCCCTGCTGTGCTCTCAGTTGGAGAAGGGACTAGATTCATTAAAACCACCCACACAGCATCAAATATAATTGGCTTCCTGGTTTCCTATCAGTCTGACCTCATCAGCAAAGCCTTCAATCGGAAAGCTCTCACACCCCATGCTGCACATCACTCACTTGGTTTCTTCATACCAGGTCTACACTCACTCAAAAGGGAACTAAAACCAACCCATCAAGCATCACACATCCATGGATGTGTCGGCTAATGTGGTATGAATCAAACCTGGGAACTTATTAAAAAATGCAAACAAAATAAATTTTTTTGTTTTTAAAACTTTTCTTTTAGCAGACATGGTCAAGATGATCTCCTGAAATTCAAACCGAGTACCAACAGTAACTCAAATAGCCACTCATTACAACCAAGTTATGCAATAGAGCACCTCTGGGCTGTGATGGAACATGAGACTTATATAATGGATGTGCAGCTGCCAACTCTGCATCACCTGTGCGATGCTATGCTAGGACAGCTTCAGAGGTCTTGTGGAGTCCATGCCGCCACATGACCTCCAAAAGCTGTTTTAGCAGCGAGAGGTGAGGGGGCTTCACAGTACTAAGCAGATGATAATGTGGCTGTTGAGTGTGTGTATCTATATAAAGATGTCTATTATGACATCACAGTAGGGTTGTGAACAATACACAGCATGCACAAATGAATCAACAGTCTTCGCTCAGGTGACCCACTGGTATTTTATCATAATACATGCTGTCATTGTTACTTCTTTCAACATCATCATTTGTTTCTTCTCTTGGAAGAAAATGTTTGTGCTGATTTTGCTCAGCAAAAACACCTTGAATTGTTGCTGTTTGTTGTGAATGAAATCTACTGTGTCAGTATTTGGGTTTTTAATGTTCCAAAGCTGTGAAAAATAATGTCCCCCTGTGGACAATTAGCTACATAGAATACAAATGGCAGATTCACATGTGCAAACGCATACACACGACACTCACCATTTTAAAAACAAAAGCGCCATTGTAGCTTTACAAAGCTAATTATAGCAGGTTTTAATTGCTTTCGAGCTTAAATAGTGGCTTTCCTGCCAATCTGTTCCATTTCTGGGGACTTCTTCACAGCTGCAATACTAAGCCAATAGTTGCGTGTGTTTATCTATTTGGGTAAATGGGAAAGTGTGCTGATTCCAGATTTTACTTCAGTGTTAATTCTCTAACTTACCAAAGGGAACAATTGACCTGAGCTTTGTTCTCCCCTTGATCTACTTTCCTGTGCATCTCTTTCATTGTCTCTTTATCGCTTCATGCATTTTTTTTTTCTTTTACCTCCTTTATCTTCTGCTACCTGCTGCTACAATGTGTATTTCACTACACACTTGCCCATTTCCCTTCCCAGCTTTCATTCCTTCCCCTTTTAGCTGTCCTCCACTCGCTCGATATCTTCATTCTCATCTCCTTCTATCTGTTTCTCTCTCTGGGGAAAACAGTGGGAACATAAGGGATCTTGGTAAACAGATGAGAGTTTTTGAATCAGATGGGGAAAACAGCAAAGAGATAAAGAATAAAGAGTCACCAAATCTCTCTTTCATAGCAATCATCTTTCATATAGACACTGACTAAATGCATCATGTGATTTTGTTTTCTGTTGCATTACATTATGAATCGGGCTTTAGTTGCCATATGTCCATTGTTACATTATGAAGAGACATATGTTTTTGTTTGCTTTTGGCTTCAACCGGTGCTACATATGAACCAAAATCTTTTGAAACAAAGATTGTAATCAGACTACTAACCAATTTGAGAAAGAATAACACCACACATGCTACTGAGTTTCATTTTGATCTCACTTACAAACCTGATTCATTTTGTGATGGCATCTTTGTGGCCTTCACAACTGCTTTAATTTTTTAGCATGCTGCTAAAAACATTCTTCACACATTTTGGTCCATACATGATAGCATCACACAGTGCATTTCCCGTTCCACCACATCCCAAAGATGTCTTATTGGACTGAGATCTGGTGACTCTGGAGGCCATTTTGAGTACAGGGAACTCATCGCCGTGTTCAAAAAAGCAGTCTGAGGCTATTTGAGCTTTGTGACATGGTGTGTTATTCTGCAGCCATCAGAAGATGGGTACACTGTGATGGGATAGACATGGACAGCAACAGTACTCAGGTGGACTGTCGCATTCAAATAATGCTCAGCTCCCACTAAGGGGCCTAAAGTGTGTCAAGAAACATCATTCCAGCATCCCAAACATCATTACACCATGTCACATTCAAAATCACTTAAAACACTGTTCTTCCCCATTCTGATGTTTGGTTTGAACTTCAGAAGGTTGTCTCGACCATGTCTATATGCCTAAATCCATTGAGTTGCTGCCATGTGATTGGTTGATTAGATATTTGTGTCAACGAGCGATTGAACAAGTGTACCTAATAAAATGGGCAGTGAGTATACACTACATAGAACTCAGAACTGCCTTTGTGGTAGTTCCTGCTATAGTTGCATAATTGCTTATTCTGAAAAGGACAATTTCTGATCAAAGTCAAAGGGTTGATTCACCAATTGATTCAATTACTGCCACTGGATCGATTGAAAATGCCTCACAGAATGGAGATTCCCCCCAAAATGCAAACCCAACCAATATATCTCCCAGACTATTCTGAAGCAAAGTAATAGCAAATGTTTTTAATTAGCTAGCTTTTAGACTGTAATGGACATGCTGTGGACCACATTAAGATAAATACATCTTTTGTGAGGTTTGAAAAAAAAAAAACTGCCCAGAAAAAGGTTCTGCTTCCTTTTTGGCTTTGTCCCTTGAATGTAATGTAGTTTGGGAAGATCTGCTTTATTTGCTGGGCATCAAAAATAGATATTTTATCAGCTGGAATGTCAGGCATAGACAAGCTGTCATTAGTTGTTGGTGTTGCCATGTGGCATTAGTGATATAAGTGTCATTCCCAACATGTCATGATACATGGTGTCACATTTTAACACACTGGCCACAATTAAACATTATTTTTCAACTTGCAGAGTTCAACCACAATCTCGTTGTGGACCTAACCAAACAGCAGGGGAAGGCTTAGCTTTTTAGCTAAGTGAATTAAATGAAATGGTGAAAAACACAAAGCTCCCAAGTGGTTGACTGTGCTGTGCTGTTTTAGTCTAATAAAACAACAGTTACAGCATTATTCTAGAAATGGCAGAGACCATGTTTATTTTGTTAACACCCAAGACCAAGTTGACTGGTTATGAAATATTAATAACTTCTAGTTTCAACATTTTTTTAGCCTGCTAATTACAGCAACATGTCGACTGCCAGTGTCCCCTCTCTGACTCCCGGGCGTACGCATTCAACTCGATCACGTCACAGCCGGCAGAGCCGCACACTTGGCTGCTCTGCTAGTTAACTGATGATAAACGTCATACTAAACAAAAAATAAATCAATACTAATAAGTCTGTGATACTAGGAAGTTATCTTATTCAAGCGTCTGTCCCACACATTTAAGGCTAGATTAGCAGCATTAAGTGAAATGAATCTTATGCATAAACTCAGTAAGGGAGATCTGTATTCACTCCTGTCTCACTTATAGTTTATTCTTCACATCACTTCTGCTTTCACATGCTGTCAAACTCAAAGCTGACATCATTGCTCTAGTCCAATCATTTTTCTGCCTGCTTTCTTCAAGCCAATCAGTCTCCACTCTGCGTACTTTATATCTCACTGCTTACCTGTCATTCTATTCATGCAACCCACCTCCTCCCCAACTCAGTGTGCCATCCAAGCCTCCATTTGCACCATACCTCCATTTATCTTCACCCCCACCAGCGTCTAGACTCCGGGGGTCCGGCCCTAATTCCTATCATTACTGGGATTCTGTTCTGCTTTGATGGGCCATCGAAGTCTAATCTCCAAAAAGCTTAATTGAACTCAGCATATCAATAAATCATGTTCAACTCTTCCTAATGATCTCTCCTTATTGAAATAGCATTGTATTTACTCATTATTATCTGGTCCACTGCCTTATGTTTTTTTTTTTACCCCTCTTGCTCATTTTTCTTCTTTGTGTTTTCACTCCTGGAAGGATAACTGCTCTTCATTTTTGTTGAGTGACTTTTGTTGCGGTCATTAGGTTTGTTTAAACAGAACTGTGCATGCCACTTGCAAGTAAGTGAAGTCTGGTCAGGCCCCCTTAGGGAGGTTAACTCTCACTGCTGTCATTGCAAACTTTGCACATTGCCACTGTTGTAGTTTAAAGTTTGTCAGCCCATGGGGGGGGCACCAGGCAATGCTAGCAACTGGTCACATCCGGTGCTTCTGGGTTCAGGCATTGATACCAAAGGACACCTTGTTGGTGTCTCTGTGATCCAGATGGCCTCTGAAAAAACTTGAAGTATTTCACGTGCTGGTTTGTACAAAGGCAGGGTTAAAGATAAAACAGAAAAGAAGATATAGAGGGAGGGAGAAACACGTGAAAAAATATTTGAGCTCGAGTTCAAATGTACTGAACCAAAAAGTTTGACAATAATTACATAGCAGATGCACCAAACTGCAAAATATTAGTGGCATTTTAAAATGTCAGTGTAGACATCAGTTTGACTGACAGTCATCCTGACAGTTCTCCTGACATGGCATTTTACTTTACAACATTATTTGGCATGAAAGTGAAAAGAGGAAACTCTTCTTGCAACTCCAGAACAGAACAGAGGAATTTATTATTGAAAGGGGACATTTTCACAACTTGATCTGATCTCAATTACATACAATGACATGATATAATGTTGCCCTCACAGCTGCAAAAGAAGCTCCCCGTTAGGGGGCTGGGTGTTAAAACAAAAACAGAAAAAAACAAACAAACACAAACAGCTTGTTAACCCCTGAGACAGAGGTCGCAAAGAATGACCTTTAAACACTGGCACAGGTTGAGTGCTGGAGTGCTTTACGGTTTAATTTTACTGACTTGTGACAACCTAAAAACCTAAATGAAATCATGCAAAAAACACCTAAAATGTGAGTGTGTAAGAATAATCTGCTCAGCTACCTTGGTTGCATGTATGTTTAGGTAATTCTGTTGTCTGTTATCAGCATAATTTTCTGACCTGTCTGACCCATGGTATTCTTTATTACCACCAGATTTCTAAATGTCAACCTAAACTTTAAACTGGTAAAACTGCTATTAACCACATGGTGCTCTGAGTGAAATATACAGACTCATTATGTATCCATATGAATCTGGGGCCTTAAAATCTTATATCTAATACATATAACATTTATGTTACATACTGATGTCCTTATCCAGAGGTAATTATGAACAAACTACTAGAATCTTTCAGCAGAAGTAACATTAGTGCCAGCATATTTTCTCTTGAATGGTGTTAATGAGTATGCAGATGCTCATTGGATCAATGTGTCAGTTTGAACAAGAAGGAAGGAGCTGCATAAGTATGCAAAATGGTGAGTTTCCACCTCATCACAGCCGTGTAGAACATTTCAGTGCTGTTTGATCTCCTATACAAATGTCCTTGTCTTCTGAATTAGGGAAGATTCATCGAAGTATTTGACTATTATGCTTTTATTGTTTTAACTTCAGAATTTATATATGTATGTATGTGTTTGAATAAAAGAGTGAGAGTGAGGACACTTTCAAGTTTGGCTCAACAATCTGGACTCGTTTGAAGAAGAAGGGAAATTATTCCTTGTAAAGTATGAATTATAAAGTAAAACCAGATTTGCTAGAGCAGTTCAATAGCATACTGGGGACACATGAGGTTAAATGTATCAAAGGTTTGTCTAGATTGACAAACAACTTAACTGTGTATGTAGCTATACTTATTATGAAAATTATTTGCTTGTCTGCCTTCACATGCATATGAACTTGAGTGACATCCCATTCTTAATCCATAGGGTTTAATATGATGTTGGCCCACCCTTTAGAGCTATAACAGCTTCAACTTTTCTGGGAAGGCTTTCCACAAGGTTTACGAGTGTGTTTATGGGAATTTTTGACCATTCTTCCAGAAGAACATTTTGTGAGGTCAGACATTGATGTTGGATAAGAAGGCCTGACTCACAGTCTCTGCTCTAATTCCTCCCAAAGGTGTTCTGTCATGTTCAGGTCAGGACTTTATGCAGGTCAGTCAAGTTCTTCCACACCAAACTCGCTCATCCATGTCTTTATGGACCTTGCTTTGCGTACTGGTGTGCGGTCATGTTGGAACAGGACGGGGAAATCCCCAAACTGGTCCCACAAAGTTTGGAGCATAAAATTGTCCAAAATGTCTTGGTATGCAGAAGCATTAAGAGTTCCTTTCACTGGAACTAAGGGGCCAAGCCCGACTCCTGAAAAACAACCCCACACCATAATCTCCCCTCCAGAGAACACATCTCCACTGCACTAGAATCCAGTGGCAGCTTTCTTTATGCCACTGCATCTGATGCTTTGCATTGCGCTTGGTGATGTAAGACTTGGATGCAGCTGCTCAGCTGTGGAAAACTATTCCATGAAGCTCTCTACACACTGTTCTTGAGCTAATCTGAAGGCCACATAAAGTTTGGAGGTCTGTAGCAATTGGCTCTGCAGAAAGCTGGCAACTTCTGCACACTGATTCATCCCCTGATCCGACTCTGTTGTTTTATGTGGCCTACCACATTGTGACTGAGTTGTTGTCATTCCCAAATTTCCCAAATTTCATGCACAGGTGGCATCCTGTCACAGTACCACGCTGGAATTCACTGAGCTCCTGAGAGCGACCCATTCTTTCACAAATGTCTAGTCTGCATGTCTAGGTGCTTGGTTTTATATACCTGTGGCAATGGAAGTGATTGAAACACCAGAATTAAATTATTTGGATGGGTGCATCCATCCATCCATCCATCCATCCATCCATCCATCCATCCATCCATCCATCCATCCATCCATCCATCCTTTTCAGGTTCTTGATCTCTTGCATCATCTTCTGTCACACCAACCCTTTGCATGTCCTCTATCACTACATGCATAAACCTCCTCTGTGGTATCGCTCTTTCCCTCCTGCCTGGCAGCTCCATATTCAGAACTTTTTGTCCAACACATCCACTATCTCGCCTTTGCACCTGTCCAAACCATCTCAGCTTTGCCTCTCGAACACACAACCCGAGCTGTTCCTCTGATGGCATACTTATATACTAGTTTATACTAAAAACAAATTCACTGATGCACTGATGTCCTGGTGTGTGGGTGGGTGGGTGGGTTGGTGTGATAGTGTGTGTGCCCCTCATTTAACCAGTAATCTGTATTCTTCTCCTTCTGCCTTGTTAGGCTTCAGATGAGAAAGCAATGTCCAGAAAGCACCACTTAGTGAAATTGGATGTTTTAGATTTTTCACACACATTCCTGAATGCACATGCACACACCAGTCTCTGCCACTCACCTTATAGTCCTTTATCTACCCACACTCTCTGTCTTGTCTTACTCCTTTTCCCAGAACGCTTATTCAACATTCCAGATTTTATCTCCTCTCATATTATACCTGTAATCAAATTAAATATTTTCTAAAATGAAAACACCTGAAAATTTTAAGGGATTTACACAGATTTTATTAGAACAAGTGGATCCTTTTTTTATTTTTATTGTCTGTGTTTGTTGCTCTGCAGGGGTTGTGTATTGTGTCTGCACACTCACTTTTGCTTCATAATGTATAAATGTATGTGTCTGTATGTTTGTTATGTTGGAGCTATTTTGTTAACTTCAAGAATGGTTAATCCATATTTATGGTCCTGGAATTTTCAATTTTATCCCATCACTCATAAAGAAAAGACAAAATACCTTTCATCTTGTGCTGCAGCCTTTCTAAATGGCACATAATTCATTATATTATGCTGAACTTAGATTATATGAGCAGTAGGTGGAATCAGTGTGAAAAATGCCTTTAGCCAAAAACTGCTTCCAACACTTTCCTGGTAAAAGCTTGTTCTGTTAAAAGAAGAAAGTAATTGGTTTTCTCACCTTCACTGTTTTGTGATCAGAGAACACCAAAATGTGCAATGAGGCTGTAAAAATGTAACCAAAATAAGAGAAGCTTACTGTCCAAGGTTGCATCCTAAAGCAGGCCTGTGTACTTGTTATATTGGTTTACAAAGTGATGATAAAAATGATCATTTATATTTTCTATCATAACAGGGTTTTTAAAAACACATAGTTAAACTACATTTTAGTACAGACACCAAAAAGGCGTCTAAGTCCTTGTTGTATGAAAAATCAAAAAGGGACATATTCATCTAGGAGCTTTTGGCTTTGTACATTTTCCAGCTGCCTTTGCTGTTTACACTTCCTGCCATCAGTTATCTTTCTCTGATCCAAAATGGAACAGCAAAAAGATAGGCAGTACATAATGAAGGCTTGGTGATATATGTATCTCTTAATTGTCGTCCATGTACTGCCTATCTTTGGATGTGGGTAGTTTTATTTGGGATAGAAGAGGTTCAAAGAAGGAAGGCTCTTGGAAAGTTGTATTGTGTGATTATAGCTAATATAATTTCTCCACTTTGGAATTTTCTGTTTTATTACCTTATATAGAAGCCCTCAAGACAATTTACAGGTGGCCAGGACTGGAAATTTTCATATCAAACTTCATCAAAGCTGAACTCATAAAGCATTTCACAAAGTACCCATCACGAACCGATGAATTTCAGCTCCAATAAATGTTTATGTGACTATGCCATATCAACTGCAATTCACAAGTTTTCCATCTAATTTTAGGCCATTGTTCAAAGGATGCATGTGACCTTTTTGTTTACTATATAATATGTGAAAAATGGTCACACTGAGGTGTGCTTATTGTTTTGATCAAAATCTACTACCTGTGTCAAGCATCTAACCAGACCAGACTCAGAATTCTTGTGTCCCTGCAGGGTGAGTTGTCATGTCATGCTGTCATGCTTTCCAGAGGACTTAAGGAATCTTTTCTTGACTTGTCATTCACCTGGGACAAATTTGCCATTGGAGAACTTACTGGGAAACAACATCACATATGAAGGATGAAGGAGGGAAAGAGAGAAATATTTAATATTTATATCCAGGACATTTTTTTCAAGTATTTCTATATTACATTATAGTAATTTAAGCATCAGACCCGCTTTCAGAATTCACAGAGCTTCACATGCTCAGATCCTAGCAGTGTGGATCAGCGAATTGATATCTCGTTCACTCCTGGCATACAGCTTGATGTCATCCATGTAAGATCCATCCTTTCACTGGGATTACATGTGTAGTAGCATTACCTCTTATACCAAAGACAGTAATGTTGCCACTACACTATCCAGAAAACATTCTTCAAAAATTTTGGTCCATATTGACATGATAATATCATGCAGTTGCTGCTGACCTGATGACCGCACATCAGTGATACCAATCTCCTATTTTACTACATCCAAAAGGTGCTCTTTTGGATTGAAGTAACTGTGGAGGCCATTTGAGTACAGTGAGCTCATTGCCATGTTCAAGAAACCAGTTTGAGATGATTTGATCTTTGTGATATGGTGCATTACTCTGCTAGAAGCAGCCATCAGAAGATGGGTACATTGTGGTCGTAAAGGGATGGCCATGTCAGCAATAAAACTCAGGCAGGCTGTGGTGTTTAAATGATGCTCAATTGATCCTAAGGAGCTCAAATTGTGCCAAGAAAATATCCCCCACACCGTTAGAGCACCATCGCCAGCCTGAACGGCTGATACAAAGCAGAACGGATCCATGCTTTCATCTTATTTACCTGTTGTATTGTACCAAGATCTGACCCTACCATCCAAATGCTGCATTATTCTGTTGTAGAAACCAAAACTCATCAGAACAAGTAATGTTTTTCCAGTTGTCCAATTTTTGTGAGCTTGTGTGAATTGTAGCCTGTTTCCTGTTCTTAGCAGACAGAATGGAACTTGGTGTGGTCTTCTGCAGCTGTAGCCCATCTACTTCAAGGTTCGATGTATTGTGTATTCAGAGATGCTCTTCAACATACCTTCTTTGTAATGAGAGGCTGGTTGAGTTACTGTTGCCTTCCTAGCAGCCCGAAGGATTCTGGTTGTTCTAATTTTACCCAGAAAAATGCTGCTCACTGAATATTTTCTCTTTTTGGACCATTCTCTGTAAATCCTAGAGATGGTTATTTGGGAAAAGAACAGGAGATCAGCAGTGACATGAAAATCTCAGAGCAGCCTGTCTGGTACCAACAACCATGCCACATTCAAAGTTACTTCAGTAAGTCATCTTGACCATGTCTACATGTATAAATGCACTGAATTGCTGCAATATGATTGGCTGTTTGGATATCTGCACTAATGAGCATATATCTAATTGATACTATAAGTGTGGCTGATATTGCCATTCATTTTGGTTTGAGAGGCATAGGCTAGTGAAGTGAAAGATGTGACCCTAAAAAGTATTAGTGGAGGATGGATGGATGGATGGTGTATTTGTTGGAAATGAGGTCTATGTGCATGATGGAGAGGCCAAATACAAACACTGATCTCTGTCAAAAAACAAAAATTTCCAAAATCAGATTATTCACATCTTTAAGAACTCAGTTAACGATTAGCTGTGTTTTGCTTGCTTAGTATTAATTTCTTGACTCACTGACTATTGCAAGCAGGAATTATTAGATTGGGGAAAAAAGGAAGCACTGAAAGAAAAGTATATTCAGATGTAACCTACTCTTAATTCTTTTAACTCTTTAACTTTAAATCATTTAGGAAAAGACTCATCATTTCCTTTACTTTCTTCAGTATCTAGGAGTCAGCATGTCCTTTTTATATTGTAGACGTGATGTAAAAGAAAACGTGATTCACCAAACCAGGCCACAATTGCCTTTTTTTGGCAATTTGAGCTACATTAGCTTGTATGTTGGATCAGACCACACAGGCCCCACGTGCATCAATGAGCCTTGGCTGCCCATGATCCTATTACTAGTTCACAACTGTTCCTTTCTTGGACCACTTTTGATAGATAATGACCTCTGCAGTTGTCTAGCCATCACAATTTGGCCCTTGTCAAACTTGCTCAAATCCTTATGCTTGCCCATTTGGAGTCATAAGTGTGCTTTCACTGGAGGCCATGAAATAGATCATCTTCAATCATTGTGGGAGGGTTTCCCAAAAACATTATTTAGAGCACTTTGTAATGTCTTTTTGTTTTTAAATGTTGTTTTTGCTGTTTTTCTTCCATTTCTTAAGCAGCCTTCCAGCCAATGCTTATTTTCCCTCATCTGCCATTATCTTATAATGTTTCCCACCATTAATGCTTCATCAACAGAAAGGCCTTAAATTCCAAACAAAACACATTTTTGCACACGCAGCTACAAGAGCACATCACTGAGTTTATATGAGGATGCAGATTAATTCATTTAACACTCATTTTAAGGTCATCAAGCATAATGAAAGGCACTGTTGGTGTTATGACTGCACAGTTTATGACAATTGATGTCATTATTTTAATTTCCCACAAATAAACACAGCATACTGACATGTTGTGCATACCGAAATGAATATTAAGACAGTGCAGATGGAAAACTTAGAAAACTATTCAAATTTTTTAAAAAGACTGGAACAAACAGACTAAAAACTTATTCTCCATTTATTAAATAGTCAGAGGGTTTGGAACATATTAATTCATCAACTTTTTTTTTTTCTGCCCCAGTCAATTTTTTGCAAAATCAACAGATTCATTAGTTATCCTGTGTTTAGAGGAGTGGTACTTGTAGTGCTTCTAAATTTAGGATCAGGATCTTTTTGCACGTTGGTGTGTTGGCTGTGGGTGGGGTTTTTCATTTAGAAAAGTGGCATCAGCTGTGCCAAGTCCTAAAAGCTTAGTTTAACCTGAGGTCCAGGATTTTTTTTTTTTCTCATCTCTATCTAACTTTGACTTCTTGTGTTCAGTTTAATCATGTTTGTGGGAGTTTGCTCACAGCCATCACAGCTTAAATAAGTTTGGGTAAAATCGTACGTTTTTTTTTTTTTTTTTTTGATAAATAACTATATTGATCAAAAATATATGAATGATGACCATAAAACACAGCTTGAGCTGTTAACATATTGAAATCAATGTTCTATATCGCAGAAAAATAGGATTATACTTCAAGGATATTTCTACAAAAGTATTCTTCTTCTTCTTTACTTTAGCAGAGGCACAACTTGCAAACAGTTTGTCCTCTTGAACTTTTAAATGGGGAATTGGGGAACTTAAACGGAGCTCATTTACAACCTGTTTGATTAATTAAAGTTAAGCTTTGACAAAATGACTGAGAGCCCAGCTTAGTTGCTAACCTCATTATCCCAGAGCACACATGGGAGGCAGTCGGCGTGTAGGTGAGCAGACAGAATTGCACAGAGGAAAATGGACCGACAGTGGAAACAAATCAGACAGACAAAGACAAATAATTAGATAGAGAAAATAAATGAGCTTAAATGAGAGAGAGAGGAAGATTCAGGGGTATAAACTTTGGTACAGTGTAAGCATTTCTACATTGTCTTCTCTTAGAATAACCTGAATAAACACTTTCTTTCTTTTTTTTTTTAGTGAGTGCAAAGTGAGAAAATAATCACCTAGAGCAACTTCTCTGTAGCAGTGAAGATTGCACAGTATTCTTCTGGATATGTTCTTCTCCTTTCACAAAGCGCTAACATGTTAACATGAAACACACACACACACACACACACACACACACTACACACACACACACACACACACACACACACACACACACACACACACACACACACACACACACACACACACACACACATACATGACGGATTATCCACTTATAGTACTATTTTTGGACAGTATCAGTGGTCACATTGGTAACAGAATACAAATATTTTTCTAAATGTTTCTCATGACAAGATATGTTTCTAATATGTTACTCAGGAGTTTGAGTTGTATAGTCAAGAATATCAGACAGTGTTGCCAGATTTACTACATTAATGCATCACCTCACCTCTACATTGTTACATTAGCTTTCGTCAGCTGAGCAAAATCATATGGAGTGTTTTTCTCTGTATGTTAACAAATTAGGAGGAGGAGAATACAACGGGTGATTGAGGCACACTGAAGAAAAATAAAAAGGGTGAAGGTAAATATGAAAACAAGTTCAGGGTTTTTATAATATAAGGTTTTATAATATAATATTGTGTAAGTTCAGGAGCAATATATACTAATAAATCTAGTATTCAAATGTCTATTCTTCTCCAAGCTGTAGCGAGAGCAGCTGTTTTTTTTTTTTCTTCTTCTTCACCTCGGCCTGCACCGAGATGCTATCACTGCAGAATCTCATTACTAATCCTACAGCAGGAAAATCATTACTTTGTGAATTTGGGTGTCATGCATCCTTGTTTGTGTTCTTATTTGTTCCATAAACATATCTTATGCGCCTATGCAGCACTGTGTGTGTGTGTGTGTGTTTACACTCAATACAGTTTGAGTATTCTTTATTCTTACTCTGTCTGCAGGTTTCACATCAGCCCTACTGGCTGTTGTATTTGCATCCCAGAAGATAAGACCTTCAGAGTTAATGACCTATTGATTTCATTGAAATAGATATAAACAGTAAATGGACTGGTTCTTATGTAGTGCTTTTCTACTCTGCCTGAGCACTCAAAGTGGTTTATACATCATGTCTCACTGACACAAGCACTTTTTTCCCTATGTCCTTTCTAACATTAACACACTGATCAGGAGCAATTCAGGGTTCAGTATCTATCTTTGGCCTGCAGACTGAAGCAGCCAGTGATCGAACCACCAACCTTCCAATTAGCTGATAACCTGCTCTATCTCCTGAGTCACAGCCACCCCTAAGTAGATAGTAATGAGAAAAAATGTTTCCATCAATAAATCCATTCATTTTTCAGCATTTTCAGTGGAAGACTGTAATGTTGTGCCACAGGAAGATATTAATATAGGTACTCAATGTCTACTTTGCCAGCATGACTTCTTTGTCACTGGCTCCTACCATCCACTCAGGGTTTTCATGTATTTTAGGATCATTCAGATTTATGTAAATACATTAAATCCTGAAGTCTGCATGATAGAGGTTTGTAAAACAAAACAAAACAAAACAAAAACAAAAACAAAAAAACCTTGGCTATATATTGTTTACTTTACATTTTGTTAATCTCTTGAACCCTGGAGGTCTCTGATCCAGCACCAGACCTTATATTAGAAAAACCCAGCCAGTACCCCTATGTGAAGACTGCAAAATGTGAGACATTGAGTAAAGAAAGTGACATTTATACTCATGCATATAAACCTAGAAGAGCATGCTGTAGGTAATAATCAACAGTGGTGTTGGAATGCTGTTCTAGTGGTGTTGGTGGTTAAAGAACTATTAAACCCACCTCAATATCCCTCAATCTTTACCCAGCAGTAACTGACCTGAGCCACACCCTTTTCTTAAACAAGCCCTGAATGTCTTCACTCTGAAAGTCTGAAAATCTGAGAAAATACACATTCACTCTTTCTAATAAAAGCTATGTAATATATATTAGAAAATGTCGGTGGATTTATTGCGGTGACTCTGTGTATTATGTCTACAGGGCAGCTTACCCACAATTTTCCACTTGGCAGCTTCAGTTATGAGTTGCAGCAATATCTGCTCACTGAGGTCCTCTCTCCTTTCTCCCTCCAGCATTTTGACATGAACCTGTCTCACTTCCCCTGCCAACTTCTGTCAAAAATTCTTGGACTGAGATCCTGTAAAAACCGAAAAAAAAAAAAAAAACTAAAATTGAAAGTAATTTGTGCACGCAGCTTTTTAGAACACAACAGAGCAGCAGTTTGGTGATGTCTAGAAAGCTTAGCTGAATCCATTGTATATCTTACATTATAATTTATTTAAGCCAGTTGGGACAAATTGACAGCCTGCACTGCTTTCCAGTGCTGGACATTTATTTCCAGTTCTGTGTTTAGTGCTCATGTGGAGGCATTTTTGCCCATATATGGCCACGGGTTTTGAGAAGCTGAAACAACTCAAATTATTCATTTTTCCAGTATTGTTAATTTTAAAATCAAAATGCAATCAAAATCAAAAGTAAATGTGAGGTTATATAAATTGCTCCACTCTGAGTCACTATTGCCACACACCAGGAGTCTATCAGTTACAAAATCTGATGGAAATTAAAAATAAAATAAAATCAGCAGCAACTGACACCTCTAGCAGATGAGTGTTCATAGCTGCTGGAAAATAAAACCTCTAGAGACAGAAGTAGCACATGCTGCAAGAAGTGCTTTAGCCAGAGGGGCAAGCATGGGACATTTTTTCTTCCTCATGAGAGAGAACGGTATTTTTTTTTGTCTGCACATGTCAGTCTTTTTCTCTGTCACTTTGTTCGACTGGGCTGGCTCCACAGAAGTGAAGAGTCCAGAGTGATTTTGACTATTGTCATTTCCTTTGCAGTGAGTTTGTGCAGTTCAGCTTCAATTTTACCACCCAGGTTGAAGATTCTTGGTTGCTAGATGAGTTTTTCACCTGAGATATCTGCTGCGCTCACTCCTGTTTCCATCATAGTGACACAGAATCACTGTGGGCAGTCATGGCTCTGCTGCTCTGATGTTTGCTCTCCCGAGGTTTCACAGTGTGGCAGGTCATGATTTTGAGATGTGTTGGCTGTTGCTTGGAAACTGCAAGCTTTTTCAGAGACTGTAACAGCAGTCGGGCACCTGGACTGTGGTTCTTTCTGAGATAGTTTTGCGGTTCGGTTGACATTATCACACATTTGCATAATGCTGAGCTAAAAGCAAACAGAGACATGATCCAGTATGGAGATATGGAAAAGAAAAGAGAAGACAAACAGCGACAAACTGCATTGTTTGATATAAATTTTATTTATAATGTATATGACTATTTTTGGGTGCGTTACCTTGCCCCTTTTTACCTGCATGTATTCATAAGAGTAAATGTGTTTGTGACAGAAGTAGTCAAGGTTTTGAGTGAATATTTTTTTTTTTTTTTTTACACCTGGGCATTCATCATGCCTGCCATGTCTCTTTTTTCATATCTTCCCACACACAAGCTGTCCCACACATCGCATGCTGTGTGGCCTATGCCTAGAACAAGACATGCCATTGTTGTGCATAGTAGAGCAACAACATATAAAATAGGGAGCTTTTTAGGCTTGGCATGCTTTATCTCCAAAGTGAATACATATAATCAAAACAGTTTCTGCTGCCTGTAACAGTGATGGCACTGATTTAAAAGCATCATGAGATAAAAGGGAAAAGGAAATATCAGAGAAGATGATTAGCAGTGACAAAAGATGAGAGGACAGTTAAGAAATGATACAAGAAGAGAAGGAGAAAAGGATGTATGTGTGTATCTGTTTGGGTGCATATGATAAATAAAGCGAGAGCTCCTAAACCTGAGAACTAATGTAAGTCAAGATATTGGCAGTAAAATTAATTCAATTAAATTCTATTTATTTAGCACAAAAACTAAAGCTCTTTCCTTTCTACAGTTTCATTGGTTTGGCGTAAATCAATGTCATCATCTGAACATTTACTTATTTCTGGATGTATATGTGCACTTAACTTGTAATGCAGCTGAATTACAATTAAAAGAGATTGCAGCTTGTCTGGCTTAAGACTAACATAATTGTGATCAGTCCATACCAGTCAAGCTCCCAAATAAAACTAATTGCTGTTAAGGTGGCAGCTGCTGGTGTGTTTTAGATGTAATAGATCTACAGACTGTTCATCCAATCACCTATCAAGCATTTTTGAAGTCACCTACCTGTTTCCAGACTTTTTCCAAATTCCCATATGCTTTAGTATAACGAACCATCTGGCTTGTCAGGTTGTCTGTGCGCATGTCCTCGTTACTGTACCCTCTCAAGATCATAGCTGTATAGTTTCCCCCTCTCTTTTTGTCTATCATAAGCTCTCTGAATATGTTTTACTAGCTCATTGTCACAGCTTTCATGTCCTGATGCTGCTACATTCACCATCATGCTCATCAGCCTTCTGCGTGTGACAGCTTAAACACAGGCCTCTTCCCTAACACCTTCAAATAAGTTATCTTTCCACATGATGTGTTAAATAAAACCTCTGGAAACTACAGCATAGTATCATCATAGGTTAGGCCACCTATTGGCCACAATTCTTTTTTTTGCATACAAATTTTGCTCATTAAATTGGGCACTTTCTTTTTTTTTTAATTTTCTTTTTCATTATCTAGCACGTGTGATTTACACTTCCCACATGAGCAACACAATAACAATAAGGTGACTGTGCAACCATAACCAGTTATAATATCTTGCGTTTGTTTTTCTTTCTGATGCCCCTCAAATCGCTCTGTAAACCTAATACTCCAAAAGCCCTGCCACACAAACGTACTGTAGCTAAACTTATCATAAGCAAGGAATCACAGCTTTTTACATTTAATAAATGCAAAGTTCTTGTATTAAGAAGTAGTCCAGGTTCAGCTATGGGCTTCTACTAAGGCTACCATCACTACTTCTTTAGTGACTCAGCATGATTTGTACTTGGGATACATAAACATACTTTACCTGTCATCTCACAAACAATACAAAACGATGCACACATACGTGAAATATGCAGTAGGAGCATGCAATGGATAACGCCTCCCACATTACACAACTGTATGCACTACATACACACTGCAAAACACACAAACATAGATCACAGTAGCCAGTTTTGTTATTTATGCATGATTGGACCAAAAGCACAAACATATGCATTTTTTTTTTTCACAGCTGACAGAATCGGTCTCCCTCTCATACATCACACCAAAACTGTCTTTGATCAATGTACACATTCACAGAAAACACATCAGAGACACACAAGCCATTTTCTTTTGAATACATCTACACACACACACACACACACACACACACACACACACACACACACACACACACACACACACACACACACACACACACACACACAGAATATTCCTATCCACTTCACATGCTTCAGCCATGTTCTGTTAGCAGTGATGCGAATCCTTTATAGAGCAATGTGATTTAACTCTGACCTCTACATTACAGGAGACAGATGATACACATTTTTGTGTCACTGAGTAAACTGAATGTACTGAAACCTAAACACTAAATATAAAGATAGAATTTTAAACCAGCAGCCATGTGGCTCTTATTCCATACATTACTTTTATACGGGTCACTTCAATAAAGTTGTATTTCTGTTACCATTCACGCTACTTACCCACTTCTTCTGCTTATTATAAACAAGCCAGAACAACCAGGCAACTTTATCCTCAAATCATGGTCGTGGCCTCTCACAGATGCAGTCTGTCAGAAAGTACGTGACCATCCAAGACTTTAGCCTGAGGCTCATTTGACTCTTTTCAATTGTGCGCTTGGCCTCTGCTCTGCAGTGTTAATGCTACAGCTGTTTAAGTTAACCCTGATGTAAGTGATCCATTGTGATCATGATTTTGATATTGTAAAAACCTTCATTGGGAGAAAAATAATTTTAGGAGTCCTACAGTAGTTTGAGGTTAACCTATGTGGATTAACTTCTGTCTGCGATGAATGAAACAGTTACTACAACCTAAATTAGTAACTGTTACTACTGTTAAATCAGAGTTTTTAAAGGATCTGTCCACCATTTTGTCACTGTGTAAGAGGATTTTGTTTGACAACTAACAGGCTTAGGTTAAATTGACCAGAAGGCTGATTGCTTGTGTGTGTGTGGGAGGTAATCTGTTGGTACAGACTTTACTGAGCGCAAAGCCCTCTGCTCCTGAATTAGTCAGATTTCTATTTTCTGAGTTACTCTGCCCTTGTTGGCTGAGAAATCTTTTTTTTCTGTAGCCTTTGCTCCATCAAATATTTGTTTCTTGATATTAAATTCCTCCTGGGTAAGATTTTCATCAACTGGAACTCATTTTCACTGTTTGGAAGAAGTCTTTGGAGCAAGGTCTTCCTCTTCTGCTTTCACTGCCTGCCTGTATAAAAGTTTAATTGCTATAACTTTGTTGTGGCACTTTGGTAGCTTCTTGCACACTTTTGAGTGCAGATGCCGGCATTACCCACATACATGAGAGATATTATATATTTTGACTTGTAGTATGTATTTTACATCCTTATGGTGAAGTTATACAGGTTTTGCACATTCATCCTACTGTCATTACGAAGAATGCTGGTGCTGGTCATCAGAACAGAACACACTGTATCTGGGTAGGTTCTGCTGGAAAAGAAAATCAGCATCTCCATAAAGATTGTCAGCAGACAGAAGCATGAAGTGCTCTGAAATCTCCGGGTAGATGGCTGCATTGACTCTGGACTTGATAAAACACAGTGAACCAAACATCTCCAACACCAGCAGATGACATGGCACCCCAAATCATCAGACTGTGGAAACTTCACACTGGACTTCAAACACTTTAGACTCAGAACCTCTTTACTCTTTCTCAGGGCTCTAGGGCTTTGATTTCTAAATGAAATGCAAAATTTTCTTTCATTTGAAAAAAGGCCTTTGGACCACTGAGCATCAGTCCACTTCTTTTCTCCTGAGCCCAGGTAAGATGCTTCTGATGTTGTCTCTGGTTGAGGAGCAGCTCAATCTAACTAAGAATAACACAGAGACAAAACAGAACCCAAAAATCCCAGAACAGAAAATACTGGGTCCAAGATCCAGGACCATGACACACAGATCATTTCGAGTCTTATGCTAAGCTAGGACCACGCTAAGAAATCCTCAACAGTATCTCCAAAATCTGACACAGACATCTGAAGTAAGTACTCACTCAGCCTCACAGGATCACATGAATAAAGAATCAAATCAAAAGCATAACATTGTTAGAATCCCACGTCTCACAGGTCCAGCTTCTCTCTGGCTCTCGCTGGCTGTCACTCACTGACGCTCTCCGGGCTTGTCCTAGAGCTGCTCAAACTAGATGAGAAAATTTCAAACATGCCAGAGAATATCAGGCACTCAAGGCTCCCAGAGTGAGTGTGAATGCATGACTGACTGCTCTAACCTGAGGAACATCAGTGGCTTGCACAAGCAATGATGTGGATGTGGTCATGTTCTGGGGTGTTCGTGTTAGAGATCAAATTTTTCTGTGAAGCATCACAACAAGAGAGACTGGCTCTGGCCTTGTTAACCAGTAAATTCTTAAAATGTGAAAAAAAAAATGAAAGATCAAATTTTAAAAATTTAATTTACAATATTAACTGCAGAAATGGGGAGGGGGAGAAAGCGCGTCTGTCGTTATGCACTCTAACATAATCATCACGATTGCTTCATGTCAGAGTGGTTAGTGCTCTATACTGTGACATGGTATAAGAAAACATGAAAGCTTCACACACACATGCACACACACTAACACTGTGCTGACAACACTGTCATGCAATCTGCAGCCTGTGTTTGTGTGTGTATGTAAGCAGCTCCTCTCCTATAACTAGCAGCAACTGTGACAAGCCAGAGTTATTCAGCTCAAACCTTTAGCCTGTGGCATTGTGTGGTGCTGGTGCAGGGAGGGGCATGGGGAAATGTGTGGGGATGGGGGTGCTACTGTGGGGGGGTGGGGCATGCAATGACTCAGTGAATTGGTGGGTGTGATTTCCCACAGTAAATCCTTTGTCTCATCTGTCTGACAGATGCAGATTTTAATCTCCTCCCTTTATTCCAATTCTCTGAAGCTGTTTTTCTTTCATCACACTTCCATTTAATTTGAGTTTCATTTAATATAGTCTGCTGTTTTCCAGGAAATTACAGCACAAACAGCAAGCTCAGCAAAAAATTTAAATTTCCTTACGGGAGTGTCTTAATGCGACAGCTTTTAATTATTAAACTATATTGCCGTCGTTGTTTTCCCTTTGTCCTACAGCTAATTGATGATGGACCTCCCTCATTATTGGTTCAATAATCCCTTTAATCTACTTTTCCAATGTTTGCTATTCCTTCTATATATCACACTGTTCTCCTCTTTTTCTCACAATATAAATCCTTGCTGCATGCCACCCTCCCTCTGCTTCACCTATCCCCTTTTCTTTTCACTGTCACTGAGCTCTCTACATGAGGCCACAAGGTCAAATTGCTGAGCTGCAACACACACACACACACTATAACTACAGGCTTAAGTTTAAATAAGGATGAGGGTGCGATCCAAAGACAATAGAGATAGCATACAGAGAAAAATAAATACTTTTTTTTTTTTTAAGATTTCTTTCTGGGGTAGGGAGGTTAAGCTGAAAGATAAGAAGCTGATGGGGAAGGTCAGAGGTTGAGCTATGAGAAAGCCACCTGGAGATGCCAAAGAAAATAATTTGCTGCAGTATTAATTTACTGCAACCCCGCCTTAACTTTCAAAAGTTCAATATAAATATTAGATTAATGAAAAATGTACAATCACTAGTTGTAACATTTTATTACTTACTTTGATCCATGTATAATGTCTATTCATCAGGTTGCAGTGGGGTGTAGTTGAAACTGGAATTATCCTTAAGTTTAAATAAGGTCAACAAACGTTACAGTCATGTGAAAAAGAGCATTTTCACAGAAAATAACTGGAAATTTTGAGAAAATAACTGGAAATTCCGAGTTACAGACGGTGATTTATTTATTTTTAATTTATTTATTTTTATTAATGGCAGAAACGTACACACGCACACATGCAATTCATTATTATTTTTCCTGTGGATTGTGAAGCTCAGTATAGGGTACCCATTCACTTAAACACCAAGCTCCAAAGTGTAACTGAATAAATATCAGCTATTTCAAATGACTGCTGGCATATAGATGAGAGAAAGAAAGACTGCTGTGTGAGTTCCATTGACTTATATCAGCACCGAGCAAGATAATTTAATGAAATACATTATCTTTTTAAATGTAATAATTCATTTATATTTTGCTTACTGGTTTGATATGTATTCTGGTCTGCAGTTAATTCCACTGACTGTTTGCTGACAAAAACAAGGCTTGCAAAATGTGGCCGGTATCGCTTTTTGCCCGTCTTGCAGTATATCTTTCAAAAGTCCAAAGATGACTGTGTGTTTTAAGTATTTTTGCAGACACAAAATGTCACCTCCAAAACCATCCTGACACCTACAGGTACTGACAGTTTCAAGCAGCCTCTTCCTGAGCTGAATGAAGTTGGTAATGAGACAATAATAATGAGCTATTTTGCCACATCTCATTAATCTGCTGCTGACAGGACTCACAAGCAGATGGCTTTTTATGAGGATGTTTTTTTTCCCAGAGGTCTTTGTCATGTTGAGTGTAGCAGGATATGACATTCCTTTTGTCACAGTCTTAATGTGTATGTTTGTGTGTAACATACCTAATGAAGTATAATCCTAATATTTCAGCCCCCCTCCCCGTTCAGAGAACTAATAAATGTAATAAACATTAAGTCTAAAAAGCCTGAAGCATTTTTTAATCTTCAATTTACATCTTCTGATTATTGCAAAGAGCCAGAATAGACGACTGTTCTCACACACCAGGTTGTGCTGCTTGTCAATGGCCTTTCCAGTTGGACATTTTGATTCAGTAAGTGTAAGATTAAGGGCAATAGCACCATCACTACTGGGAACATTTTTCATCAGTAGCATTCAAATATGCACAGTTCTTTCCTTTATTGTTGGTATACGTATGTTTGACTGCTTTGCCATTGTTGGATTTATGTTCCTCCCACCTTCTTTCAACAAGCATTGCAAACTGAGATTTTACCCATTACATTACTCTCCCCTGTTTCAGCTCTGGCTGTTCTTAAAGCATGATTTGGTTTTCCCCTGCATGCTACCTCTAATGTTTCTCCAGCAGAGGATCTTTCAGAGAGGCCAGATTGTCCCAGAGGCAGCTCCAGGCACAGTGACGACAACTGGGCAACTCTGTCAGCCAACAGGCTCTCCTTCTGGGACCCTGTATGCACGCACACACACAGATACATTCAGAAATAGAAAACATGCAGCTCACACCAATAGTTTAGGGTGACATTACCCTTACAGCACTGCGACCTGTTGAAGTGTCTCTCTGTTTGTTAGAAGTCATGAAACACAGCACACAGATTAATTTGCTAATGAAGAAAAGGACATCAGCTGCTTTCACCTCACATATACATTTCAAATAATAAGATTATAATATGTGAGTAATGCTGTCATTAGAAGTAAAATCACAGGAGTGCTATAGTATAGTTTAGATTACAACCTTTATAAAGGAATGCAAGGCAATGCAAGTCAAGTACACATTAATTCTTAATCATTATAAAAGACAGCAAAGCAAGATATGAGAAGTTGGCTCTCTAAGAAGAATTAGAGGTCAATCGACATGACAAAAAGACAACACAGTCAACCAAACCTGCAGTAGATGTAGTGACGGTTTACTCTTAGAATAGGATTTCTAATTATTTTCTTGCCCCATGAAGTTTTCGTGCCTTGTTTTTTTTTTTTTTCCTTTAGCATCACTACTGCTAGGGGCAGCATGGTGGTGCAGTGGTTATCACTGTTGCCTCACAGCAAGCAGGTCCTGGGTTTGAATCCTCCAGAGATTACTATGACCTGGATGACTGAGAACCTATACAGATGTTATATAGTATTATTTTTATTATTTATGTTTTGTTTTTGTTTTAATGAGTAGTTCACTATCAAGGAAAACTGTTCAGAATCACTGTGACTGAAATTTCCTCACCTTCAGAAATCCAGCTCCTGCAGTTTGTTCATACCACAGCTTTCCCCTGGTTCAAGTATACTTAGAATTCCTTTTTATTGTGAAAGAGGTGTGGACATCTTGGAACTGTTTTTGTATGTATTTATAGGTTTTTGAAAAGTGTCTAAGCATAGAAATCTTACTGGACCTGCACAGTATCACATGGTCAGAGCGTGATGGCGTACCAGCACAACACCATTGTGCAGACTGTCAACACTTGTAGATGAAGTCTTTCTCACTCACTCACATAATAGGGCTGACCACAAATGCGTCTATACAAGTCTGCAGCAGCAAAATGAATTTCTTTTCTTCGATCGTCAAGAATAACAATAACCAAGTTGAAAAAAACATTTGAGGTCATAGCTGTGCTAGAAAATTCTCATCAAGCTCTCGCTTTCCCACTGTGACAACTTTGAGTCTGACTGCTGACTTTATTATCAGCTGGATACAAACTGAACTGTTCTGCTGATATGAGAAAATTGAAACAGAAACTTCATATTAGAAATGACTGATCTCGCAGTGAGAGCCGGCCTTTTAAATCTGGCAAAACATGAAAGCAACTTCTTGGCATACAGAGATTAATTACTCATACACCCTAAACTATTTGCTGTAGCTCTCATTTGACAAAAGCTTTAGTGATGTTGTTAAAAGCTGCAAGCACAGTACTTGATTGTACATTGTCTAAGTTCAGCTGAAACATCTTGAATTTTTTTTTTTTCTTTTTCTGTGTTTAGTGTCTGCCTTTGTCCTGCTGGAAATGTTTGACAGTCCTGAAGCGGCAGCAGCGACACTGATGCAGCACCAACATGCTACCACATCTAATATAAACCTGGTGTAACAGTTTGTTGTATATGCTCTTCCAACCTCAGCTATCATATGTTTCTTGGCAGTTTTTGTGTACATTATCCTTGGAGGTTCACAGGAATGTTTCTAGAGCACTGTGGCTACGGCTCATCATCTCTTCCTTCCAATGGTTTGTAACAGCAGTGTGAAGAAACTGTTAAAATAGTCATTTGAAAATGGTTTGGGGATCATTTTAATATCATTTAAAAATATTTAAGGAAATAAGTAGCAAAAATCTTATTCAAGTATTTGATGAATACCATGAATATCATGTTATGTTACCGAGGACAATTCTTTACCTTTCTCAGAATCCATGTTGCTGCTTAGTAAACAGCATTAAATATGCTGATGTGGGCTCAGATTTAAACATACAGATAAACCTTGACAAGGAGACAATGAGTGCTGGAAGCAGAGGAGGCGACACAGGAAATACTAAAGGGAAAAAAAGAGAATAAGGCTTAAATTGTATCATGTAGGGGAAATAATCCCTCTGGAAAATTGTCTCTTGTCTCTTGATGTCTTGTTGCTACAGCCATCACCAAACACTGCTTATCTGTTTGGCTATTTTGAGTCTATTTATACCACTATCAGTCAAAATGTTATGAATTGCTCCAGATTTTAACCATCAGCTAAAATGACAACAGGGATGGAAAGAAAGAGAGCAGCAGTATGTGGGATGGGGGAGTCAAGACACTGTCTGCTGTGGTCTGTGTTGCTGACGCATCAAACAGATAGAGAGATCATAGGCTAGGACAATGCTGTAGAATGGAAATATATGCATCAGTAAACATGAACTTATTTAATAACCATACATTTCCCAAGGACATGAACTGACTTGGCTGTAATATTGAGAATGCAGCATACTTCTGTAGCCAAGTTTGTTCTGCGCCCTCATGAAACTGAACCATCCAGCTGACTGCTGCATTAGAACGAGAGCCCCGATTGCATTTTTGCATACTGACATATTTCAAACTACAGAACTGTTTCATTGGCCATGAAATCATTTGTAAAAATTGGACCTAAAGCCCTGTTGTTGTTGTTGTTGTTGAGTGTTCTTTTCAAAAGAAACATTTTGTGTATTTAGTCACTGCTAATATGAGTACAACAGGTATTCCCACTAAACAAACTCTGCTCTTTGAAATAAACATGAACCATCTGTGTAAAAAGAACATTTCCTGTTGCAACTCAGGAAGGTCAGCGAAGTTGAAGATCATTAAACTAATACGACCGAACCGATCCAGACTGGGTTCTTTGATCGCTGTGAGAGTCATCGTTATGGTTCAGGTTTCGTTTGGCCATTTGGGTATTGTTCTCTCTCTTCTGCTGCAGAATCACAATCCCTCGCTTCCAACCTTCTTTCTTTTCTTTTTCACTTCTTATCATCAATAAAAAACATGTTTTGTATATTCTTTAACATTTATGATCACATTTTATATTTTATGCAGGAATATTTTTTAATGAATCTATTTGTTTTTGTCATGTCCATGCTGTTTCCTGTATATATGACAGAAAATATGAATTGTTCTCAGTTTAGTTAAATTTATTTGCATGGCTTTAGAGTTAGCCTCGAGGCTTCTGCATCTTACTACTCCAGGTCTGATTCACTGCAAAACATTAGATTGTAGTCATGAGAAGTGGAAAATTACAAGAAAAGCAAAGCCTAGAAGGTTAAGGAAAACATGCATATTTTTCTGTTTTCATAAATAACTCCACACAGCTTTCCATTATTCTTGCCAAACTAAAGGCAAATTCCTGTAAAAATTCAGCCTGACAAATATATAGCAAGAAACAGTTTAAAGATTAAAAAATAATGTCCCAATGTCACAAAAAAATATGTACCTTGGTGTCATTAATGACCTCACACAATCACCCGAGGTTTAAAATGTTGGTTTGAAACTTGAATTCTGTTGCTATTTAATTTTAGGAAAAAATATTTGAATTTTAGGCATAATCTGAATAAAACCCTGAAGTTAAAAGGCGATATACACTGGACAGTTTGATATTCTACAAATATCTGAAACTTTATTGTACCTCTTCTTAAAAATAATTACAGCATTTTACAATGTGAATGTAAGTAAAACTGATATTGTTTTTATTGAAGAGAAAGAAGGATAAGATGAAGCTTAACTTCACTGAAGCCATCATCACAAGTTCATTTAGCATAATTTAGAATAATGTGCATAATTTAGCATAATTTTCATTCCAACATTGACTTAAAGTAAATTCACTAATGCAATCTTGAGTTTAAGTTGAACCATTTTTCCTGTTAAATTCAGTAAATTTAGGTTTCTACATTAGGGCCTTCATGATATTACATGATTACAATATGATTATAATGGACAAGATACAGTAATTCATGATTATTGAAATAAAATTTTGGGGAAAAATATTCCTATTTTAAATTGTTTATCTTTTCACTTGTCTTTATTTCTTTACTTATTTAGAAAATGGGCAACATTGCATACAGTTTAGCTCCCCCCACCCCCCAACCATCTTACAGTGGATGGTCTCTGACACTGATGTTGAATACACCAGATTAGCAGAGTTTGAGTTAGACAGTTACTGGTCTGATTTATGCTGAAATTATTTATTACATTTGTATTATGAGCACATATAAAGATTCATTTTTTGAAGTATCATTGTTATTGTCAGTAGCAGTATATTGTCATTGTTATTGTCAGTAGCAGTATATTTGCGGCACAACTAATTAACATCATTATGCCAGCCTTCTGAAAAAGTCCCCTTCAGGTTCACTAAAACCTGTTTTTTTTTTTTTTTTTTGGTTTGTTTGTTTGTTTTTTAAATGACACACATGCTAGCTCACACACCTGGGAGCTTCTCAGTCCAACCACAGTTCAGTCTGAAGAGCTCCACTAGTGCAGTTGGGGATTTAGGGACTTGCTCAAGAACCCTCAGTTCATTTCTCCTATACAGATTCATCCTGCTTTGATGATCAAGCCTATGACCGTTCTGCTTGTCTTTAAATACTTACATCCTAAATTATATTACATACAGCACTACTGTTGCTATGGCCACCTGTTGCTATGACCAGCACGAAGGAAGAGGGGATTTGGTCTGTGATGGAAGATCAATATTTCAGTGGTTTATCAATACAGTTTAAAGGGATAATGGAGATTTTTATGGACTTCTGTGGGGGAGAAGGAAGGAAAAAAATGCACTGAAATACATGACAGCAAGAGTAGGAACAACTTGGAAAACACAAAATATACCGAGCTGTTCTAGGTATTTGCATTATTAACACCGATGTTACACTGTAACCAAAATCCCATGAAGCTCTGCACAGTGGATGCTGCTATCCACCTGTAACATCTCTAAAGTTAATTAGAATTATGCTATCACACACACACACACACACACACACACACACACACACATACACACGCACACACACACACACACACACACACACACACACACACACACACACACACACACACACACACACACACACACACACACACACACACACACGCAACAGCACTGCATGTAGCTTGCACTTGAGTGCTGAGCTGAGCAGATCTGTCTGCACAGATCGATAGTTTTTTGAGGCATACGCCTTTGTTTTAATCTATTACTGCCACTACTGACTGACATCAAACATTTTAAACTAATGCCTATTGATAACACAACACTGAGAAGCAAAGAGAGTGAAAAAAATCATTGAGGCAGGAAAGCAATCTAAGAAAACACAATAAATACCGTAAAACAGTTGGCTGAAGGACCTGGAGGGAAAGTAAGGAAGGAGGTAAAGAAAGATTCGGTGAACCACAGCAGTAAGAAAACATCAATATGATGAATTTGTGCACTTACAAAAGGTTTATCCACAAAAATAAAAGAAATGAATAATATTCTGTTTATGTGTGATCAGGGTGGACATAGCAAAGCAGAAGAAATAAAGAGGAAATAAAATAAAAGAGAATAATGGAAGCAGGTTGAAAACATTCAGGAATGGAAAACAAAGAAAGAGCCACAGAAGAAGTAGCTGTGCAAACGCGTGCATAAAGCTGTATTGTGATTTATTTTTGACTTGCTCTGTCTCCTGCAGTCTCCCTGTCACTGGTGTCTGATTTGATCATTACAGCTTGATGCTCAAAGACGTCTCTGGATGTCTACATGTGATAATTTGCCCTCTCAGATCTGTTGTCTAATTCTGTGCCCTTAACTCTTACTCCCATTCCTTCCTCTGTGTCCCTTTTGCTCTTTGTGTCTAACATACAGAGTTTAAAGATAAAAAAAAAAAATTTGTATGATTTTAAAAGGAGTATTAGCTTAATGGTAAAATAGCCTTATGTTAAAGCTACTTTTCTGCAAATCAGTTGTTCCTGAAAGCTAGTCGATTTAATATCTTGTCTTGGGGTACAAATAGCAAATAAAGCAATCAAAAGTACATTTTAAAATCAAAATAACAACACATACTACATTATCCACAAATTGATTATATGTTCCATTTTAAATCTATGCAATTTGACTGTCTTATACTAATATAAAAGCAAGCACAGAACACATTTAAAAATACTCCTCAATGCTGCTTTATTTCGGGAAATCAGTACATATGCTTTGCTTTTGAAGCTGAAAAAACTAATGCAGTCATAAAACGTTCCAAAAGCCCTCACAGACAGTGAAATATAAGGTCTCCTAGCCCTTATGAATAGTCGAGCTATCGCAGAACGTGCTGTGTAATATGCAGACGCATACGAAAGATAAAGGAAGAGTGCTGGCAATAAGAAGGAGCTGCTGAGCTGTTGATAACTTTAAAGTGACATCAAATCTTGCTGAATGTACCAACATATTTTGTGACATTCCCTCATGAAATGCACTGGCAAGGTGAATCCAGCTGGAAACCTTTATAACTACCTGATATCTCTTATTTGATTTGCTCCGAGCACAAAATGCAAGGCAAAAAAAAGGCTGAGAGACCGAGTTGTGAACCGGTGGATTGTGAGGGCTCAACCGTATCAGGAAATATCAGAAAGATGTTTGATATTAAAGGTTCCCTATATGCTCAGAGTCACCTTGAAGTGATTTATAAATAAACTGACAGGTTTTCACATCTCTGCCGTGTGTACATTCTGTATGACAGAGAATCCAAGAGGAAATAACTCACCATTTAAAATGTACCTTTTGTTCAAAGTTACCATATTTATTATTTTCCAAGCAGCAATTTGCTGGAAATAAATCCTGCTTACCTGCTGATGATCCAAACACGCGGGGTTTCTTTATTTCTGAATCCTCATTTTAATCCAGCTCCAGGAGCAGTTTCATTACCACAAATATTTGGCAGGTACTTCATCTGAACATGTGTTCATACATGAATGCACATGAAATGTATGGTGCAAGACTGAAAGACAAGCCACGTGGAAACAGTGTCCTGTGCTTACCTTGAGTATGTAAAGATCCCTCCCTATGGTTTTCCTGACCGTAGTGGTAAATGTATATTTTTGAGTAGAGTATACAGAACATATCTGAGGCTCAGCACGGTAAACAAGCAATGCAATTGGGATTAAAAGAGCAGATACTCCACTGAACTCTGGTTCCCACTTTAAAGAGCAAAAATAGTGTGAAAATGTCCACTGTAACAAGCACATAACTGAAGCATGTTGTTTTCCCTCTGGTTACAATATGAATTGAGATCAGCGCTGAAATTTAAAAGAAGCACACCCCTCATTGCAAAGAATCATAAAGATAATTAAATAAACAGTTAATCTCAATCATCATGTGGATCATAAAAATAATGAATAGCTGCTAAAATGAGACAACCTTAAGTGACTGTGACATTGAGAATCATCCCATCCGAGGGAAAAGATGCACAACACGGACACGCCTTCTTTCCAGTCGTTCCTAGAATAGCTTCCAAAGACCTTTGAGTTGCTTGTCTTGCCCTCCCCTAACATGCAACCTTTTTCCTAAAGTGGCACTTTAATTGGTCCCGAGCCACAGTGTGAAGCAGGGATGACATGACACTTTGGCTAATGACGCAGTCTGTTCTGTTGAGTAGGGATGGATGCACACAAACTCACATGCACTAATAAGGAACATGGATGTAGTCTAAAGTTAGATGTTCAAAGTGAATCAAACCTCTGAAGTTTCACTGAAATGGGACTTTATCTCACACCAATAAAGTTCCACTTGACAGATGTGTGTGTGTGAATGAGGCTATATATACCCACACAGAGTAAGACTCCTTTGCATACATTGCTGCAGACCACTGCACTGTCATTGAGAAGCAAGGGACCCAAAAATGCAACCACTCTTTATGTTCAAACAGGCATTCATTTAAGTTTCTCCACAGACTTTTTGTGCCTTCACTGCTTTCTGAACTGCATACTCCTTCCCTATGGAGTACTTTAAAAAAATATTTTTTTCTCTCTTTTCATTGTTCCTTCTGTCTCCCCCTCTATATCTGAATTCATTCACTATTCTGTCATGATTCACACCCCGCTAGTCACATTTTGCTCTGCTCAGCAAGTGGGTGTGCATTTATGTGTGCATCCATTCACAAATCCTGTGTTTCTCCAGTACGTAGCTGTATTATTGATTTGTTGCACCTGGCAGCAATTGCATCTCAATCCACTGACTCTTCTACACAAGAAATTACAGTACCTGTGTGTTTCTATCCTCTCATGTCACTTTCTCAGATACACCAGAGTTATTAACTCTTGTACAAATTCTAATTTTCACCTACCCAGCTCCACAATTTGTCACTTCCCTACCTCATATTTATTTTATTTAATTGAAAATATTTTTTCAGTAACATCCTATTGGACCACCACATTCATAGCTGACCTTGGTGTCAAATTGCATTCCTTGTAGTACACTCACTATTGCGAGGTTCTCCTCATATTCCATTGAAAATCTTCCTCCCTTTGTCTTCATGCACACAGAGGTTAATTGGCTGAAGCATGAGCTAGACCAAATTACCCCATTATTTATTTTAACAGTGAAGGTTAGTCAAGGACATGATGGCTGTTTGGCACGCACTGCACACTCATCTCAAAAACATCCAGTAAATACAGCATTCGTGTACCACTCAACAGGATATTCATATTAATGCACTTTGAATCACGGTGTAATCTCACAACATCAGCTTAAACATCCAGATCTCAGAATCTGTCCTCAGAACAATGATTAAATAGCTTCTGTATGAATCTTTGAACTGAGCTCTTTAAGAATTACATTCCCTGCAATACGAGGTTGTCTTTTAGAAATGATCTTTATCCGGTGCTTGCCTGTAACCCCACGATGATGTAATGTGATGTAATGTAACAACACCCAGCTGTACTTTCACAATATGAGCAAGTATTGCTAACTGACATATTTACAGAGTTTCAAAATAGAGATTCTAACCATAAGTGATATATTAGGTTATTACAGTAGTGATTCTCAGATTCTCAAACAGCTCTGAAACCTACTCCCCAAACATCTTCTCTTCAGCTAAATTTGGGAGATTTCACACCCAGTTCATGCTAAGATTGGCCATGCATGGAGGTGGCAAAGCACGTTTTGAATTTCTCTTTCAGTCGCTTTTATTTACACTATTTCTCCACTTGTTGTGCGTCTATCTTTGTGAGGACACTCAGTTCCATAATGCATCTTCTAACCTTTTTACTCTTAGGTTAACCATCACACCTTGGGGTTACAGGGAGATGGGAATCCATCCCATCTGACACAAAGCATTTTATTTTAACCTTAACCCTAAAATTATGTCTTAATCTTTGCATCCTGTTGAGGTCATATTTGACCTGTTTTGGGTGCATCTGGTTCTAATCGCCAAATAGCTAATTGTATTTCTTATCAATAAATCATGTTCAATTCATCCTAACGATCTTTCCTTATTGAAATGAGAACTGTCTGTGTTCCTGACAGTGTTTAATGATTATAATAGTCATACATGTTTATCAAATAAGTACCAACCGTTCCAGATCAAACTTTCACTTTCATTAAAGTATATTTAAATCAGTATGGCTGTTATGTTTCCATGTCTTAGGTAAAACAGGCCATGATACTGTGTGATATAAATGGTTTTCTCCAAAATAATAAACAAGTACTCACTGCTCTTTGAAATATTAATTGAAGATTCATCATCTATTTATTAATGTCAGATAGCCTATTTATTCCTTCTAAATAGATATGTAGTTCAAAATTTGGTAGACACTTATCACGAGGTAATTCGTGACCATACTGTGAAGGCATGGAATATGAACAGTATGTATTTGCTAACCCCTAAATGGGCCTTTAAAGCTCTATCTGAAAGTCAGGAAACCTAAAATGTCTTCACTTTCTACAAATGTCATCACTGCCAAGCTCTAAAATCCAAATTAGTGCTTCTAAAATATAGACACACAAATAAACACATAAAGTATGAAACATAAAGAGTTTAGAACTAATAATAGGTGTGTGTATGTGTGTGCCACATTGCGGTGCAGACTAGCCAGTTCCTTGTCTTGACACATGGGTTTATTCTTAGATGTTTGGCTGCTCCGAGGTAAAAGAGCCTGCAGCGAGCGAGAAGACACAAACACACACACAGTAAGTGTACATACACTAGCAAAAAGGCATCCACACACACAAAACCACCGGGTCCAATGCTGTCTGTTAGATGACTGTCTCTCTTTGGGACAGAGCTGCCTCAGTCAACCCCAGTACTCTTAACCCAAGGCCAGTTCTGACACACACAAACACACACACACACACAAACAGGCACATAAATGCACAGTTCAAATTAGGACCCAGAAACAAGATTTTCCAGGTTGATCAGTCTCCTTTTTTTGTTGCTCTTTTTTTTTTTTTCTTTTTTCCCCTCCAGGGTGCAGAGCAAGGCTAATTAAACTGGTAACTAAAAACAACTTTCTCCATTCCTTCCAAAAACCTTCACTTTTTTTCTTAGAAATTGAATTATGTCTTTATGCTGGTGAGGGTGTATATGGAACAGGAGGGGATATGCAATATACTTTTCAGGAAGCAACATGGTTTATAGGAAATGAAGAGAATTAAAGTGTTTTCTTTTTTTATTAAGCCTAGTTGGCATTCATATAGCCAGTTGGATGTGAGGGAAATGTCAAGTTCTTCCACAGTCGCCCGGTATCCCTAGGAACTCTGAGAAGCTCAAAGTTTACATTCAGTCAAACCTGCAATTAACAAGTTTTTTTTTTTAACCTTTACCATAATCTACTGTTAATTTTAATCATTCTTTACATACTGTGTGCAAACATTGCAGACAGTGAGATTTCTTTCTTTCTTTTTCCTCCATCTCTGTTTCTTTTTTTTCTCCTCACTGCTGTTATCAATCATAAGTACTGTGATTAGAAGAAAAGAAGAGTGAGAGGAGTGAATATGACAAAAAGATGGAGAGGGACAGAATGATGAAGACAGAGGAAGAAAGAGGGAGTTGTAGAATGAGTGAAACGCATTACAGTTGCTCTGAGGAGAGATTTATGTTGGGTAGAACTTATTACAGATGACAGTGAATGAACAAAATACTGGTGAGAGAGGGCTGGAAGAAAACCATGCATTATTCATTTGCTTCCTCACAGCCTTCGCACTCCTCTCCTCCATGATTTGTCTCATGGAGTTCCTCCCCTTTCTTAACATGTTTCTCTCCTGTGCTTCTCTTGTATTTTCATTACTCTCCATTTCTATCCCTCATTTTTCTTCATTTTTCTTGATGCAAGGTGATTTTTGAAGTCTCGGCAACCTTTTCCACACACACAGGCCCGTGACCCTTGGGATACTTAGTATGCAGCCATGACGCAGATGTCCCGGAGCTATCCAAATAGCAAATATCACAGCGGACACAGCTCATCCTGAGCATATGAGGAATTTCATTTACTGAGTAATTGAATAACTTCTTAATAGAAACATCATCCTCATACCCTGAAGGACACCTCATCCTGATGCAAGCCTTACGTTGGCAATAACACATTTTCCGGAGATGTCTCCAAAACAGCTTGAATACTACTACTTCTTCAGGAATTTTGTTTGTGTGAGGACAAAAAATAAATAAATAAAAATAAAAATGTATCAAACACAATATACATCTGTGCTCACCCAGGGCTCCGTGTGAGTTCTCCAAACCACACTGTATTTAGTGACAGGGGCTGCTTCATGGCTGCTGAAAGCAAGAGCATCTCCGGGTAGGTGACGTCACCAGCCTGTCATCACTGAGATAGAATGTGAGCCTTAGAGCTACCATTGCATAAGATGCTTTTTTTTTTATTATTATTATTACAAATGCAAGAATTTGATCAGTATTCTAATGTAAAGCACACTGTTAATCACACTTTGTAACAATAGTGTGTTTGTAATGTGTTGGGGCACTCTGGTATTACAGTCATAAATGGTTTTTCTTTTTGTGGATTTATTGAAGATTGAAAAGAAAATGTTGGCTTTAATTTGACTTGATAATAACATCTTTCTCATTAATAATGTCATGGCCGGGGAGGAAACGGACGAGGAAGGACAAACATGCAGGACTCCGGAGATGGGCATAACTTAAAGGCATTTATTAAAGTAGGGAAAAACAATACAAAAACCGTTCAGAAGGGAGACGAAGGGGAACCACAGGGAGCACAGGAACACACGGGCACACAACATCAACGACGCGACAAGGAACACATGGAAACTGAGGGCTTAAATACACACTGGGTAATCAGGGCAAGAGGAAACAGCAGGGAACAACAGGTGAGGCAAATGAAACTAATTACACAGGGGAAGCAAAGCTGAACACAAAGCACAGGAAAACCAGACTGTCAAAATAAACAGGAAGTGACAAACCAAGGAACATACTGACTAAACACGGGGAACAGGCACAGACTCAGGACAGAGACGCAGACATATCACAACACTAGGAAACACAAGACAAACATACTGGGAGGAGAAGCTCAGGAAATAAACTAAACACAAAACGCTGGGCAAACGGCCCAGGACGTGACAGTACCCCCCCCTTAAAGGCCGGCTCCCGACGGCCAAAACCAGAAAACAAAACCAGACAAGGGCGGGAGGCGGGGGACCAGGAGGGAGGGCCCGAAACAAAAACAAAGACAGGGAGCAAAACAGAAATCACAGGGCGTGAACAAAACAAATCAAACCCGTACAGGAAGAAAACAAAAACACAGGACCAGAACAAAAGGCGACGGCACAAGGCCGGAGACAGTCCAACAGGGGGCATCAAAATGAGGCAGAGCAGAGGCAACACAGTCCAAACAAGAACAAAACACGGGGACGAGAAGCAAAAAAAACAACCGGATGAAACAAAAGGCGACGGCACAAGGCCGGAGAGCTCCAATGTCCAAAACAGGGGGTCGAAACAAGGAACAGTCCAGGAGCTATGACAAAACAAAAAACAGCAGGGGAAAAAACAGTCCACAGTTCAGGGGAGTCAGTGGGAAATCCAAAAACAAAAAACACACAGTTCAGGAGGCCGCAGAGGCCAAGGGGCCACAAAGCAAAATCCCAACGAGGGAGGCCGACCGCGCTCCCAGCGGCGGCGGCGACAAGGACGAGAAGGAATCACTGGAAGCCGACCGCGCTCCCAGCGGCGGCGGCGACGAGGACGAGAAGGAATCACTGGAGGCCGACCGCGCTCCCAGCGGCGGCGGCGACGACGAGGGGGAGTCACTGGAGGCCGCCCGCGCTCCCAGCGGCGGCGGCGACGACGAGGGGGAGTCACTGGAGGCCGACCGCGCTCCCAGCGGCGGCGGCGACGACGAGGAGGAGTCACTGGAGGCCGACCGCGCTCCCAGCGGCGGCGGCGACGATGAAGAGGAGTCACTGGAGGCCGACCACGCTCCCAGCGGCGGCGGCGACGGGGAGCAGGCACCGGAGGCTGACCGTGCTTCCAGCGGCGGCGGCGGAGACGCGGAGAAGACACTGGAGGCCGACCGCGCGGCATGCGGCGGCGACGAGGAGGGGTCACTGGAGGCCGACCGCGCTCCCAGCGGTGGCGGCGACGAGGAGGGGGTCACTGGAGGCCGACCGCGGGGCGTGCGGCGGCGGCGACGGGGAGCAGACACTGGAGGCCGACCGCGGGGCATGCGGCGGCGGAGAAGGGCGACCCCGGGCTCTGGTGGGGAACCCTCGGGTGACGTGGAGCGCTCGGACTGAGCGGAGACCCCCATCGGCTCGGACTGAGCGGGACCCTCTGGCGCGGAGCGCTCGGACTGAGCGGGACCCCCTGGCTCGGACTGAGCGGAGACCCCCATCGGCTCGGACTGAGCGGGACCCTCTGGCGCGGAGCGCTCGGACTGAGCGGAGACCCCCATCGGCTCGGACTGAGCGGGACCCTCTGGCGCGGAGCGCTCGGACTGAGCGGAGTCCCCCATCGGCTCGGACTGAGTGGGACCCTCTGGCGCGGAGCGCTCGGACTGAGCGGAGACCCCCATCGGCTCGGAATGAGCGGAGACCCCCATCGGCTTGGAGTGAGCTGAGCCCATGGGCTGAACGGGGCCTACATAGTGAGGCACCGGATGCGTAGGCTGGGACCGCGGAACAGGGCACACTGCTGCTTTATTGAGCAGCAGGGGCTGCTCGAGGAATAGCCGAGGTGCAGGGGACTGCGTGGAAGCAGGCCGGGAGACGCCTGGCTGCGTGGAAGCAGGCCGGGAGACGACTGGCTGCGTGGAAGCAGGCCGGGAGACGACTGGCTGCGTGGAAGCAGGCCGGGAGACGACTGGCTGCGTGGAAGCAGGCCGGGAGACGCCTGGCTGCGTGGAAGCAGGCCGGGAGACGACTGGCTGCGTGGAAGCAGGCCGGGAGACGACTGGCTGCGTGGAAGCAGGCCGGGAGCCAGAGAGAGCGGGCTGTGAGCTAGGGAGATCTGGCTGCGTGGAAACAGACTGCGAGCGAGAGAGAGCAGACTGCGTGGAAGCAGACCGAGAGCTAGGGAGATCTGGCTGCGTGGAAACAGACCGAGAGCTAGGGAGATCTGGCTGCGTGGAAACAGACCGAGAGCTAGGGAGATCTGGCTGCGTGGAAACAGACCGAGAGCTAGGGAGATCTGGCTGCGTGGAAACAGACCGAGAGCTAGGGAGATCTGGCTGCGTGGAAACAGACCGAGAGCTAGCTGACACTGGGGCCTGAGAGGGAGCTGACACTACTGGAGCTACAGAAGGAGCAGGAGCTGAGGGAACTGGGACCAAAACCGAAGGAACTAAGACAGGGGCTGAGGGAACTGACTGAGAGGGCACTGAAACAGCTGACACTGGGGACCGAGGAAAAGTTACTGGAGCTGACTGAAGGCGAGGGAGAGCGACTGGAGCTAGAGCTGACTGAGACCCTGCTGCTGCAGCTAACACAGAAAACCGATGCGAAGGCTTGGACCTGGTTGCCCCCACCCGCGGAACAGGAACGGGTGCAGAGGTCAGCCCGTCCGTGGCTGCCCCCACCCGCGGAACAGGTACGGGTGCAGAGGTCAGCCCGTCCGTGGCTGCCCCCACCCGCGGAACAGGTACGGGTGCAGAGGTCAGCCCGTCCGTGGCTGCCCCCACCCGCGGAACAGGTACGGGTGCAGAGGTCAGCCCGTCCGTGGCTGCCCCCACCCGCGGAACAGGTACGGGTGCAGAGGTCAGCCCGTCCGTGGCTGCCCCCACCCGCGGAACAGGTACGGGTGCAGGGGGAGCTGGAGCCAAGGGAGCGGGAGCAGGGTGAGCAGAGGGAGCTGGAGCTAACTGAGGGGTCTGAGACTGCGACTGAGGAGGAGCTGGAGCTACAGCTGACTGGGAACACTGCGACTGAGGAGGAGCTGGAGCTACAGCTGACTGGGAACACTGCGACTGAGGAGGAGCTGGAGCTACAGCTGACTGGGAACACTGCGACTGAGGAGGAGCTGGAGCTACAGCTGACTGGGAACACTGCGACTGAGGAGGAGCTGGAGCTACAGCTGACTGGGAACACTGCGACTGAGGAGGAGCTGGAGCTACAGCTGACTGGGAACACTGCGACTGAGGAGGAGCTGGCGCTACAGCTGACTGGGAACACTGCGACTGAGGAGGAGCTGGAGCTACAGCTGACTGGGAACACTGCGACTGAGGAGGAGCTGGCGCTACAGCTGACTGGGGAGACGAGAAGGCTGGAGCTACAGCTGAGGTCTGTGGCGCTGGCTGTGGATGAAGGGTGGTGATGACAAAGTCTTTCACGAGCCCATGCAGAGAGTCCAGCAGCCAAGGATGGTCACACACTAGCCCTTGCAGTTTGGCTGTGATAGCTTTTTGCTCAATCTCGCATGGGTCAGACAGCAGCTCAAAGACCAACGAGTCCACCCACCGAATGATGGTCTGCTTTGCCACCTCAGGGAGGGGAAAAGCAGCGGGGTCCTGTGAACGTCTGTCCTTGTTAGTGGGTTGTTTTGTTCTGTTGGGCCGAGATGCATGAGTTTCTGCCTCCAAAATGTCCACCATCAGGGGAGAATCGATTATCTCTACATCGGCGGGTAGCCAAGAGAGATCTGGCTGGCAGCTGGTGGTGTGAGAAAGCCCCTTATCCCAAACGGTTGTGATACTGGAGTCAGTCTTACTCACAGAGACGGTAGTTTGCGCATGACGCTGTGACAATATCCGCGGCGTTATACCGCTCGGGTCTGGGGGGGCCCCCCACCGATGCTGCCGGGAACTCCCCCTCCTCCGTGGCCGCCGCGACTGCAGTGGAAGGGGGAAGCCAGTGAGCGGAGCCGCAGATGAAGGACGCTGACGGGCACTGTTCTGAAATGCTGGGCCCCCCAGCGCCAGACGAGTGCCGTTGAAGTAGCCGGAGCTAGCCTGGTCTTTAGTATGGTCGCGTTGTTCTGTCATGGCCGGGGAGGAAACGGACGAGGAAGGACAAACATGCAGGACTCCGGAGATGGGCATAACTTAAAGGCATTTATTAAAGTAGGGAAAAACAATACAAAAACCGTTCAGAAGGGAGACGAAGGGGAACCACAGGGAGCACAGGAACACACGGGCACACAACATCAACGACGCGACAAGGAACACATGGAAACTGAGGGCTTAAATACACACTGGGTAATCAGGGCAAGAGGAAACAGCAGGGAACAACAGGTGAGGCAAATGAAACTAATTACACAGGGGAAGCAAAGCTGAACACAAAGCACAGGAAAACCAGACTGTCAAAATAAACAGGAAGTGACAAACCAAGGAACATACTGACTAAACACGGGGAACAGGCACAGACTCAGGACAGAGACGCAGACATATCACAACACTAGGAAACACAAGACAAACATACTGGGAGGAGAAGCTCAGGAAATAAACTAAACACAAAACGCTGGGCAAACGGCCCAGGACGTGACAAATAATTTAATTCTATATGTTATATATGTTTCTATATGTTGTTATATAGCAAGATATCAACTTTCACCGTGGGATTATATGTCAGGAAAGCAGGAAATGTTTTAAAATACTAAATATTCAGAAAAAATGTTTTAGTGAGGCGGTTTGCTTTAGATATTTTTGTTTCACTTGAGATAAACAGCAATGAAATGAAACTGACCCACTGAAGATGAACAGTGTAGCTCCTCTTCACTGAAGGAAAAGAAAGCACAGAGGCTAGAACTAAGCATGACAATACTCCCAGCATAGATGGTGAGATACGCGTGTTTCACTGAATGTCAAGTCAGGGGAAAAAAGCAGTGGGTGGAAAAGGAAAGCATGCTTTCTTCAGTTTGGTTTGCTAGCAAAAAGATGGCTGTGAGAGATTAATAAAAATGATTACAATGATGGAAACTGGTCACTGTAATTACGAGCTTAATCGGGTTTGTATATCAGGTTCTGAGAGAAAAAAAATTAACTTTTTTTTTTCGGTGAAAATCAATAGGGATATGTTGAAAAACACCTGATTAAAGCTGTTTCAGTTAAACGAGTAAATACACTTGTGAGTTAATGATAAATATGTGATGAAAAATAATTTAACTAGTTACCAACCAGTTACAAACAACCTCCCCATATTCCCTGGCAATGTAACGTTTATTTTCTTAGCTGAATTCCTTGTGTTCACAGTCGACCTGCCTCTTCAAATAAAATATTCGAAAAAATGTTCTTGTTCAGATTAAACCCTTCCTGGTCTTTCCATTGCTCTGCTGTTGATGCGCCTTGGCATTTCTCTGCAGGCGCTCATGGGGCCAGCTGTCACTGACAAGCCCGACCCTTCAGCTATAATATCCAGAGCAGACACAAGAGGGTTGTTTCCACTTGTTTCTTTCTCTCAGTGTGCAATGTGTTACTGCATGTTGCAATTCAAGGTCACTGGATGGTCACATCCTGTAGTTTTCTTAGGTCACAGTAGACAGTATATGTATAGTGTATATAGACATGTAACTATCAGACCAAGAGAAGACCTTTAATCACTACCCCCTGCGTAGTGAATTGTTTCCACTTTAAAGTTGCCTATTCTTGTCATAAGTATCAAAGACAACAGATCAGTCACAAAGTTTAACTGTCAAGGCTTTCTGTTTGACAGTGCATTAACATCTGCTGAGTCTGCATCACATTAAAACATACCATCTGCTATGCACTCTTTGATTAACTGGACTGCTGTCCAGAAAGTGCCCTGTCTCCTCTCATAGTCAGCTCAGACTGGGCCAGGTTCTCAAGGGTTAGCAGTTTTAGCTAATATATGACTGAATGTTTATAATATCTAAGACTGAACTAGAGATTCAGGTTTTAGGACTTCCCATGATGCACTATGCATTCCTTCTCCAGCCGCCACTCTTTTCACTGCTGTTGTTGTTTACTACTGCATGTCATTATATTTTATCTGCTCTGTTCCAGAGTTTACTTTGTTCTTGTTCTCTCTATGCGCTCCTTTTCTCCTTTCTCTTCCCCCTCTACTCTCCATTCAGTAAAAACAAAAGGCTGCCCCTACCTGAGCCTGGTTCATGGTGGGAACGAAGAACTCATCTGATCATTGAAATTTTATCTTACAAAATAAAGCACCTTGAAATTATTGTTGTTGTGAACTGCCACTGTATAGAAAAGAAATTGTATTCAGTTGAATTAAACTGAATTAATAGGAAAACCTCAGACAACCTTTTTTTTCTATGCAACACTAAAACAAAGGTTCTAATAGTGTAAAGAAGGGCAGAACAAAAAAAAAAAAATCCATCCACACCATGCATGAACTGAACTCCAGACTATATCTGAAGTTAGTTTCTGATATTTTCTTAGCAATAAGAAAATAATGTTTCACAAAGGGAAAGAATCTTTGTAAGAATTATTAGATCAAGATCTGGAATGGGATCATCTCCAAAAGCTTGCTTCTAAGTTGGGCCAAGTCTCACCTGTAGCAAAATTATAAGTCCGTAACTTTTAGGGTAGCCCTACTAACAGATAAATAAATGAATGAACATACAACCAAATGCAACATCGATAATGATAAAATATGTGTTTAATCCATCAAATTAAACTTCCGCGCAGCATGGTGGCACGGTGGATAGCACTGCTGCCTCACACATCTGCCTCGGCTGAGACCTTTCTGTATGGAATTTGCATGTTCTCCGCATGTCTATGTGGGTTTTCTGCAGGTACTCCAGTTTTTTTCCCCATAGTCCAAAGACATGCACTTAGTGGGGTTAGGTTAATTGGTGATTCTAAATTGCCCATAGATGTGGATGAGAGCATGAATGGCAGTCTGTCTATCTGTGTTAGCCCTGTGACAGACTGTACCCCGCCTCTAGCCCTAAGACAGCTGGGACAGGCTCCAGCCCCCTGCGACCAGAATAAAATGGATGGATGGAATTTAATATCTAAAAACACTAATTTTTGAAGCTCTGCCAATACACAGACATACACTTGCTGTGCAAGTACAGAGACTCTGTTGGTTTATTTATCAGTTTCACACTCAAGCTTCTCCCCAGCAAAGCGTGGATGAGAGAGGGAGGGTGAGAGGAAGGCTTTAACACAGAACTGTAAGCAGTTAATGCTGCAAAAAACAAACAAAAAAAAGACAATACGATTCAGAACCATGTTGAGACATTTCACTCAAAGTCACCAATGTCAGTCTTTAAGCTGATGGAGGGTAAATGTCATCAGACACCAGTGTATCAAATAGCAAAACAGGAAGTATGGTGATAAGTGGCAACAAAAACTAGAGAGAGAGAAGTCATGTAGGATAGATGGGTTATAAAAACAGCTGACTTTAACCCACAAGACTGCTGTTCCCTTATATTTTCATCTGTGGCTATAATTGTTCATTTACCTTAACTACAGATTTATTGGTGTAACTATAAAGACAAAGGCTCCTAATCATAAAAGTAGTGATTTTAACCTAAAAGGTATTTCAGCAAAATGAGCTAATTACTTGCTGTGCTTATTTTAATTGCAACGGTACTTATTTATCCCCAAACATAACCAAGTTTTTTTGTGTGTGTGTGTGTCAAGGTTATTAAAAACACTTTTGTTAACTGAAATAAATAATAATTTAAAGGAAAAAATGATAACTAACTAAAACTATATTAGTGTATATATTTTGTAAAAGTTTTAGTGTATATATTTTGTAAAAGTTTTAGTGTATATATTTTGTTACATTTTATATTACATTTTGACTATTTTTGTTAATTAATAATTATTCTACTTTCATTTTATATTAGTGTATATTCTGAGTATATTTTGATTACATTCTTTAAATTCTATTCTATTTTTATCTTTCATCTTCGTGCTATTGTGTAAGGGTAGTTGTCAAAGCATTTCCCTGCTAGTTGTACCTTGTGTGACCATGTATGTGATGAATAAACTTTGATTTGATTTGAATCACCCTTAGAAACAATGTTATTTTTGATGATGTGGCTCACCAATTGATGAGCAGAAGCTGTTCTTTTATGCCCGCTAATCAGTTGTCTACTAAAAACTACTTGTGAGCACGTCTCCCATTGATGACGTTATTACCTCCACCACTGTTCTCTCCTCCCTCATCTCCACCTCATCCTCTTCCTGCTTACCTCAAGCTTCATCTCCTGACCTGAAGTCAGAGCTCTAACACACAAAAATGTGCATAAACATGTTTATTCCCAATATTGTCACAGTTATTTTTTTGTCAGCAGATTAGAAATACTAGCTACTATTTACCACGCGATGCATTGGTCCACTAAGAACACTAGGCGAACCCCTAACTAAATTTAGAATATCTCCCGTGTACTTCATCACAATTGCATGAAAGTTGACAACCACTCAGAAGAGATTTCCTGTCAGCAGCCATAGGTTGAATGAATAAACTGACAACAAACAGACCAAAACGTGATAAAGTCACTATTTTTCATCCAATTGAAAAAATTCAAACAGCCTCCCTGGAATGAGCCCTACCCAAAGAATTAATCAGAAATGCACTTTCCTGAAAAATGAATTTTGATTTTGTTTAGCTACATATATGGCTAAACAACAACAGCTGGTTGTAAGCTAACATTATGCCAGATAATGTTAGGCTTGAGTGTCCTAAAAATCACACTTTCCCTCTGATAAACTTTAATTACATTCTTTTTTTTTTTTTTTTAATTACATTCTTACATCGCATGAGGGTTTATTCACTAAGCCTCAGAATCCAACTTTAGAGCCACTTCAAAGACAATTTCAGCAACACTGGCCAACAGCAGCGCTCACAACAACGTAGCAATTACCAACAGAAAAGTCCTTGAAATCCTCAACAACTCACCTCAGCATCGCTGTCATCGGACAGAAGGGAGCTGCTCTCACTCACTGACCCATATCAGACTCCTTTCACAAAGTTTCACAGCCTTCTCCAGACTGGAATGCTCCTCATAATGCTCCACACCCAGCATTATGAGGTAAACAGCAGTCTCACACCCTGCATTAGCTGGATAAACACAGTACCAAAGTGTTACCCTTTTTCTGTTTTTCTTGGCAGCTGCACTTCTTTTATTAGGCGTGGAGTTGACCTGCTGGGCCTGGGGGTTATGCTGCATTCAAAATACCCTTAATGTCACATACACTGGATTTGATGGCATCAGTTCCAGGTTTGAATATCATGTACTGCGGGCTCGATACTGCGGATGCATCAGAATGTGCAGCACAAAACCTTGAAGTCCCTGGCTTAAACGCAACCTTAGTACCAGGCACGTTTCGCTTGGTTGCACCAAAATTGATGCTGCTTTGGTGACATTCCTGGATCTGAGAACTCAAATACTCCAGTATTGTCTTTTAGCTTTGACTTTGTCGTAATTCCACTGTCGACTACATGGTAATACGTCATCAACATGGGGCTGGGATTTTTTAATTTTTGTAGCAGACAGCTCAATTCAGATGAACAAAGTAGCTTGTAAAAAAATTTAAAATCATATAAAGATGGTTGAAATGAATGTAAATCATCTATATGAAAATAGTACATAATCTAAGTGGCTTTTACCTGCATTAGAATCTAGACTAAACTAAACTTTGTTGTTTAATGTGGAGTCTTAATGTGGTGTCTTGATGGTGTATTTCAGACTTAATGGGAAATGTGAACATTAAAGGGCTGGGTTGAATCTTATTGTGCTAAATCAGATGGTGGTAGAGAGCAGCAAAATAATGATTTATTTAGATCAAAAATATCACACATTATCCCTTCAAGCAAATTTCTGGCAGAGAAGATAAGAGGCCCCCCTCCTGTTAGACCGTCTGCCACGAGGGAGGAAACTTGACTCTGATATTAAGGGAAAGATCCAAGAGAGTGATCGATTTAGCTGATTTAGTGATTGCTAGTGCTCACACTCTTTTCCATCGTTTGATCTACCTTCCTGATCTGTAAGATAATAGTACCACCACCCCATTCCCCAATCTTTTTCTGTATTTATTTGCACTCTGCTTAAATCTGTGTGTCAGAAGTAGCACAGGGTTGGGACCAACCTGAGAACTAGCAGGTCATTGTTAGACTGGAGGAGAGGTTTTTCCAATCTCTATATTCCGCTCTTTTGTCAGTTCATCCCTTTAAATTCTTTGTTATTCATCAATTTTTTCACTCATTCACTTATCTTCTCATCCCCCATTAGTTGAAGAAGAACCTATTTAACTGCTAATTATTCCAGTCTCCTTGGTCTTTGCTTTTCTTGTCTGCCTTCCTCTATCCAGATTTCCAGAAACATAACTGGCAGTGAACTCTAAATCTTTCTGGATGACTCTTCATGCTTTTTAGAGTCAAAGTTGTTGGATTTGGTTGATGGGCTGTATTTGAGAGACTCAAAGACATACTCAGAGTTGTCATTTTTGCTGTTTTTTTGCTCCTTTTCTGTCATTTTCTCTAAGGCCCAGCTGCTTCGATTCCTGTCTTCCTTCTCCCTTTAGCTTCCTTCCCTCCATTTTGAGTAATGGCAGGCATGAGCCTGAAAGCTTAGACTTTTCCTTTGCCTTAAACCTTCTTATGAGACAGATATGTGAAGTGTTGAGCCATGACCCAAATGGATACACAAAGAATAGAGGATTATAGCAGAGAGAAAGGGGATTGAAGAGTGAAGAGAAGTAGAGAAGCATGGCTTGTATTTTTCATTTTGTGCATTCAAAAGAAAGCTATTGTCTTGATTGCCTAAAGCCTTTTATGCTCATAACCAAACTACATTATCTGCTGTGCCAATTCTTTTTCACTTGGTCATTATGCCTCTTGCCACTAGCCATTATGTTCATTCCATTTCATGCATTGGATCCTTAGAGATTTTCCATACAACAGATTAACACTTATAAATATATAACTGACTGACACAGCAGTCACCTGTTGGCCTTGGACAGAAATTTTAATTTGGGTGTCTTAGTCTACCTGCTTGGTGAAGCAATGGGCAATGACATATTATAGAGGAGGAGCACTATTATTAAGCAAAGTTTTTTTATGAGTTTTTTATTTATTTGTTTTTTATTTTGTGCTATTATGCATGACAACGCACATACATGTGCATGTGCCTGCACTATTATTCATTCCTGACACTATTCCATCCATTGACAGCCAGTGCTACTAATAAGATGTATAAGGATGTGCCAAAAGAGCAAGAAAGTGCCTTCTCTGTGGAGAGCCTAGGACATAGCCCACAGAAGTGGGTGGTGCTGGTGTGCCTGCATTGATCTGCAATTTCCCTAACAAAAGACTACTTGGTGTTGGAGATACTCTCTTCGAGTTAATCTGTTCTGTTCCAGTCGATTTGCTGTGTTTCTCCAAACCACTCGTCAGAACCGTTGTTATAATTGATTGAGGGCCCAGGCTCCACAGAACTCACCAGGTCAGAAAATTTGGTGCTCTTCAAGACATTCCTTTGAAGTCCTGCTCAAAGAAACAGTCCCCTACATACAACTGTCCATATCAAATTGAGTAAATCATCAATCCATCTGCTGTCTGTCTAAAATTTCCTCACTCCATGAAGATTCAGTCTACATTGATGCTTCTCAAATCAAGCCTCTGTAACCACATACCTCATTTAAAAAAAACAAAAAAAACAGGTCATTGCCTGCAATGGAAATGATGCTTTTCATCTGCAACTACTTATCTGGATTCCCAAATCTGTGCAACCTGTGAAAGGAAAAAGTTCCATTCACCTGTCCCATTCTCCACCACACACTCACCTGCTCTCCTTCTGGGTTCCATCAGCCTGCTCATTTGCCCCTCCTGGCTGCCTGTTAAGTAGAAATGCCCAACTAAGAACTCCAACTGCACAGTAAATATTGACAGATTCAGAATATTTCCATCCTTCACTAACCTGTGTTCTCTTCTCTGGAAAGTTTCCTAGTCCACTGCAGTTCCACTGACCTGTTACGTACACGTGCCACTGAACACTGCCTCTTTAAAAGTAACACTTGTTTTTGCAATAAAATTCAGTAAACCTGCTGTCTGTCTGCAGGTCTGCTTTTGAAGTCCTGTCAGTTCAGTCACTATGACAATCCATGCCTTCACAATTTTTTGGCATCTATGAACCACAGACCTTTTTCTCCTGCACAGTTTATCTAATTGTTTAGTCAGCATTTCTCTCTTTACAGTCTCTGTGTTGCCAACTATTCACTTGGTTTCTAATCAAAAGCTCTTCAGTCTTTATCACCAAGAAAACCAAGAGAAAAACATTGTAGCACCTGCTGAGAGAGGATTACTTTTTATTCAGTATCTCACTTCTGACTCTGTATTTTTTCCTGGACAGCGCCTGCATGTATGCCATTGTAAAGGTCACTGAAAATGTTGTAATGTTTTTGTTTGAATGTTCTCCAAATGTGCCAAAACGCACGCACGCACACACACACAGGAGCAGGCACATAATGATGCATAGATATAGTGTATATATATATATATATATATATATATATATATATATATATATATATATATATATATATATATATATATATATATATATATATATGTATGTGTGTGTGTGTGTGTGTGTGTGTGTGTGTGTTACATAAATATGTTATTGTTAATTTTTTTTCTCATTTGTGATGCACAGATGAGTAAGTCTTTTGATGCCATGGTCACACACCCACGCACACTCTGTTATACATTCTCAGCGGTGCAAAATGCTGTGTACTGATGCAAACATATGCTCCCCTGCACTGCTTGTTATCATGAACAAGCACTCATACATCCAACAGATAATCAGTGCAGTTTATAATCCTGTTACCACTGATTTGACTCAAACATACAGTGTGATGAATGTGCAGCATTTTGCTGTAAGATGAATTATTATTTATTTGTTTGTTTGTTTGTTTTAGTCATGAAAAATATATTTAGCTCAGTATTTTGTGTGTGCACTTTAACACAGATTTACCTTCCAAAGGGCTGTCTCCTTTGTATTCAACTTGCTGTTTTGTGACCAATACTCTCCTTTTAAATTTGTAGAAGAACATAGAAAATAATCTAATGTGACTGAACTGTAGGGTGTAATCACTTCTCTCATTTGTGCCTCATCATCTCCTCCATCCTCTGTCCTGCTGTCTGTGACCTGGAATTCAACCTCGTATGCCATATTGAAGGATGTCTCAATTGCGGCAGGAGAGGACAAAGCAAAAGAGAAGACTATATTCAAGGATGCAAAGGAGTATCCTCTGCAAAAGATTTTTTTTATTTTTTACCTTCATTGTATAAGAAGTGGTGCATACAGCTGGCGGAGAACCATGGAATTAGAAGAATTCTTAAAACATATTTATATTTATAAGTTGTTTCAGTGGTTTAAGATGATCGCCTGAATGATCAGATTTTGTGTGTCTTTCACCGCTTGTGTGTTTGTGTTTGATTAAAAAGAAGGTATGATATCTTGTTATACTGTGCCACACTGTAAAGGCAATTAAATGTACTCATAAATATTTAAAATGTCATGAATACAGCAGTAGGAGCAGTAGCAGTGCATATCAAAACAATTCATGATGTGTCAAACTTTATATTTAATTATTTAATTTATTTAATTGGCTTCAATTTAAAATGACTCCTCTCCTTCTCTCTTGCTCTCTCTCTCTCTCGTGACTTTTTCTCTCCTCTGGTAGGAGAGATTAAGATGCAAAAAGAGCAACTAAAAATGTGCAAATTGAAGTAGAACTGAACAGTAGCACTAATATATTTATAGACGACTATTAGGAAATATCCTTATGCAAGGTATTAGAAAAAAGTTTCAGGAATCGCCCCATAAAAAATGATCTGCTTCAGCTGTTTAATGTGCCCTTCTTGTGCACCTCAGGACTGCTGCTCCTGTTTTTTTTGCCTTGCATTTATTCAACTGAGACACATGCTGGATCACATGCAGTGTGACAAATCTGTGATATTTCAACTTTATTTTTATTTTCAGAAGTGATCAAACTTGGAGAGGGACAAATCTCTCGAGAAGGGCAGATGGTGAATGCTGATTGTGTGTGTGTTTGGCCAAAAAAACTCCTGTGTTTTTAATGCACTGTGTGTCAGAGCCCAATGGTGTGCAACACATTTCAATGCTTTTTTATTTAAAATAGGAGTTAAGTTCAAATTGTGACTGAATCTTTGTTATGACCACAAACTGCATGACAGATGGGAGTTGATGGGGAGAAAAAAAAAAAAACCCTTTGGTGCCATTCCCATGATTTCTGTGCAATTGCCCTAACAGATTTTCTTTCTCATGAGGTGCATGCATATCATAATCTGGCTTTTGTTTGTTTGTGTTAAAATCCTCTCAGATTTATTTTAAACCAAACCATCTCTCCCTCTCTCTCTCTCTCTCTCTCTGCGTAGCTGATGTGAGTACTGACCTTGAATTCCTCATGCTGTCTATCACTAATCTTCTTTCGTCAACTCCTGTCTGTGAGCATGTTGTTAAGCCTGTGTGCATATGAGTGCTTGTGCATCACTGTGTGTTTCATTGATAAAAAGGAAGGAGAATGTCTCCATTGGTATATATAGTTTTTTGTGTGCCATTTAGTGACACTTAGGGAAAGGAAAAGAAAGAGAAGGAGATCTTGTCAGTTCAGAGTGACCGGAACAGTTTCTTTAATAGCTGTAAAAATGGGAATGACAGGAAGGAAACTGGGACATTCCTTTTCTCCTTGTCTCTTTATAGTGTTTAGTAAATCTCAGAACACTGATGCTCCCCCAATTCCATCCACCTTAGGAGCACCTATTAATGGATAGTTGCCAAGGTCACCAGTCCTCACATCCAATCAGAATACCTTTGTGTACCCCAATCTTCCTGGTTCTTAGTAATTTGACCTCTGCGTTGTTCAGGCCAGCAGGGCTCACACCAGCTGCTGTGTTCTGTCCAGTAACATGAAAGTCAGGCCATGAATGAAAATTGGCTGTTAGAAATACTTAAAGACGTATAGTTGATCCCAGGGAGCTGCTGGCATCTATCTATTCAGACAATTAGAGCTCAAAGACAAACACACACACAACATATGCAAGTCCAGCAGATGTATATGGTAATGAGTAATTAATACTATCACTAGACAGAGATATCTGGGCATGCAGTGATAACTAGATGCCCGAATATGTCTAGCTGAAGTTTACAATTGTATCACAATGTTAGTTTGGTTAACATCAACATGTCAGATAATTATAACGTATTCAGTTAGCAAAGGTCACCTTTGGGCCTAACAGACGCTGGGCTCTATCAGTGCATTCTAAATGTCACATTAAGCTGATGCATGCCAATAGCCTTGACCAACACAAACATTTGCCTTCACTGTGTGCAGGACACTTGTTTTCTTCACATATCTCATATATATCCCTTGAGTAGCTGAAATCCTATATCAAGCATGACTGGGAAAATATTTTCCTGGTCTTCTCTGTTACCAAGACTCTTGCTAAAGGAAGAGTTGATGCAACATAGTAGTTGACTTGCCCCCTGTTGCAAATATTCTGAAACATGTTGGGGTGATCAAATTTAAAGAGACATATTTAAAAATGAGCATGCAAAAACAACAGCAGTCCTATTTCACATTGGATAGGTTACCTTTGTACTGTTTTTAATCAAATATAAACTTAGCACAGAAAGTAAGGAAATTTGTGTTACTGAAGCCCCTATTTGTTAAACAAACAAATTGTTAAATTGCCAATATGTCCTGTTTCTTCAGACTTCAATCATCCAATCCAATTAACACAGAATGACACTGGCAGAGGTGATTTGGCAAGTGTTTCATGGGCACAACCCATATACTCAACTCTGCTGCTCAACCCACATATGCATTTTCCTTACAGATGTGGTACCATTTAAGGGGAAATAAACAGGCTTAACAATGGTATAAGATTTATTGTCAAGAAGCATTGCTACAAAGAAATAACTGGTGTGGCATTCAGATTTGAAAATCATTTAGAACTGGGATTGTACTGGAAAGTAATGCCCTGAAGATAAGTTTTATACACCCGCATAGCGATATGTACCTTGTCTTGTAGCATGCTCAGTTGTTTTTCTTTCATTTTGTTTTGGTTTGTTTTTATTCATCTTTTTCTAGCTTTATTACTCATACCAAGAAATTTAATTGGCTGCAAGAGAATGGTGTATACTGTATTACTATATGTCTGGAAAGAGTAAAAAAAACCATAATGAAAAAAAAAAATCATCATCATCAAATACAAAAGAAACAAAACAAAAAAAACAACAACAACAATAAATGAAGTGCACAGAACACTGACCATTCATTTGCCCTCTGTAATGTCTCTTTGATTAAATTCCTGTTTCTTCTCCAACCAAACCAAGTGGATAATCTTTTACACATGAGGGGTTTAATTTAATTGCATTATTTTAGCATCTCCCTGTTATGCTGGTATATTAGATGTGTATGATTGCGTTCATCCATTCTCCTGCTCTTGCTCCCAAGTGGGAAAACACAAGCTTGACCTTGGTAGGCTGCACCTTGGTTCAGTGGATTAGGGTATTTTGGTTGTACTGTGTAATGACATGGATGTGATCTCTGTGTATCTCTTTACTCTCTACATTGTCTAACAGTGCTAGGCTACTCCACAAGGACAGTTAACCAGTTATGGTCCCACTCTCATCTTTTCAGCAAAACATGCTGGTGTGATGCTTTGTGTCTGTCTCTTTGAGGCCAACTCACCATTTACTTTTTGTATCACTCGTTCTGGTAAGCCATTTACAACGCACTTCACGATACAATCAGAAGTCATGAAGAGTTGCAAAAGTATAACTGCTGATCATTCCAATTAAAAGCCAGATACACATATAAAAGTAATGCAGCAAAGAGTTTGTAAAATGTAAAACAAAAAGTCAGTATGGGCACAAAAATGACAAACTTACAGAAAGACACACAGATGAGATTCTAGAAATATTCATATTAATAAAGTTAATCTTATACTTGAATGAATTGTTATTCTTCCTTGAACTGTGGATGTATTGACTTGATTCAGATTATTCAGTACTTTGAAATGCATTTTGTCTCACTTTAACTTTTACTAATTAAAGTTTGAATGCCTTTTAGCTTTCAACTTTGTATTGTCAGACTCAAATTTAATTACAAACTGTTGATTAATTTGCAAGAGAGACAAGAAGTTTATTTATTCATCTATTTTATTGCCATAATTGCTATTTAGGTAGCACAGTGATGGAATAGATAAAGTATGAATTATAAATGAAAGAAGAAAAAATATGGCTAATATAGTGTGCCTTTCTCTATGTGCTCTCTTTAACCTTTATCTTAATAAAAAATCTGATCCTTACTTAGGTGACGGCACCACCAATCTGTTTCTGAATAATGAGGAAATCACACTCACTCTCCTTCCAATTCTCAGTGGAATATTTCCTAAACACATACTCTTTGCCTTTCCTCCAGCACAAAATCCCTTACACGTACATTAAGACTTCCCTTTTTATGCACACTCATATACTGCACAGTCACCTCTGTGCCTGTGATAATGAGCCATACCTTTTCTCTGTGCTGTCCACTGACATCTCTTCGAATTTTAGCCCCATACTGTGTGTGAATGTATCCTCTTCCCTTACAGAGATATCACACACACACTGCTAATAATCTGCTAATTGACCTTCAGAAGTAAAATGAGAAATGAACTGAGGAATAGGCCATATTGGCCTCATTTGTGATCTACAATATATAGTGTGTATAGTAGAAACAAAGCTTGACCAAGCCAGCTCATAACTGATTGAGCATACTGTATAAAAACTGGTTGTTCCCAGATTATTAAAAAGTGTCTTTACAGACTCTGTGCCCATCTTTGCTGTTGCTGTGGAGAAGTAGCCAGCCTCCCACACAGCATGAAACATCTCCTTCATTCCTGTTTGGCAGAGAAAATGCCGCTCACTCCTTCTCTGAAAAGTTCAACCTTGCAGAGTCTTTCAAAGCACTTTGTTCTACTGAAACAGCTGCTTGGTGCTGTGATTGTTTGAGTAGCACCAGCCTTTTGTGCGCCTTGGAGCTGCTTTCATGTTCAGTAAATTACAGAAGAAATAATTATATGTATGAAGAAGGCTAGACTATAAAGAAATACATAACAGTACAATAGGAAATATTATTACATTTATTATTTTATGATGGAATAACATCAACAGAATGTGGTTAATCTTGACAACAAATTTGTGTTTATGCCTTGTGTAACATGTCATTTATGTAAGACTTCACAGGATTTACACTGCATAATAGTCTATGGAACAACAGGTCTGGGGTTTGAATCCCAGACAGGGCAAGCTACCCAAGCCTGCCTCGGAATATGAGCAAGAGACATATAACTGAAGCCATACAGGCTCAGACGTAACCTGTATTAACAAGATCCACGTCTAATATTGAGGAACCAGGACATACTATATATATATATATATATATATATATATATATATATATATATATATATATATATATATATATATATATATATATATATATATATATATATATATATATATAAATAATACGCATACGGGATTCTTAGAAGACACAAGAACAAAGAAGCGCAGTATTTCACTTCTTTTAAACCATTTAATCACATTTAATCATGTGGCTAATTAATGGGGCTTACAGCATACAACTCTGCATGTTGAAAATTGAATATACCCAGAAGAATTGCTTGCAGTTTATCATCATCCATCCATTAATTCATCCAGTCTCTGTTCCTATTATCTGAAGGCCAGACTATACAATTTGCCTCAACTGTGCATAACAACCATAACAACTTCTGTGGTTTGAAGGCCATAGGTCCATACCATCAGCATTACTGCTGTGGTGCTGCTACACAGTGAAGGAAAAAAGAGAGCTCATCATAAAAATACAGCTTTCACCAAGTGTTCTAATAACTTATTAATGGCTTATATTGGGTTTCTACTTTAGCTATGTATTATACATGTAGAGTGAAGTTTCTCCTTTAATTACATACAGTTGCTAAAATACACACACCAGAAGTGGATTAACATTAAAAATGAATCACTTCTACTGGGTTCAATCAGTGCATTGTGTGGAGGCAGAATTACATAGCTTAATTCACTTCTCCTATATACAATCAGATGACAAAGACAGTCAGTTTGTAGTTTAAGTAGGAGTTGAAGTAATATTTTCTTATAACAAGACAGCTCCTTGATACTGATATACAAACAAGGCTGACGTCAAGTGACTGATGAGAAAGCAGATTTGTTCCTGTGTTCAACACTTAAAAGGATCTATAGTATACTGCAGACCTACAGTGTGTTCTCAGTCTGCCTCTCTCACAATCTCCTTTACTGATTGGCCACTGGCATCAAGGAGTGTATGCATCTTTTAAAGCAGACAGAGCTCTCATCACACCTTTCAGGCATCAGATTTGTGTAACTATCAAAAACTATTCAACTGTCGCACCTCCTTCATACAGGAACTGGATAGATGTGTGGTGGTGAGAAAATTGTCAGGTTGTGAACTTCCTTCTCTGTCTCCAAGCCTTAAGAAATAATTGACTTTCTTTCTTCTGTTTGTTCGACTGAATTAAAGACTGTCAGACTCTCTCTCAGCTGGCCTGTCTGGCTGTTTGCTGCTTTTGGTGACTGGCAAGACTCGTTTGTATTCTACCTGCCAACTTATTCGTCTTGCCTGTCTGCCTGCCTACCATCTGTCTTCCTCCCTATTTTCTATTAAATTCAAAGGAAGAAATGACACAAGTAAACATGTTATTCTTGACAAATAACTAAGCATAACTAAGGGAGGGTTCAGGAAAAATTTAAGCCTGAAGTTACAGCTTTTTGTTAATTTTCAGTATCTCCCGTTAACCCCAAACATCTACTTCTATGCCTTTTCCACAATACACCAAATGCAAAAATGTATTACCATAAAAACTCAAGAGGCTTGTAAAGATCTGTAAAGCAACACCCTTCTAAAATAAATGAGAGCTGAATGAATTAGCTAAATCAGTCTGCACTGAAAACAATGTGTAAAGCTGAGGTTTAAACTTTCAGCAGGTCATTAGCATTAGACTTTTATAGTCAGCACTGTAGAGACAGGTTTTGCTGCAACTCATGGCAAGTTTTCTTCCAGCATAAAAGTTTTCAGACTAACATATTAAGGAAAAAAAAATGGTTCTGGAAGTAATTTCTTCTCAGTTTGTAAGCCTGAAAACAACAGTAAAAACCACAGGGTTTTATACAGAAGTGCCCTGCTTTGGTTTGAACCTAGGACACACTATGAGTGCAGACCACTGAGATACCATGCTGGCAAGCATGAAAAAGGAAATTGCTGAATGAATCCAAATTCACTGCAGGTGGGGAGTGGATGACTACTTTGACTGAATAGAATTTCTTAAGGGAAAGACTTTGCTGATGTGATCATGATGGACATAATTTCTCTAAAATTCGGCTTGAATCATTTTGTATCATTAAATATTGATTAAAATTGTGGCACAATAACTTTTTTTTTATCAGCTTTTGAACTGGAACATTAAAAAAAAAAAGTTTGGGAACCACTGACATAGAGCCATACAGACTCTACAATCCCTCTATATCATCACTTATGACCCACTAGAGGTTAGTCTGAAATCTTCTTCCTCCGCACTACATATAGACAGCCCACAGTGGAGAGGACTAAGTGTGGCTGCATTCACACAAATTATGCCAATGCAGCACCTTCTCACAGAGTTGCCCAGAGGTGTGGGAGAGTTTATTTATCTGGCTTTAGAATAAATAATAACCACAATGAAATCAGTGGGAAAAAAAATAAAACAGAGAGAAAAAAGATTGACAGAGTTTGAAAGAACTCCACTGCCAGATGTCATTCATGCACTGGGCTGCCCAACCACCCCTAGGGTTGAATGTTGTATGTATAGAAACAGTAACCAGTGAATGTTTATACCACAAGCTGCAGATTGTATTGTTTTCTGACACCATTAGGAGTGCTACACATACTGTAACAGAACCCTGTAACAAAGCCCTGCTTTGTTGTTTCTCATGAAAATTAGGTGATAGTTAATATCTCACTTTATGTAGTATTTTGTCTTTTGTACTGATGACTAAGCCAGGAGAAAGTGGTCAAATTATGAGCCATCTAAAGAAAATTTTCAGTGGCCAGTAAAGCTGATGCCAAATGGAGGACTCAAGCACAGACACGACAGAGGCAGCGTTACTGATTTCAGAATCTTTATTATTTATAAAAGGCAGCTTCAGCAAACAAGGATCACTGGAGAGACTGGCACAGAACAGGTGACTCGGGGTGAGAGGACTATGGCAGAGGAGAGATATGTTAGTCTCCACACAACAGAAGTCAGATGATTTGAATTAGTAACGGAGGTTGCTTACTTGGCTGAAGGAGTGAGTCCGTTCTTGGGAGGGGTTGTTGGTTTGTTTAGAGTGTAGCAATAAGCAATACCAAGATAGTGTGAAGAGTGTGTTTCCAGAAGGGCAGGCAGGGAGGATGGGCATAGAAGTCCAACTGCAGAGGAAGGAGTTGAGGAGAAGGGGACCAGACCAGAGTCAGCAGGTAAGTTGTGTAGGTGGGTGATAATCCTCTGAGCCAGGCAAACAGAAGCTGCAAACAGGGAAACACACAGGTCAACACAAAGGAGAACAAAACACCATCAAGCATAGTTGGTGAGCCAATTACCACAAGGACCAGCAGACTATCTGGCAAAGACTGGCAGCTTGAGCTGGTCCTTAAATACTGGAGGTAATTGCACCGTCAGAATGGGAACCCAGACTCTGCCCCGAAGGGAGGAGACAGCCTGCCCAGCCCATCACCTGGAGCAGGAGGAATGACACAGAAGAGACCAGGACAGAAAATGAACGAGGGGATTATTTGTGCAGTTAATGGTGCATTTCCAGTAGCTGTTGCAATTGATTCTCTATTGTTGCACAATAAAAAAAAATGGTAGATGTTAAATAAATTTTGTTTGCAGCACATTAAATACATATGCAATAGAAGTGAACAATAACAGAATGAATAAAGACAAAAAAAAAAAAAAAATGGAGAGATGGGGCAAAGAATTCCACATATTCAACATGAAGGTCACAATGTCCTGATAATATTTTATGTGGTTTTATGACTACTTGCTCCTGCTGACAGTGGGTGTGTGGGTATTTTCATCTCTCTGTGGAATGACAGTTACAGCAGATCATGAAGTGTTGTCTAATTGCTGCTCTCCTCATGACTTTACCCTACATCATTTTAGCTTGTCTCCTCTGATATCATCCTTTTACTAATGAAATGACAAAGACGTTCTCATCAAGTAGCTCTGCCCAACAAATTAACACATCGACATCTTAATCCTGGCAAGATTAAAAGGGCTAATTAAGCAGAGGAAATAGTATAATGGTCAGTTGTGATAAAATACAAAGTCAAATTGATACAAATATTGATTAATAGGTCAGAATTCAGTTTTGGTTGAACAATTTCCTCAAAATTCAAAAAAAAAAACTGCAGTGAAATGCTTACAAATGGTGTGTGTGTGTGTGTGTGTGTGTGTGTGTGTGTGTGTGTGTGTGTGTGTGTGTGTGTGTGTGTGCGTACGTGTGTGTGTGCGTGCGTGCGTACATGCATGCACGTGCGTGCGTGTGTGTGTGTGTACCTATTATTGAGAGAAAATCCATTTCAATAATGAGTCTGTCGGTGTGAACTGAAGCTGTGCAAGGTTGCAGTAGGTCACCATCTCCTCTTTTGTTAAAGGAGCACGACAGAAACCTCACGTCAGCTGGATTGTGAATGTGTGTGAAACATGTCAACTCACATGTACAGACATTCACATGAATACACAGAGATCGCACAACAACAACAAAGAAAAATCTGTACAGATTATTCTGAGAATATTCTCCACATGCTCGTACACTGACTCACTTCAGACCGCTGCTAATTTTTTCTGACCTTCAGTCATCATATTTCAGATCATTTGTGCACCTGTTCTCAACTTGCTAAGCAGCTCCCAGCTGCTTTCTTCACATCCTAGTCAAGAACACTCAAGAAAATGGGCTTATCATTTTTTAAGCTTAAGGTCAAGATACAGTCTTCATGAATGCACCGTAAACACAGGTTTACCACAAAATGCAAACTACTGGTAAATCAAGGATAAAATGATCAGATTAGACTGGACTGGAGAGCATCTCTAAAATAAAAAAATTTTTTTAAAAAAGCTGAAATGGAAAAAGATTCTTTGGAGAGATGGAAACAAGATTAATTTGTACCAGAATGATGAGAAGAGAAGGGTATGGAGAAGGATCAAGATCCACAGCAGACTGCACCATCTGTCAAACATGGTGGAGGCAGGGTTATGGCATGGCTGCCAGTAGAACTGGGTGACTGTTGACTGATGACAGAAATAGCTGGATGAATTTTGAACAGTATATAACCATACTTTCTGCTTAATCTCAGTCAAATGCTCTAAAATAGATCTGGCATTGCTTCCTAAACATACTGTAAAGGCATTCTAGGGGCTTCAAAATGCAAAGCGCCTGCTTTTCACTCAGTGAAGACCACGAGCAGAAAGACTCACAGACTAACAGCAACTGTAGGCAATGACTACAAAGGCCATGAAAACATTTGGTGAGGTCAGCTGGTTCCAGATTTCCAGCATTTTTTGACTGCAAAGAACTTTCATCCAAATATTAAAGATGTTGCTTTGTCCAACTACATTTGAAAATGTAACGTTGTGTAAAAATGTCTGTAACTCTTTAACAGTCCCATCCATCCTTTTTCTTAACTACTTGTCCAGTTCAGGGCTGCGGGGGTGGGGGCTGGGGGTGGAACCTATCCTAAAAAGGCTACACAATGGGCAGACTGTACGTCTGTTGCGGTTATTGCTATATTTTTGTCAAACCTGAGGGAAAATTAAGAAAATGCTATCATTGTCCAGACTAGGTGCTCAGTCAATTCTCCATTTCCAGGAAAGTTATGAAAAGGAGGGGTGTAGGACAACAACGAACTAGATTGGCCCAGTATTTGAGTTATATCAGCTCTAATGGGAAAAGGTCAGAGAAAGTAAAGACAAGAAACGAGAACAGGAGAAGAAAAGGCAGCTGTCAAAAGATACAAACCCAAGTGACAAGGGAACCCACAGCCTACTGGGACTTCCAGTTATCAGCCATGTAGAATAACACAAGCACAACAGCTGGGCTAATCACTGTTCTCACACATATGTGTCCTATGGGGGTGTACCCACACTTGTGCGATTGCTCACTAAAAGTCCCACGTGTATCTGTGTGCAGTTAGTACTGCTCAGGGATGCAGATGCATGCCCACGTGTGACGTGTGTATACATCTATGTGTGCATTATGTTGCAACTCTTAATGGTTAGAGTTCATAAAAGAGTGAACTGTCATGACAGGGCAGTTGGTGTCATACGCTAAGTGGACCCAAAAATGTAGACTTGAAGGGTGAGTGAATAAACAAAAAAAAAAAACTTTATTTTTGTTGATGCAGCAAGCCCAAATAGCAGATGAAACAGAGACCAAGAACTCATTCAAAAGACTAAGATCAAAAATAAACAGCCTAAGAACCCAATGGGGCATTAAATAATAAAGAAGCTAAAATTCCAAAACTTGTCCAAACCTCAAAACGCTGGGTCAAAATCCAGGATTATGATGGTTGGTTCCTCTTTATGTAAAAAGTTTTCCCTGAAGTTGTGTTATGTAGTACCCACTGTTGAAAAAGGTCAAGATAAAGCTTTTTTTATAATCATACCTAGCTAAAAGCACCAGTGTCACAAGCAGAGAGAGGCAAGGTACTCAAAGAAATCTTGTAAAAATGTGAAACAAGTCCTGCTCCTGGATCCAAAAAGCCAGTCAACAGCTGAACAGGGACACGAACTATATGAGCCAATCATGTTGTTACACTAATGCATGTAAACAAACGCTTGGGGTTTATGATGCTTTCAACTTTGTGGTGACTTGTTATTGTAGTAACGTTGTAGGGAGTGTATTTATTACTTTTCATGGCATTTATTAAAACATTCTAGTGGGTTGAGTCAGATGTTGTTTGTGTTGGCACACTGCACTGAGTTATAATAAAATCACGAGTTTTAAAAATTATTTTGGGGTCCTCAGACCTTTGAAGCATTTTTAAAATCAGATTTTACTGGTAATTCTATGCATACAATGTTTGTAATGTCCTGGTGACCACTGAATAAAAAAAATTATAAAATAAGGTTCTCACTTTTATTCTGGTCCAGCCCAAAAATAGCGGCCTGAAGGTGCTAACAAGAAGGCTGCTGAGTGGCAAGACATGCTTCTAGAAGGCCTTCAGTTAATCTGTCAAGTAGATAGTGTGGTTAGAGGAGTTTATCAGAGCAATCCAAAGTGCACAACAGCAAGAAAATGAAAGCTTGTTTGATTGTTTACTAAGTACAAGATCATTATTATTTCTGTAGATTTGAATCCTGTAACTGAATGACTGCGTTTATAAAGCATTCCTCTCATTTTAGTGGCTTGCAAAATGAATTGCACTGAAAACCTCGCTATTATCAAGCAGTTCTCTAAGTGATGATCGCGCTTGCAACACATTTCACAAAGTGCAACTTTAAAAATAAAACTGAGCCAGAGGAAGAAGTTGGTTGTCTGCAAAAGATGTGATGAATGCATGAATGGGAAGTATATTACCAATCTCATCTGGCAGTTGCAGCCCTTTGATACGCACTTGAACTACACATCTTCAAAATGACACCTTTCACCTGCCTGAGATCATTATTCTGAGGAACAGCAATCTCCTCTACCTTCCATTTTTGCTGATTTGAAAGCATGACAGCCCTCACTGCCTGTATTTTTTTTTTTTTTTTTTTTTATCTTAATGACCAATATTTTCCCATGCAGCAGCTGTTTCTTATCTCACCTCATCTTTTCCTCTGTCCCTGCTTCTGATGGATATGGGCTCATGTCATCAGCTGCATGGCTCAGAGGTTATACATAAAAGTGGCCAGCAAACACAGGCACAATACACAATCTGAGCACGCACAGGTCAACATGTTGTGAACAGAAATCCTGTTTTTGTTGAAGGAGCAATGGCTTCTGTTGTTTTTCTCTATTTCAAAGGCTGTCAAATATTGCTGTTTTGCAAAAACTGTTGTCTCAGTTATGTGCACAAGTTGTCTTTTGGTGTTAGCTGGGCTGTGGCAATACTGAGACTGGTCTCACTCTGAACTCATCACATATGGACACTTGGCGATAATCCTCTGGCATTACATTTGAAATTACTGAGTACCTTTAGCTGGTATTGTTCAATATGCAGAGTTAATGTAAAAGAGCACAGTTGATGTGATTAAAATGATGTCTTCTGATACATAACAAAGAAGTTTTGGTGCCTAAATCTAAATAATCAGCAGGTGAAAGCAAAGCGCAAACCTGCCAAACACTAACTTTACTCCCTGGGTTGACAGATTTACACCACTACCACCCCTCCTGTGTCTCCTTTTACCACAATTACCCACTCTTCCATGCAGAAGCTCTTGCTTTCTGCACTGACACCAAAGGACATATCTCTGTAATGCCAGAAGCTTATAACAAAAGGACAGAAGTCATCCTGGGATGAGAGCAGGTGGGTATTTCACACAGCAGCAGCAGCTTAAAGCAAAAACAGACATGTTACAAAATACTGTAGAGAGTGTGTTGGAAGTAGATTTATAAATAGCTTATTCGGGTTAGTAATGCTCTTCTTTTTAGTTGTGGGGTCCTTTGGTTATATCTGTTAGCAATTATTAAAATGTATTTTAATGTCCATCTCAAGGTGACAGCATTTATAAACATTCTCTAAACATCACTGCAAGTCACAGGAAATCCCTAAAATAAATTCAGTAGATATTAAATAAATAAGCAAATACATCAATAGGAATAGGCTTCTTTTTTTTTTTTTCATGCAAAAATGGAAACAAAGAAGAGCAGGGGCATTAGGAGAAGATTTTCTAATTTACAACAACACAGGGATTCTGGTTAGATGGGGGAAGGGTGAGAACATAAACACACACACACACCACTGACACCCACGCAAAGAGGGAAGGTATTCATGCTGAGAATCAAACACATATCTTGACTTCATGAATTCTCAAGGAATGCCAGAAAAGTGTGGATTGCGTTTCATATTTTACACTTAGCTGATGTTTCTAAAATGTGAACACAAAGACACGAACGCCTGTCTTGATTAGATATAGTTTCATACAAATATAACATTCAGAACATTCGGTATTTTAAAGGAAAATATCGATGAACGTGTATGAATTTATGTCATATGAAAGCAGATGTGGTGACAAATTACTGTTTTTTTCTGCTCTTCCCATTCAGAGGTCGATCTGCATTTGATATACACAGCTGGAAGTGACATCCTCTACACACACACACACACACACACACATCCACTTTTTTTCCCCCATTTCTATCTCTCTTTGCAGGGATGACACCCTGGGAATTGCACCAACAGCTCTCTGATGTTGCACAGCTCGTGCCTTATCTAAATGGGCCAAAAGGGAGCACAGTATGTCACCCAGTGAAAAAACAAAACAAAATATATTTTCATGTTCTGAATATATATCAACTTGTTCAAGCCTTCTGATCAAAATTTAAAATATATATGTATAATAGTTCATTAAAATAGTATTTTTGTGTTTTTGCTAGATGTCTACACATTCACAAGTTTCTATATGCTTTATCTAAATGTGCCTCCTCCCGTCCTGTATGGACCCAATTGTTACATGTGTTTGTTTATCATAAAAGCTGCACATGTTTTCATCCACTTGTGTCTGTGTGCAAGACTATTAATTAGGAAAGCCATTGCTGGTATGGTCTGTTTAGCAATTAATATTGGATTATCTGACTCCAAAGGAGGAGCCCACTCTTCTGTAGCCAGATGTACACTGCAGAAATAAACAGAAACTAATCTCATGAAGAGCATGTCCACTAAAATCTTCCATTTGGCTGATTAATTTGTACTTTTCTAAACACTTTATGATTAGGATTATGGGAACACTACCTGACAGTTTATTAATCATCTTATAGTTTGTTGGTTTTATAATACAGTTTGTATCACTCTCTCCAATCTGCTGTGTTTGGAGGACACTGTGCAAAGCATCCTTCAGGGGAAGTGCGGTAAGAACACTAATTAAAGGAAATGTGCACTTACTGTAAAGGCTCTCACAGGAATAGAAATACAAAAACAGACACATATACCAGGGTCTTTGACAACTACTGCAGGCATAGCCCTTAGCACTGAGGGTTAGTGACAGTTCTGCCGGATGCAAGCCAAGCCTCCTTTACATCCGCTTACACGCACGCACACACACACACACACACACACTGAAGGGTGATTAGGTTCAGTGACAGAATGCAAGTACAGCCCTTTTGTCTTTCCCTCACTCACTCATCTCTCACTCTTTTCTATTGCCTCCTTTTGTCCTACACCATCACCCAAAGGTGCCCAGGGCCAGTGACATGGGCCCCTGAGGGCCTACAGCCTGTCTGACACTGACAACTGACTGCTGACAGACTATCCACAAGGGAAGTGACACAATCAAAAACACACCACACCCCTCGTTTCCCCTCCTTCCTCATGCTGTCATCTTTATTTTTCTTGGAATCTTTTGCCCTATTTCCATTCTTTGACTCACTTTACCTTTGTCTTTTTCTTTTTCTCAGACAGCTGTTCTAGAGTTCATCATTCACAGTTGCATGCTTTTAATGTCACATGGCAGCAGAAAGAAATGGTTTCAGCCTCTGGCTTTCCTCAGAGTGCAATTTGTGCTGCTCTTCATAGAATGCTGGTCATTACTGAACTTAAGCAGTTGTGTCATTCTTTATAAATTACTGAGCTGTTAGTGGACCTTTCCACTCCCATCAGCGCATTTTTGTGTCACGCTAATTTGCTCCTTTCTTTTTCTAAGAATAGAGTGGGGTATAAACTGAGTAAAAAAGAGGTGAATGAAAAGAAATCCAACATGAGATCATTGTTTTTTATTGCACCAATATCTATCAGTTCCAACTGGTGACCTCTTTCCTAAGATTTCCAAAAGAAATTAGCCCCACTGTAATGTATATTTGCCCTCTAAAATCAATCAGACTTTGAAAAATTGGGAAACAAATCACAGTATGTTTGTGATACTGATAGGCATTGAGAGAAAATATGATTTTGCAGATTTCATAATGGGGAAATCAAAGAAATACAGATGTTCATCGGTGAAACAAACCACCATTTTGCAGAGGATGGCCTCGGAAACCCTTAAGATACGTTAGGAAAGCCATAACTATTCTGCATAGAACAGCTTTGGCATCAGATAAAAGACAAAATCCTGCTGAACAGACCAAACCAAGTGATAAAACCTCAAAATGTTTTTCATCGCCATTATTTAATGCGATGTCAACGTTAAAAATCCTAATAGTAAGCAACCTTCTGATCGCTCTTCCTGTGCAGTAACTCCCTGAATGGATTCTGAATAATTAACGGTTGGCTAATTTTAGACAAGTTGTCAGTTGATGTACAGCATAGTATATTTGATGTGCATGAATGTGCACAAAAAAACAAAACAAAACACTGCCATTGACAAATGTTGGGCAGCAGTTTCAAACAGCTCTGTGTATAAATCAGAGGAGTGCTCGTTTGCACCATCAATAAGAACTTAAAAAGCTTTACATCACACACAAACACACATCCTCAAACACATTCATACATATCTAGTCTTCATTTATTAATTAATCACTCCTTTAATTATAGAACCACATCAAAAGACTTGTGCTTTCTACTGTTTTTAGAATAAAACTGAACTTTTGAACTCTTCAGGTTTTTCTTTGGTGTTTAATTTTGGGATAATGCGCATAAGAGAAATTCTGGAAAAATCCCCAAATAATATTTTTATTTTATTGCTTAGAATACGGTTCAGTCGAAACAAATTCATTTTTCAATTATACATGCTCTATTTTAATATCATGTTGCAAACATATTTTTTTAAATGTTCCTTTATATTGCCAAAATGCAACCCTTGAACTGCATGCAGATAAAAAAGCTGCTATTCTTTCAGGTATTTTTAGTTTCTGTGGGTTTATTTCAGTGTTATTATATTGGTTTTTTTTGTCATCGCTCTACGCTCTTCCTTTATCGCCTTGCTTTCCTCTGTCCCTACTAGTGATAGCAGATGGCTGCCCTCCCTGGTTCTGCTGGAGGTTTCTTTTTTCTTTTTTATCATTAGCATAAGTGCTGCTCATACTGCAGGGAATTGTTCAGTTTCTGCCTATGGTCTATGGTCTATGTCTTCACTTTCAAAAGTATAGTTCCCTGAAATAACTTATTCTGTGAGTGAAAAAAAAAAGAGATTAGAAAACTGTAAGCAGACACAAGCACTGATACTGGGAAAGTCACATAAGTGAGGATTTTGCACATATGATTACATCTCCCAAATACACTTATTAGCATAATAGGCTAATCTTTATGACACGAAAAAGGCATCCACTGACAGCTAGACTGTAGAATTGAACTGCAGCTCTGCCTTTTAGATCCCTCGCTGCATCATTTCAGCTGAAGCAAGGATTATTAAGAGTATCTGATCTGAACTGAAGTCTGTGCCTGCACCCACACTGTAGGTTTTCATTCCTGAATAGATGCTCATATTTGCTTTTTGTGGATGACTGTTGATATCTATTCTTGGATGTAACTCAGATCTGATACCAATGTGAAGTGACAGCAACCCATGGAAAGACGTGCACAAAAGCACAATGACAAAACATGTCACCTTTTGTGCATGAGACTGCCTTTCTCATCGAGCCTCCATTGAATTGAGGAGTCTCCACAAACAGCACTCATTTTTTTAATATATTTTTGATTTACTTGTGATTATTGTCCTGCTTTCCAGCACTCAAAAGAAAGCCCAAAAACAGCTGGCTCAGGCTGTCATAATAAAGCCAAGAAATTCACCTTTAAGCTATGAGTTTTTGATATGCTGCCCCGCATCTTAACTGCCATGAGAATACTACTTACAAATGGAGACCCACTGATTAAGATTACGCATTAATAGGAAGGTGGATATTGTCTGACAGATTTGTAAGATATAAGGTATTGTTTCTCTTTCTTGTTTCTAGCATGTTGCCAAAATACGATGAAATGTAGCCTGTGCATTCTGCAGTAACAGAATTCTGGGGATGCAACTATTGTGAAGTCAGGCAACTGGTCTTTTTTATTTTCTGATCTGGTTTTATGCTCCATGCCTCATGAGTCTGATAACAGGAGAACACAGTGAAAAGAGTTGGTCACCTCACTGAGTGTAGCCTATCACTTTACAGTTAATTGTAATGCCTCCCTCTTTTCCTCTTAGTCCCTTCAATATTTATTTGAAAAATGGCAAAAATGACCAGTGTCAGCTGAACACATATCAGCAAATACAAACTTGTGTGCAGTTTGTCACACAATGCATCTACTAACTAAATGTACAGTTTCAGAGATCTAACTTCACTCAGACATGGAGAACAATGGACAGAGTGGGAGAGGAAGAAGAGAGATTATTATTAAAAGTAAGGACTGTTCAATGACATTTGATAAACTGTAAATTTACATGTCATGTCTTCATTCATTTTAGTGTTTTTTTTTTGTTGTTGTTGTTCATTTGTTGTTTTTGAGCAAATCTATATGATCCATCCATTTATTTTCTTCCGCTTAGACTCAGCCCCAAATCCGGGATCTATATGATGTGTTACTGAATTATTTTTTGTGAAACATCTTATAAACCAAATTAAAGTGTACTAACCTTTTTAATTCAAAGGTTGCATGAAAATAATAAGCAGTTTGGTGCAGGCTACACTGCCTGTTTTGCAGCAACGCGGTTATGTTTACAGCCATGCACTATGTTGGATGCTACAGAGAAGCTGTTGTGTTCATGGTCAGTATTAGATTCCATCAAGGTTAGCAGAGATCACTTTGCTGATTGGATTCACTCACTGAATTCCACCTTTGTACCAGCTTTAAACTGTCTAGGGGTAATGTCTTAACTTTCAAAATTATAGTGTGTTTGGCTGAGCTCCACTTTGTGTTGGTCACATGTTACTATTATGTATCCAGGGACATCACTTGTTGTTAGACTTTGTCATGCTTTCCTGTGATTTTTTAGCTTGTAATTTACAAATAATTTAAATCTCAGTCTTTGTTTTATCTTGCAGCTTATGAGCCAGCTTGTAACAGTACTATATGAGACAGCTTTTAAAAGAGGATTTTGTCCTACTGGTAATATAAAAGCACTAATTAATGCAGATTTCCTGTGACCTTATAGTTAAGGTTCTTTCTACCTCTTGTAACTTCTCCAGAAAAATACACTTCAGTAAGATATATGGATCATAACATAAATTATTATTGCTTAACTGAAGGTTTTTAATATGTTGAATTGGATAATATGTAAATATAGAGGCCTATTGAAGTGTAAATAATACCAAGGGACACACTTTCTGAGCATCCTTTGCTCCGTCAATTTTGCAAAATATTTCAGCTGAGAATTCAAGAAAGTCTGTCCAACAGAGATAATCCCTTATGGATTATGTTAAGTGGAAAACCAGGAGCAAAATTATTAGCGAGACAGTTCATTTCTTCATTTGCTCTGTCTCGACTCTGACATCATTAAAAGGTGAGTAACTCTGAAACCTTTCAGAATCCAGCTCACCTTTTCTATCTGCAATAACTGTCTCCTCAACACTTGTTTCTTATCCAATTCCTTTCTCACAGTTTCACCTGGTAACCCCTTCTCTCCAGCGGTCTGATGTATATAATTGGGCGTTTTTTTCTTTTCACTTTCACTTTTTTTTTTTTTTTCTGGGAGAAGACAGCATGAGAAACTTGCGCAAAGAAAGATTTGGCTGCATTCAAACTGATGTAGTGCTGGGGAATTTCAAATTAATGCAATCGATTTGAAAATGTATTTTTGCATAATGGGAAAAACATCTAGATCCAGACATTTGCTTCCTCTTCCGTCTTCCAAAAAAAACCCAGCAGCTCGAGCAGTGAGAAGTAGTTCTCTGGAGTGCAGAGTAGTGAAAACCTGTTTCAGTTTCCTTGGTGACACCCACGCATGAGCTTTGCCAGTCAAACAGAGGAACTAATGACAACAAAATAATGCAGAAGAATACTACATTGGAGATGTGGAAATATGCAAAGCTGTGCAAAGTCTGCCATTGAAGCCATTGTGCTTGGAGTACTATTTGGATTTTGTGCTGTCCAAACAGGCTACGCCTATTTCTTCACCTGAATTAATATTAAGTTTACATTTACACATAAAGTCCAAAACAAGTATGTTGTCATTACGAGAGATGCCTCTTAGTTTTGTTATCTAAAATATTTTTCCTTTGGGAAAGATTTGCCTTAAACTATAACAGGTGCTTAAATAATTGTTACATTGTAAATCTCACTAAAGCAGCACTTGACAGGTACTCCATGCAGTAATGTCTCTTTGTCATTTCTAATCCCTTTGACTTTTGTGTCTCTACTTTTGGTGCCACTACAGTTTTTGCATTTGTGGGTTTTAGTGGACAATTAATAAACAGATTGACAAGCATTTTGGTAAACACATTCATGTCTCTTTCAAGATAAATTAAGATAACTCTGGTGAACCTCTGATTTTGCATATTTTGCCATATACCATGCAATCATGCTAACAGAGAGAATTATAAGATTATACTGTGCTTGCTTGCCATCGGTATGTTGTTAATGTTGTTAAAGATGAAATTATCATTTAGTTCTTACAGCCTCACAGAACAGATAGTGTGAATGTCTACAGCATTTATCTATTGTATATAACTGGCAACAACCAGGTTCTGTTTAGGCAGTGAATTAAGCAGATTAAGTTAAATGACTGAATACAGCATCCTTTTCAATATTAGAAAGTGGGGAAGTGCTCCCTTTGCAGATTTTGAAAGGACAAAAGTAGTTTTTCAAGCTTAGTTGCTCAGGTTTTTATTTCAAATACTGCAGGAGCCCTCAATATTTTAGACCTATGACAACCCAAAAGTGGATAGAGTCCATGTACCTCAGTAAATGCTTTTTTTTTTTTTTTCACCTTTTTCATGAGACTCCATGCTGATATTCCTGACCACAGATTTTAAAACCACTGGCAATATAAGCCACAAGCTTGTGGGTGATGAGCTCCCTAAGTGCTCCTTCAGTCTGCCAGCTCAGTGCAGTACTGAAGAGGTCCGAGCCAACAGTAGCAGTTAGCTGAGCCTTTATTTATGAAAGGGGATTTGCTTTCCTCATGTTAAGTAGCTGGGAGAACAGCAGCCAAAGCAAATCATTAATACTTCCTTCCTCTTCCCACCCGCTCTCTTCTACTCTTTGCTTTAAGAACTTAAGGACATTGGGTACCAGCCCAGCAGGATTTTGGCTTCTGTTTTTATTTTTTATATTATAGACCATATTGATAGTCTGACTCATACTATATGAGCAATACAGCAGAAACAAGCTACAAACAATTGTGGTTAAACTTTGCAGTTCAGCCCTAAGTTTTAATCTGACTCCCTTCCTTCGTCACCCTGCTCATGGTGTTGTAAATGAATTCATAATCATACACTCCCTCAAATGCCTCTGCACATTTTCAGGTAAAAGTATAATCTCCGTGTCCCTTTTTTTGGATCAGCATGAATCTTTTTATTCTGTGTGGGTTTATTTCTGCATGTGGAAATATTTTCTTGTTTTATTCATGATGTAACTGATCAGAGTTTTTGTGAACATTTGGACTAAGCAAGTCATTTTTTTTTTTTTTATTAGAAACAGTATCCAGGGGAAATGGTGACAGGATGGCAAGGTTCCATGTCTGTTTGTTTTCTCCTTGCCACTGCTGTGATTTGAAATGTGCAGTGTCTTACCCCAGCAGTCTCTAAGCCACTGGAGTCTAAGTGCTTTGCTCAAGGGCAGGTCAATAATCTTTATTGACTGCTCAGTTGCTGTACTCTGAGTTGCTGTTTTTCCGAGATGCTTCATGAAATTCAATATGCAGGATAGACACAAACTTTGTGGCCATGGAGCAACACTTCAGATTGCCCACTGGCAGATTGTCGGGCAACTTGGGAAGGAAGCAGCTTCATACCCACACTGTTTACAGTGAGGAAAGAGTGCTGATGACCTCAACTGAGGATATAGGGTATGACTTGTCCATCGCTGTAGCTAAGGTATCTGAAGTAGTAAGGTGGAGGGACACCGGAGGGTGTCTTTCAACTTTATGGGAATCACACTCCCCAGCCTCCCTGGGAAGGTCTATGCCAGAGTACTGGAGACAAGAGACCATCTGTTAGTTGAAACTTAGATTCAAGAGGAACAATGTAGTTTATGTCCTTCCTGCTACACACGGGATCAGCTGTTTACCCTCTCGAGAAAATTTGGGTTTGTGGGAGTATGCACAACCACAACAGCATGTCTTTTGGGGAAGTTCTGTAGGGAGTATGGGGTATCAAGCCCATTGTTGCACGTTATTTTCCTCCTCTACAGGCATACTGAGGGTTTTGTTCACATTACTGGCAATAGGTCAGAATTATAGATGATGTAGTTCTGTTGCCTTTATCAAGCCCTGACCTTCAGCTTGCACTGTACTCGTTTGCAGCAGAGTGTGAAGCGGCTGGGATAAGAATCAGCACTTCCAACTGTGAGGCCATTGTTCATCCAGGAAAGGGTGATTCCCCACTCCAGGTTAGGAATGAATTGATGCCCCAAGTGGAGGAGTTCAAATGTCTTGGGATCTTGTTCACAGTGAGGGAAAAAGGGGGAGGAAAATTGACAGACTGAGTAGTCCAGTGTAGTCAGTAATATGGAGGCTGTACCAGTCCATTGTGGTGAAAAGACAACTGAGCATGAAAGCGAAGCTGTTAACTTACTGGTTCCTACACTTACCTATGGCAACAAGCACTGAGGAATGAGAGCAGGGATACAAGCAGCAGAAATTAGACTCCTCCAAAGGGTGTCAGCCTTAGCAATAGGATGAGGAGAGGGACTCAGAGTAGAGCTGCTACTCTTCAGCATCAAAGGAGCCACTTGAGGTGGTTCAGGCGTCTGATTAGGATGTCCCTCAGATGCCTCTTAGGTGAATTTAATGTGGTATATCAGAAGGAGGTAGAGACTAGTTAACCAATACAAGACCTTTACAATCTATGGATGCTTTGCAGACAGTAAAGTTACTTTTTACTAAAGATGGCGTTGCAGTGTTTTTGGTTTTCACTTGCATTTCTAGACAGAAATATATTTATTTTTTTACTTATCCCTCTAGTATCAGATCTATCACATAATTACATATTACATATTACATAATTCATTGAAAATTTTGGTTTTGTTTGGTTTTCAAATAAAGTAGCTCTTCTCTGAATAAATCCTGCACTTTGCCTGGGTTGTCAGATTTATCCAGACAATAGCATCCCCAGCCCATGAAGGCTCCATAAATTTGGAATGGAAGTATTTGCCCTTTAACACGTGCAACTGCAGAAGAAATGTTACAGTATGTACTGTAGCAGGTGCTCAACTGTTGTGCCACACTTTATTACATTAAATTATTATTAAATTATTATAAACAAATTAAAATATTGGCCACATAAAGCTTACTACAATATCTTTACATGCTGTAACACTGCTCTTTGTCAGTTGGTGAAAATATTAGATTTTGCCTCCTTTTCCCAAAGAGGTGAAACTCTTGCAACTGGCATATTCCTTTTTTGCTTTCTGTGTGGATACAACACACTGGTTATTAGGTAGAAACAGTGAAAGTGAAGAAAGGCGGGGAGCATTTTAGTGCAACACACAAACACGTTACAGTTCTGGAAGCCATAAACACGCAGATGTATAAGCAGGCATTTAAGCTTATATAAAACCACCCACGTGCAACACACGCAGAGTATTTGTGACCAGGTTTTATGTTGCATTCAGGTGAACACTACTACTACTACTGCTACTAATGATTATAACGATAAAATGGTTAAATCTGTGTTTTCACACATCAATATTGTTCTCTTTACAGTGAAATCTAGTGTTATCTGCATTTTGTGTCAGGTTGTATGTGATTCATACAGTACGTTTATATTGTGTTTCTACTGTACTGTATATGTGTCTATATACATTTCCCTGCCTTGATTAATTCAAGCAGTATGTGCATTTCTTTTACTGTGGAAAATCATATTCATAGAAATTTAATGACACATAAATAGTCCTCTTGTGCTTAAAGTCATGGTAAAACCTGAACCAATCCATTACAGCCAAGCTTTTAAACTGAACTGGAAATGTGATAAAAATAGATGACATAAATATTTTTAACTCTTACCATACTGTGCATGAATATGTCTGTTTTTCTGACATGCAGTATATTCATATCCATGCATATTTCTTTACACTGTAGCATGCTGTGTGATTCATTACATTATACCATTTGGAACAACAAAGATGGTGAGTTTGGACAGATGAAGTGCAGTTCTACTAAAAGGCTGCAAGTTAAGCCAGTTCTGCCATTATATTACAGCAGACCAAATTCACTTCACAATCTCCGCTGTGATTCTTATCAGAAAGCCAGGTAGCCTTTTCTAAGGAGACAGGCACTGTATTATTTCTGGCAATAATTCTCAGGTCCTGAAACTCTTTTATAACTCACAGCTCTGGGAGTTGCACTGCTGTTTCCTAAATGCAACATACAAACCACTGAGATGTTGAGATACACAAATTTTAGTTAAAAATTACAACGTTGAAGATGGGATTTTTTTTCTCTGAGACATTTACCAGAAGCATCATTTAGGGTCAGTTATTAGTCGTTTAAATTAAAAGGGAAGGTGGTGAAAGAAGTCAAAGTAATAAGGACATTTACATTTTAAAACTCATGTCTACATTTTACACAATAGTGAGAGTTAGCATAGAGGCAAGACAAAACAACAGACATTGCTGGACATGTGTTTTCAAATTGGCTGTTTGACCTTAAATGCAGAATCATGCGTGCAGTTTAGTGCCAAATGTGTTGTGGTCATTCAAGGAGTGCTGCAAAATAATGACACATAAACATGGCTTTAATTCATAATTTAAGGTGTTCAGCAGTCATATTAGTTCAGCATCAATGAAATGACACACTGGGAGACTGAGACAGTCATCCACAGTCTGTGATAGGTGACTCACCAGTGCCTGAAACAAAAAGAATCTATATAAGAAAGTACAGAAAAAGGAAAGAGCTATAATAGAATAAGCTACAAATTACAACACGGAGGACAATCAAATTCAGCAATCTGCATGAAAATATGCTTTTTAGTCATAATAGGTTATGAGTGCAGGTTATGTTGCATCTATTTGGCAAGCCTATCAGCAGAAAATGTTTAAATAGCTCTCCAGCCCACATGTACATACTATGTCCCCTTATACATCTAGATATGCTTGTCATTAAAACTATGTTTCATAGATGAATGAAACATTTATTTCTAACTGGAGTTCCTTCTTTTTAAACTATTTTGCATGCGCATGCGTGTTGACATAGAAAAAAAAGACAAATACTGATTCTTATTCCTGCAGTTTCCCCCCCAAAAAACATATATAGCAGTCTCAGCAACTGCTAGTGAAAGCAATATCCATTTACTACCCAAAACATTATAGCTTTAAATGGATGTTTGTGAGGTAGAAATCAAAATGTGCATAAAAAACAAACCAGAGATCAAAGACTTCAACTCACAAGTGACTAGCTGCAGTGACAGGACACAAAGGCTGAATCACAGGTGCTTCTCTCTCCAGTATTTGCAATGACACACTTCCCACCCACAAAAAGGCCCACATAAAGAGCTCCTTCCAAACACAAAAAAAACCACAGTTTTTCCAGTGTCTCGATCAGTTTGAAGTGAGAGCTTCTGACTGAGACATGCATCAGCTTCTCACCTCCCTGTCCCTTCCCTGCCGTCACTTTAGTCATTTCTTTTCTTCCTCCCATTCTTTTTAATCCTTATACAACTCCTTTACCTCCTGTACTGCATCTCATTTGTTGTTCTTCCTGTCTCCCCATGTCTCTCCCTTATTGTTCCGCTTTGACTCACAGAAAGTAAAAAATAAAAAAATAAAACTTTAAAGAGAAGCTGGAGTTTCTTTCTTTGTTTTCCTGGCTCACTTCTTTGTAGTTTTCCACTGCCTATCTGGCACAACATGGGACTGATGAAGCAATTGGCTGCTTTCTATCTCCTTAGCAACATCAAAGAAGTTGCTCACTGAGGAGCACTGGTCAGACTGGGGACTCTGTCTTTGTATGTATGAAAAGAGTGTGTGCAAGAAAAAAGAGGCGCTCTTTTAGCCAAAACAAATGATGAAGAGATAAATTAAAGTTAAGGGGAAAAAGAAGGAGTAGATGTGTGCGGTGAAAATGCAGACCAAGCAGCCTGCTTAGCATTGATAAAATGCTGTAGTCATGAGTGAAAATATGTCCTGGATGTTCAAGTCAGTTTGTTCACTTCTGCTATCTAAACCCTTCCATACCCCCCCCCCCCCCCCACACACACACACATATATGTGGTTTATTGCTCGGTCTTTATCTCGCAAGCACACCTGCAAACTACTGATTTTCAGCAAGGGAGAAAAAAGGGCAAAAGCTGAAATTTTTATAACAGAAAGTTATGGAATCTAAGGTGAGGATTAAAAACAGGGATCGACACCTTTAATTCATCATGTGTTGCTGCCCCCCCCCCCCCCCCCCCCCCCCCCCCTCTCTGTCAGTAGGTACTGTGAAGGTTAGTTAATTTTTTTTTTTTTTTTTAATCTTCTGCGCTTTTTTTTTTTTTTCTTTTATTCTCTGGCTTTAGAAAGTAGGACAGCTCTACAACAACACTCCAAAAAGAGAGGGAGGGCTATATTGTGGAGGAACAATGGAGGAAAAGAGAAAGGTGAATGAGAGAGAGAGAGAGAGAGAGAGAGAGAGAGAGGACCAGATGATCAAGAGACAAAGGAGAGACAGAGTGAGACAAACTCCAGCCAAGTCCACTTCGTTTGATGGGCTAATTTCCAATTAGCACGCTAGTTGTATGGCACATTTAATACATTCCTATGGGAGAACCTCATGTCACTTCTAATACATTCAGAAAAAATTTTGTGAAGCTGTGGAGGGCAGACATGTACAGCACACAGCCTGCACCATGTTAATAGTTTGGTGGTGTCCCTGAGGCTCGGAATGCTGTTTATATATACAAGACTGAAGTTGATGTACATTCACTTTAAATGGATCTGTCTGCATTTACATCTCACTTATATTAAAAGGCTTCCAAGAACAGGAAGATACTGTACACAGCCATCTTTTAAAGACAGATTATGCTTGCTGGTATGTCAGGGATTTATGCTTGGAACTTGAGTGTCAGCGAAAAGAATAAATACCAAATACCAATATTACCATATCACTATAATATCTTCAAGGTTTTTAATTCTCTTTAGAGATGTTGAAGATTTTAGTGCCATCATGATTTCTGTCAGTAAATTGGTGAAATTTCTTTTCATGTTTCAGAACCAGTTAAATTTCACAGTAGTTTCTTACAACAATTCTTAGACATATTTTTTTTTTTTATAAAAGGTTTAGTTTTCCCTTTGTGGTTTTTTTAGTTCTAAAATTATTTCAAATTTCGTGTGTAATGTTTCATGTGGAAAAATAATTTCTTAAAATCTAGCAAAGAAATAGTTTCCCATTTAATCTGCAGTGTAAGAGAGATTAAGACACGACAACTATACTGGTGCTAATCTACACGTAAATCAGGATTTTCAAAAGAAAACTTTTAATTCTAGGAACATTTTTAATGCTGGGTGCATTAGTATAAAAATTCAGTCTCAACAATCCCCATCACATTAAGTTATGCTGTGAAATCTAGCAGTGTTGTAATTTAATATATGCACTTCCTTTTGGAGCAAACAGTCCTTCTGGGAGTTATTAGCTGAGCAAGAGGTTTTATGTGCACTTGAACAAAAAGGTCTCTGTGGCTTTGCTTTAACAGGCTTGGTGCACAAAATTTTGCCAGCAAATCTACCATGCATAATTGTGGTTTGATGGTGAACAACATAGATGCCGGTGACCTTTAAATGGCCATAAGGAGACTCACCGCAGCAAGGAAGATGCTTTGGGCATAAGCTACCTACTTACTGTATGGCATTAATTCAAACCATACAACAAAATACTTTTTTTCTCTGTGTGGTACACTACCAGCTGGTGAAAATGTATAATATATGTGCAGTTTCCCACTATGATGAATAGAAGGTCACCAAGATATCAAGCTGCTACAGTAGAAAAGAAATAACCTCTGCACCTCGCTACAGGAAATTACTAGTTCTGTGGTGACACAACATCATGATGTCAGTGTGAAAATGCAGACTTTGGGGTCAGTTTTATTGTCGTTATGTTCCCACAAAACAAAACACTTCTTCTCATAGAAATTATATTCATATTAGACATTTGTTTTCCAATTGTCTTGCAGTGCTTTGTCCACAAACTTTGTATTACAATCCCAGTTCCAAAAACAGCTGTGATGCTGTGTAAAATGTAAATAAAAACATAATGCTGTGATTTGCAAATGTCATAAATCCATGTCTTATTACTTTTTCTCTGTTAGGATAACTTGGAAAATTATGGATGGCTTTCAATAAAAATATCTACAGTTGTTGGGGGCAGAACAGGGAACAATTTTGTAAAAGGATTCATTGCCATTGTGAGATAGGGACAGTATTTACATATTTGTATCTAACCTTATGCTTAGCAGCTGATGAACAATCCACCTCTAATCAGGAACTGTTAGCCGAGGGGGGAGCTGGGTCAGCTCCACAGTAACCCGCACCCACTCGCCTCCGCTGGCTCCCTACTATCCTCGCCCCTCCCCACACTAGTGCTCCCATGCTATATGTGCTTACACTACTCCATGCAGAGGTTTTTTAACCTCATATACTGCCCTGGTACAGGGCAAAGTATGAGATGCTTTTTTTCTCCTCACTTACCCCATTGTGTTCGCTGTGTTTCCATCTTCTTTTAAAACAGCAGCGCCTTTGATGGCTGCAAGGCTGCAGATACTTATCTCCCCTGTTTGTCTGATTTGTTAGTCTTTTCTTGGATGGGTGTTCTGGAATGTAATTTTGTTGTACGTTTGACATATAATGACAATAAATTCTTCTGATTCTGATTCTTATAAGGATAACTCAGGGATTAGGCTTCAGCAGGACTATAAGTTCTGTAATATAGCAAAATATGTTCATAATCAAAGACAGATTCTGGATCTAATGATCCAAAATGCTGAAAATATAAGGTCAAAAAATAATTAACTGCTGTAAAGTAAGAAATAAAGCCAGTGACATGCAACTAACACAAAAGTATAGCGCAGTGGTTCCCAAAGTGTGGGCCTTTGCCCAAGGTACTACAGGGGGCTGCAGTAATAACAAAAATTCAGTTTGAAACTACTCACAAGTATACATAGTTATATATTAATAAAAAAGTATTTATTTATATAAAATTTGAATTAAAACTGGTAATAGGAGGTCAGGTGACCCTGAACCATCCCTTAGTTATGCTGCTATAGGCCTAGTCTGCTGGGGGGTTCACATAATGCACTGTTTCTTCTCATTCACCTTATTTACTTTGTTTATACTCCACTCTGCATTTAATCATTAATTGATATTAATCTCTGGCTCTCTTCCACAGCATGTCTTTCTCTCCCCTCAGCCCAACCGGTCGCAGCAGATGACTGCCCCTCCCTGAGCCTGGTTCTGCTGGAGGTTTCTTCCTGTTAAAAGGGAGTTTTTCCTTTCCACTGTCGCCAAGTGCTGCTCATAGGGGGTCGTTTTGACTGTTGGGTTTTCTCTGTATTATTGTAGGGTCTTTACCCACAATACAAAGCGCCTTGAGGCGACAGTTTGTTGTGATTTGGTGCTATATAAATAAAATTGAATGGAATTGAATTGAATTGAATTAATAGCAATTTATAGCCAGCCTGTGCTGTTTATGTTTTTTGAATCAAATTTTCAAAGAAATGCACCACTTTTGTTCTTGCCAGGAAAATTTCACGGGATGGCACGACAGAGGGGAGGGAGGGCCCAATGGGATTTTTTGGTTTTTAAGTGGCCCACAATACTTTTGACTTTGGGAACCACTGATGTAGCAGAACCTGGTAGAGTATGATAACATTGGGTGGTATCTATTTCATAGTAGTATTGGCACATTTGCTGTGGGTGAGGTATGTTCTAGTTCACAATAGAACATGGACAACATATCAAATGTTTAAACTGAGAATAATGTACCATCTTAGCTCATTTTGAATTAGATGGTGGCAACAAAACAGTTGGGACAGGGCCATTTTTAACCACTGTGTAGCATCCATTCTTCTAACAGAAATCTGTTTCTGAGAAGACCAATTGCTTTCCAACTTTTGGAAAGCAATGTTGCATCATCCTTGTCTGATGTCTAGCTGTTCAACAGTCCTGGCTCTTCTTTGTTGTATTTTCCATTTCATGATGTGCCAGATGTTTTCAGTTGATGAAAGGTCCAGCACCCTGAGTTTTCTACTACAAAGCCATGATGTTGCCATAGATGCCGTATGCAGTTTAGCATTGTCTTGCTGAAATATGGAAGACGTTCCCTGAAAAAGACACAGTCTGGATATATTGCTCTGAAACCTGTATACACCTTTCAGCATTGTTGGTGCCTTTCCAGATGTGTTAGCCACCATTTCCATTCACACTAATGCATGTTGATACCAACAGAGATGCAGGCTATTGAATTGAGAACTGATTTAAAAGTCAGATGGTCCCTCTCTTCTTCAGTTTTGATGACATGGCAACCATGTTTTCCAAAAAGAATTTTGCATTTCAATTCATCTAACCACTGAATAGTTTTCCACTTTGCCTCTATACATTTTAAATGAGCTTTGACTCAGGGAAGCATTTCTGATCGTGTTCAAACATGGCTTCTTCTTTCCACGGTAGAGCTTTTAACCTCCATTTGTGGATGGTACGGTGAACTATGTTCACAGAAATTGATTTTTGGAAGTGTTCCTAAGCCCATGCAGTGATTACACTGACAGATTCATGCCTGTTTTTAATGCAGTGCTACCCAAGGGCCCAAAGATCACAGGCATCCAAGATTAATTTTCAGCCTTTTTCCTTGCACACAGAAATTTCACCAGATTTTCACAGTCTTTTGATGATATCATGTACTGTAGATGATGAGATATTCAACATTTTTGTTGAGTAACATTATTCTGAATTTTTTTAACAATTTGTCTAAAGCTTTTAGATTGGTGAATCTCTGCCCATCTTTACTTCTGAGAAACTCTGCCTCACCCTTTGATTGCCCCATCCCAACATTTTTTAAATATTTTGCTGCCATCAAATTCAAAATAGTTCCTTTTTTTTTTGCTTTAAATTGTATATTTTCTCATTTGATATATTTTCTGTGCTTTATTGTGAACAAAATATGGTTTTATCATGGCGTTCCATTTTTAATTACATTTTACACAACATCCGAACTTTTTGCAATCAGACTTACAGTTGTTTCTGGCTTTCAAGAGTTAGAACCATCCCCTTCTTATTCCCAGCCTGTCAAATCCTTCCATTTTGTCAAAGCTTCAAATTAGGTGTTCTTTGTTGCCTGTGCCATGACACACTGAGTTTAGACAATGATAGGAGTGGACTCTCACTCCCAAACTGTCACAAATGGAACTGTTTAATGCACTGTGTAATCATAATATTTTACTCAAACCACAATATTTTCCTAAAACAGATTTTAGTGCCAAAATGTGAACATATACTTTTTGATGCCTAAAGTTAACTAGCACGTAAAAACAAAAACAAAAACTCAGTGAAAGCAAACAAATGGTTCTGACAGACAAACTTCTGAATTACACCAACCTGCCATCCTCCCCAATATTTGCAGGTGTACAAGACAGAGAACCCAAATAACTCCTTACTTTGAGGATGCAAATGTCACTATTATTTGATGCCTTGGGATGAGAATGCATTGTGAGACCAGATGACAAGAATACAAACCTGCTGGTTTAGGATAAGGAAGGACTGTTGTTGTGGGTCAATGTAAACATGTATGTCATGAGTAACTACACCACGATTTTTCTCTTAACTTGATCAAATCTGAGTAATATTAGGTGCAGCATTAGTTCTGGTATCCAGAGTTAAGCTCAGCCAGCAATTCTAGCAGATCAATTGATCTTAACTTCAGCACACATCAGATGATGGCTCATCTGATACCCTTCTGGATATCCAATTTGCAAATCTCATGGAGGGTGCTCTATTTTAGCTGCTCCAGCCTGTATAGAGATGCTGCTGCTTCTGCAAGCTGCTTTGCAAACCTAGCTGCACCCCAGGTTCTCCATTTCATGCTATTCATGCTATTTCTCTGACTTAATCAATGTGATGTCTGTTGTCACTGATGCCTACTGTCACTGATGGGGTGGCTGTGGCTCAGGAGGTAGAGCAGGTCACCTACTAATCAGAAGGTTGGTGGTTCGATTCCTGGCTGCTCTAGGCTGCATGCCCAAGTATCCTTGGGCAAGATACTGAACCCCAAGTTGCTCTCCGACGCAAGCGTTGGAGTGTGAATGTTAGACAATAAGCACTTAGTTGCACATGGACGTGCTTGAGTGAATGCAAACGTGTTGTATAAGCGCTTTGAGTGCTCAGATAGAGTAGAAAAGTGCTATATAAGAACCAGTCCATTTACCATGTCTGTTCTGTGATGGAATTTTGCTGAACAGAGTCATGTGACCAAATGGAAATTACTGTAGATGGAATGACAATCCATTTTTATCCAAAGGAACCCCAACAGAACTAAGTTTGTAGTGTTATAGAAATCACAAGTGAATGTAAAGTGAACATTTTAATGATATGTCTATTATCTATTATTATTTGTGGCAGGTCATCATCTGATCACAATGTTGTTGCAAATTAACTGCACATAAAAATATCTTCAGAGGTATGGTTACATGTAAAAGACTTGAATATATTTTGAGGGGTTTGCTCTTGTATAATTACAGAGAGACACTGATTATACTGCATTTGCTTATATTTTGAGAACACTTCTCACCTTCGCTTTTTGAGTGAAGCGTTCTCCTTCACAAAATATTCCAAACCGTGTTGATGAAGCAGGGAGTCTGAAACTGACTGTGTGTGCGAGATGATTATTTTGTCATAGATCCAAATCAGACTAATAATACTGAGAACAGAACGATTATGGTAGCTTAATTCCAAACATTTTAACAGTCCCATTTAAGACCATGTAGAATTCCACTAAATGCTTGCACGGGGCTGCATAAATGTGCCCAACAACACCTTTGAATAACTTTAATCACTGTAAATAAATGGTGTGGCTTCTTGCCTCATGTTTACATGGTCATAAGGTGTGAATGCAGACATGGTAAAAAAAAAGTTGTCATTTAAAGAGGCAACCTGATCATTTCCCATTACACTGTATGGTTTTCTACATGCTGCTTTCTGAGTCCTCTAATCATACACAGACTACAAGTTACAAAGTAAAAAACAAGTTGTACTGTCTGATCACACATTTAGAACTAAAAGGAACTAAAGGTTATTATTTTTATTTCTTTTTTATTATTATTATTTTAAACCTGCTCTCAATGAGTATTCATGCAGCACTGCTCATTGCAGTGGCAAACACTGCAGTTGCTTGACTGGCCACATTGAACTGGTTTCAAAAACAAGCCAATCCACATAGTCTCCCATGTTAATGTTGGTTTGTTTTTATGGGTCGCCCATTTAACTCATGTGGTGGCTTTGAATGATGCCATCGAGGGTGACTGCAACTGGCTCCAATATTCCGGCTCTGCTAATTCAGGTTATTGAACTGGTCGTTATGGTCCCTTTCTGAACATTTTGAAGATAATTACTTGACAAATAATATAGCTTGCTTTATGTTTATTGTACTAAAAGCCCAGAGTCTGTGCTTCAATTTTGTTCTCACATTCTTTATTCATGCTTTACAAGTTATCTAGCTTTTGCCAACCAATAAACTGAAACTGTTTTAGCACTGTTTGTGACCTCTATCATTTCTGTATATTGCTGTCAGCTGTTTGGTGCACAGCAATGAGTGTACAGAGAGTTCTTAGAGCTTTCTTCTAGAGCGAGAGAGCAAGTGCAAAACAGTTATGCTGCTGGCCGTACATCTTCAAAATAAGCTAAAGGTTAAAATAGCATGTGAATCTGAGGATGAGTTTGGACCTCATGACACTAAGCTAATGAGAACATACTGTACCAATATGCTGTTAATGGCAAGTCAAGTTATTGTACCTTTGGTCTGAAGAGCTCAATATAGGCTGCTGCCACAAAAGCATCTCCAGCAAATTACCTGAAAATGTCATGCAGGAAACACTGCAGTTGTTACACAAGAAACTATTTCTCTGTCATATCCCACTTTTTTTCACTTTACTTTTTGTGTTATGAGTGGACATTTGTTCCATGTCTAATATGAACCATTAAATGAAAGTATGAGGTCTTCTCCATCAATCGCCTGTGAACAAATCCATTTGGAGACGCAAGCACACACTTGAAAGGCAAGGACCCATATACGAAATACCTCCTGTTATGTAATGATGCTCAACGGCAGCTTGGGAAAGTGCTGGTCATGACTCTTAGTGTTGTTATGAGACTTTGAAACCTACTTTGCTGTTTTAAAGCCTTCCCCTTGCTAAAGATGAAACGTTATGAAATGCTTTTCTCTATCGTGCAGCAATTTTCAGCTGCAGGCAGTCTTCTTCGCCCACTATAGTCATTATCGATGGATATTATGAACATAGCCCTGAAGTATTTAACAAAAGAAGACATTTTTGTAAATGTGACTTATTTCAGTATTAATCTGTCAAGTGAAGCCAAATATTTTATGCTATAGTCATTCTAGTACTTTTACAATTAGTAAGTTTATCGGTGACAATGTTCCATTGTCACTGAACTTAAATATATGCATGTTTCATGGGAAATTAGACTAGCCCTGACTGGCAATAGAAACAATAATAAGATGACAAATTAAACCCTAGTATTTTAACAGAGCAGTTTACTCCCACTTCTTCTAATGGAGCTTTTTATTAACTGGTGAGGTGTCAATGAGTGGAACTGAATGAAGGTGATTAATAGTGGAAAAGTGTTTTTGGTGGGCTCAGCAACCTGTCCCCGGATAAATTTAATTTGTCTTTTACTCTCGAGACAAAAGTGGAACACATGATATTTTGCATTGTAATTGGTTAAATTCGTTCAAACTGCCATCGGATTACCCTGTCCTCAAGCAAAACTAATCTTAAATGATTTATTCTTCTCTAACACACATAAATGCCAAGTTGAGGCAAAACAACTCAGACCATATTAAAGATGTTTATCAAAAATTGTCCATTGTGAGCAATAATGGAGTGAACAAAATGAAAGCGGTCTTAACAATGGAGGACTTTCTTTGTCACACTGGCGAATGAGAATACGCAAGGAAGTGAAAATATAAATGCTAGGGGATAATGTCCATTTGCAGACACAAGAAAATAAAGCTATTTTAACTGTGAACAACATGTGGTTGTTCCTACCATGACATGCACACAGAGATGCCCTGAGCATGAATGGCTTTGGCCATAGCACCTACCTGTATACTGTAAAAGCACAGATAAACTAGAATAACTGCCTTGTAGCTGTTGCATTCAGAGTGGAAGGGACAACATCCTGAAAATTGAAAATGCCTGTTTTCACTGCAGAATTGCAATTTGTGTGAAATATGCTGCTTCTCTGATATCACCTTACCTTTGCTTTTAAAATGTCATGCTATTTAAGATTTCTTTCCTTTTATCCAGCTATAATGGCAAAAGGCACTTTTCACTCTTTTCACATCTTTCAGAAGAGCACAAATTTCCATTTTTTCATGATTCACTCCACACTTTACTGCATTTTGCGAGAACAGACTCTTGATTCCACAGATTCACACAACAGTTACACAATCTCTCCTGCCAAATTTCTGTGTAGAAATGATTATTAATTAGCTACAATAAAATGGATGTACCACATTATTTTATACACTAAAGCAACATTTAGATGACACCCCCCAGCTCAAGCCAGGGAGGAGAAACAAATCCCTTTGGGGATGCGTCAGGAAGGGTAAAAACCAGCCAAATCAAACATGCAGAGCCACCTGCTGTGGGGACCCCTTGTGAATAAGGGAGCAGCCAAAAGTAGCTTTTATCAGAGGCTTCAGTAGCTTTCAGGTTTATCTTCACTATGCTTCCAACACTGGAGAACTCTCATTACTATTTCATGCATATATAGAAGTATAGTTTATATAATATAATATCAATATAATATATAACTTGTAATATAAGTTTAAAGAGATATTCTATATGAGTAAAGTCATTTACCAGTGTATAACATATTGGCAGTAGAGTATGGTTATGGGTTAGCTGCAGGAAGAGAGGTGGAACTGAGTGATTCAGGGAGCAGTGCTAGGTGAGGTGATTGGCACACCTGTTGTGCATTTACTTTTACCCTCACTCTCCCCTTTTTAATGGCGATGCTGACACATGCACAGCCATGGAGAGTTGCTGCCAGCCTCTGAACTGCTCTTGGAAGAGACTGTTATTGTGAGTTATTGTGTAGAATTTGAATGTGTTTCACCCACTGGGCAAGCTTTGTGAAACCACAGTGTTGAGTTTAAGTTGTAAGTTGATTTGATTTTTGATTTCCAAACATCAAACTTTGATCAACAACCCACCAATAATTGTGTGTTCCTTTTACTCTCTGTGCCAGCAACAGATGTGTCTATATGTTTATCTGTTTTGTGAGTGCTCCTTGAGAGAATTTCTTGTGAGGTCACTGACCTCAGAAAACAAACTTTGCTGTAATGTAATGCCTTAACCACTATACAGTTGTGCCAGTGGCGTAGTGGTTAACACATTTTGCTTTGCAAGCAAAATGTCACTGCTTTGTTCCCAACCGGGGAGACAAATCTCCTTTGGGTTTGTCAGGAAGGGCATCAGACATAACTTTGCCAAAACAAACCTGCAGAGTTACCCACTGTGGTGACTTTGTGGCAAGGGAGAGCTGAAATTAGCTTCACCTTCTTGTCAGGCCCTATACCAGGGGTGGGCAATTCCAGGCCTCGAGGGCCGGTGTCCTGCAGGTTTTAGATGTGTCCCTGATCCAACACACCTGAATCAAATGGCTGAATTACCTCCTCAGTATGCAGTCAAGTTCTCCAGAGCCCTGCTAATGACTTCTATATGTGATTCAGGTGAGTTGGCTCAGGAACACCTCTAAAACATGTGGGACAACAGCCCTCGAGGCCTGGAGTTGCCCACCCCTGCGCCTATACTCACTGTGAGGTTTCATACAAATGTTGGAATGTAGGATTAAAATTCTGAAGTAATAACTGCTCTTCAAGCCCACTTAAGTATAAATGATCTCCATTTTAATTTAAGGTTTTTTTTATTTATTTTTTTTTTCTTTAAATTTTGTGAGCATTGGAAATCAGAGCAACAAATAAAGGGAAATACTTTGATACAGTGTCATTTATAATACTTTTATCCAAAAGTATAAAAACATAATTCCAACAGTGGTACTAGAAAGGTCAAATGTACTGAAATTTAAGACCATGCCAGCAAATTGGAAAAATGCTGCAAAAGTACAAAATAAAATGGAAGCTGAATAAAACGCAATGGAAGTAGGAAAAAAACAGGCTCTCAAAACACAACAGAAGTGTTTGACAGGAGAGCTGTGGAAGTGACCGACACCAGAACATGAAGGACTGCACCGAGGCATGCTGAAAAGAAGTGGAGGATTCATTGGTGCTGTGAGGGAGAAAATGATGCAAGTTAATTGTGATTCATATATTACTGTACATGTGTTTGCTTTTAGCAGTTTACTGTTGGCTTGTTGCTTTCACAACAAGCCAACAGTAACAGTGATGCTTTTTTTTTTTTTTTTTTTTTTTTTTTTTTTTTTTTTTTTTTTTTTTAAATAAGATGACTTCACTGATATGCAAGGTAGAAATTAATTTTGGTACCTGAGGGGTGACAGATTTTTAAAAAGAAAATCATACAACTTGGACAACTCACAGTAGCATGATGAATGATGGTACTGTTACTGTAATAATGCAAGTGCAACAATGATCAAATTTGAAGTTTTAATATATTTTAAGTGTTTTTATAGTATTTTTCTGGGATTGTGATATTGGAAGAGTCTTGATGTATTAGTTTCTACTCCAACATAAACACTTCTTTCATCAGATGGTTGTAAGAGTTTAAAATCAGATTTCTTACCTTGGTGTTTGGATAAGGAAAACAAATTCTGAAACTATCAGTTTATAGAAAGCATCACCTTTCTCTTCACTCTTCCATGTCATTTATGGTACTTTTTTTTTTTTTTTTTTAATTTTAAATCATGTTTTCATTAATATAGTACAATAAAATATTTTGTATAACTTCTAGAGGCAAGCATATTTAATGTTATGTAACATGTGGTCAGGTCTTCACTGAACTCATCTACTTAGAGTTAATATATAAATTTAGCATAAAAGGTAAGGAAATATTGAAAAATTTCCTTGTAACAATGGTTCTTGATGATATTATGCCATTGGAAAGCCTGTTTGGCACCATTTAAGGGAAAACAATCAGATTTTTCATCATTGGAGGCAATCTCAATGCAGAGAGATTGAGATGAGATTCTGCAACCAGTGGCAATCCCATATCTCCACATTCTGGGACCAAACACTCTAAAATGGCAACGCTCACTCCCACAGAGGGGGGTTTATCAAAAATTACCTCCAGAATTTGGGAATGAAAAGGCTGGCGTGCCTTCCTGCAGTCCTGACCAACTGAACGCTTGTGGGATCAGCTGCTCATGCCAGAGTGACTAACACAACCCCACTGGCTGACTTGTGACAAATGCTGGCTGAAGACTGGGGTGCCATCCCACAGCAGTGTGTGACCAAACTGGTGACCAGCATGAGGAGGCAGTACCAGGCTGTTGTGGCTGTGTATGGTTCTTTCACATGTAAACTGCTGGTTGTTAAATGAATTGCAAATATGTCACGTTTGTTCAGACTTCAATCATTTTAATCCAATAAGTGTGGGTGTGAGAGAGGGAATCTTCAAAAGGAATAGGAAGATGGAAGTGAGGTAACAGGAAAATATTATTCTAAGAGCGAGCGAAGACAGCAAAGTAAAAACAAAAGCAAGATTTATCAATGATTTTCTTTTGCTTTTAATTTAGTATGGGTCTTTTTTTTTTTTTTGTTAATATGCTGTAACAGACATTTAAGCACATTTTTTTTGATAAACATTGTCATCCCTGGAGACATCTAGTTTTCTTCACATTTGGCTGCTTTCCCCCCCCAGGTGCCAGATGGTAAAAAGCCATTTTAATTGTACTTTGCTCATAGCGATAAGAGGAGAATAATTTTAAAATCTCTGTATTTCATCTTTCCTTTATTGCTCACAACCAATTGGTTATTTTATCATTGCTTTGTCCTACAGTGCTTTCATATGCCTTTCTTTTGTTGCCCATTTGTGTTTCTCCACTGTCATTACTTCCTCGAATCTTTTTTTTTTTTTTTTTTCCCTTCTCATAATTGCTTTATCTGCAGTAAATAAAACCAGTGTGCTTTGCTTGCATTTAAAATGCCTTTCTTTTCTTCCTGCCTTCCTCTTTTGGCTCTAACTGACCGCCACTCTTTTCCCCTTGATCTGTTCATTTGACAACCTGATGTTTTACCCCAACAATTGTATTGGAATATGCCGCAAAACCACATCAGCCAGCCACAATATTAAACCCACCTGCCTAATATTTAATGATTTGATAGTGTCTATACTGGCCTTTATTTTATTTATTTATTTTTTTTGGCGCAGATTTACTGTACAAAAATGTGTTTATTTACTATTGAAGCTGTAGAATACTTTGAAATATGCAACTGTACTGTTCCTGGGTCTTTGACCCAGTGATTTGAGGTTAGACTTTATGTGAATTATGGAATACAGGTGCTGGTCATAAAATATCATGAAAAAGTTGATTTTATTTCAGTACTTTTATTCAAAAAGTTATATTCATGCATTGCACATAGACTGATATATTTCAAATGTTTGTTTCTTTTAATTTTGTTGATTATAACTGACAACTAATGAAAACCCCAAATTCAGTATCTCAGAATATTAGAATATTGTAAAAAGGTTTAATATTGAAGACACCTGGTGGCACACTCCTATCAGCTAATTAACTCAAAACACCCGCAAAGGCCTTTAAATGTTATGTCTAGTTCTGTAGGCTACACAATCATGGGGAAGACTGCTGACTTGACAGTTGTCCAAAAGACGACCTTTGACACCTTGCACAAGGAGGGCAAGACACGAAAGGTCATTGCTAAAGAGCCTGTCTGTTCCCAGAGCTCTGTGTCCAAGCACATTAATAGAGAGGCGAAGGGAAGGAAAAGATGTGGTAGAAAGCGTACAAGCAATAGGGATAACTGCACCCTGGAGAGGATTGTGAAACAAAACCCATTCAAAAATGTGGGGGAGATTCAGAAAGAGTGGACTGCAGCTGGAGTCAGTGCTTCAAGAACCACCACGCAGACATGGGTTTCAGCTGTCACAGTCCTCGTGTCAAGCCACTCTTGAACAAGAGACCGCGTCAGAAGCGTCTCGCCTGGGCTAAAGACAAAAAGGACTGGACTGCTGCTGAGTGCTCCAAAGTTATGTTCTCTGATCAAAGTCAATTTTGCATTTTCTTTGGAAATCTAGGTCCCAGAGTCTGGAGGAAGAGAGGAGAGGCACCGAATCCATGTTGTTTGAGGCCCAGTGTAATGTTTCCACAGTCAGTGATGGTTTGGGGTGCCATGTCATCTGCTGGTGTTGGTCCACTGTGTTTTCTGAGGTCCAAGGTCAACGCAGCCGTCTACCGGGAAGTTTTAGAGCTCTTCATGCTTCCTGCTGCTGACCAGCTTTATGGAGTTGCAGATTTCATTTTCCAACAGGACTTGGCACCTGCACACAGTGCCAAAGCTACCAGTACCTGCTTTAAGGACGATGGTATCCCTGTTCTTAATTGGCCAGCAAACTCACCTGACCTTAATTCCATAGAAAATCTATGGGCTATTGTGAAGAGGAAGATGCGATACACCAGACCCAACAATTCAGAAGAGCTGAAGGCCACTATCAGAGCAACCTGGGCTCTCATAACACCTGAGCAGTGCCACAGACTGATCGACTCCATGCCACGCTGCATTGCTGCAGTAATCCAGGCAAAAGGAACCCCAACTAAGTATTGAGTGCTGTACATGCTCATACTTTTCATGTTCATACTTTTTATTTGGCCAACATTTCTAAAAATCGTTGTTTTATTGTTCTTAAGTAATATTCTAATTTTCTGAGATACTGAATTTGGGGTTTTCATTAATTGTCAGTTATAATCATCAAAAATTAAAAGAAATAAACATTTGAAATATCAGTCTGTGTGTAATGAATTAATATAATATACAAGTTTGACTTTTTGAATGGAATTATTGAAATAAATCAACTTTTTCATGATATTCTAATTTTATGACCAGCACATGTATATTCTGTATGACTCCTAGTTCATTGGTTATGGTGTTTTGAGTTTTGTTTTATGATTAATATTTGCTGTTTTGTTTCACCATGTTTATACTCAGGTTTTCTGCTCCTTGTTTTGTCACCTTTTGCAGTCTAGTTTCTGTTTGTCGTTATTGCTTGTAGTTGATTTCCTGAATTTCAGGTTATCCTATCTCCTCTGTATTTCCCCCATTGTTTCCCTTTGTCTCTGTTTTACCTCTGTGTCGTTTACCTATGTTATGTTAACTTTTGTGTCTGAGTTCCCTGTTTAGTTATTGTTACTCTTCCTGTTTTGCAAGTTAGTTGTCTCCAGTGTGTGTGTGTGTGTGATATCTAGTTTTACTTTCTCCTCTGTTATGTGGATTGTGTGCACCTGTGTCTTGTTCCTCCCAGCTGTGTCTAATTCCCATTATCCCTGTGTGTGTGTGTGTGTGTGTGTGTGTGTGTGTGTGTGTGTGTGTGTGTGTGTGTGTGTGTGTGTGTGTGTGTGTAAATAAGCCCAGTCAGTCTATTGTCCTTTTTGTCAGTGCATCTCTTTTCTCTTCAAAAGTGTTTTCAGCCAGTTCTGTTCCTACTCTAGTGGCTTGGTAGCTCTTTGGACTTGTTTTCATTTGGACTGTTTCAGCTGCCATTCATTAAATGTGTGCTTTAAGTTTCATCTCACCTGCCCAAATTTTAAGTCTGCATTTGGGGTCCTGATCCAGAGTGTCCTGGTATCTAGAGTCCAGGTATCCTGAGCACCCTGCATCCATCCCAGCTCCAAAGGTGAGGGTGGCTACAGCCCATCCTGTCCCAGCACCCATCCCAGTGCTGAGGGTGAAGGTGGCCAGTGTTCCACCAGAGGAGACTGCATGTCCCGCTGATCAGCCCAAACCCCCAGAGTCTTCAGTGGGTCCCAAATGTCCTTGGTAATCAGAGTGTGGGAATCCTGGGCTCGAGTGTCCTGGGTATCCTGAACACCCAGCATCCATCCCAGAGCCAAGGGTGAGGGTGGCCAGTATTCTGTCAGAGGAGATTGTTAGCCCAAGCTCCCAGTCTTCATAGGGTCCTACGCAGCCCAAGGCTGAGCCGGAGCCTTCAGAGGGTCCTGGAAAACTAAGGGCTGAGCCAAAGTCCAGGAATCCTGAGTTTCCTGAGCTGGTGGACCTAGAATCCAAACTATCCTGTCACTCTTCAGCTTTGCCTTCTAAGAGATTCTGTCTTTGATGCCGGTCTCTCGCCCTTCCTCATTGTCAACAGTTTCCTGCAGTTCTCCTTCATCAGTGGCCCTTTGATAAACCACCTGAAGGTTTTGGTCACCATTGATGCTCGCCTCCAGCCAAGCCACCAGAGGGTCTACCTCTGACACCAACCTCTGGCCAAGCCACCAGACCATCTCCTTTGCTGGCCTCCTGAACTGTTTTACATCCTCTGCTGGACCGGAGGCTTTCCCCCTGAGCTATCTTGTCTCTGAAGCTGGCTTCCTGGCAGCTCCCTGAAGTGTCATCCCTGTGTTTTAGATTTTTCTGCTCCTTGTTTTTGTTTTGTTACCTTAGTTTCATCACCTTTTGCAGTCTAGTTTTTGTTTGTAGCTAGTAGTTTGTAGTGTTTGTAGTGTAGTTTGTTTGTAGTGTAGTTTCAGGCTATCCTGTCTCCCCTGTGTTTTCCCCATTGTTTGGTCTTCATCTCTGCTTTACTTCTGTGTTGTTTCCCCATGTTAGGTTTACTTTTGTGTCTGAGTTCCCTGTTTAGTCATTGTTAATCTTTTCCTGATTTACAATTTAGTTGTCTGTGTGTGTGGTATTTAGTTATACTTTCTCTCCTGTTTCTTTTCCCTTCCTAAGTGTTTTCAGCCAGTTCTGTTTATACTCTCGTGTCTTGTTACCCTTTTGGACTTGTTTTAATTTGGACTGATTCAGCTGCCATTCATCCATTAAATCTGATATTTTGTAATGATGATTTGAATTGGATAAGTTGAAGAAAATGGATGGATTAAAATTTCCTCTCGTTTACTTTATTGCAATATAATATACATAATGCAATGCTCTGGACCCTGCCACTCAGTATTTTATTTTGCACTGCTCTGTTTTTAATGGAGTCCAGGGTTACTCGAAAGTAGATGAGAGGAGAAAGGAGGGAGGAGGAGGAGAAGAAAAAGAGAAGCGCCCAGGGCTATTTTTTTTTTTTTTAGCACAATCCCCTCCCAACCCCCAAAATAGTTCCCTTTTTAGGCTGCCCCCAATAACAGGAGTGTGGCTCCAGGTGAGAGAGAGAGACAAAGAGAGAGAGAAATGAAGATGTGACTGTTCTTTCCAGCCTAATTTAGGGTCATTTTCATAAACGCATACAAGGAAATACTAAGGGGTGTGTATATAGACATTTTTCAGTACAAGCTTGTACTGGTTGCATTCTCAATGTGCCATTTTTATGTCATACCCCAAGTTTAAAAGTTACTTTACCACCTGTGTGTAATTATGATGAATTATGAGTATGAGTGTCTGCAGTGGTGGCTGTAGATGAGTTTTGGTGCAACTGACAGTATACACACAGGCATGCATACATGTGCATGGGGTACTGGCGTCGGTGCTGCTGCAGAAAGAACCTTGACAACCTTCATTAGACAACCCATGGCTGGATCTAGAACAGGCGTTTTGTGGAAAAATAAAAATCTCAGATTTACCTTTCATTAGTTCCAGTATTAAACATCATAACTGCTATAAAGTCCTTAGTATAAATACCTCTCTGACAGCCTGGTGGGAATTTTTAAAAATAACTAAGTCTTCACTCATCCCCTGTAAACTAACACCCATTTGGAACAATCCAGATATTTGTCAGAAAAAGAAAATGCTGAATTTTCCGTTATGGCGTGATAAGGGTATAAATAACTTAGAACATATTATCCAAGATGGAAATTTTATCACATTCCAAGAACTTATATCAAAATATAGAATTGGCAACGGTAGATTTCTGGAATATCAACAAGTTAAGTCCGTCCTACAGGGAAGATTTAACCTTAATCAATTGAATCTAGAAATGCCTACTTGGGTAACAGAATTTCTTAACCTCTGTACCCCAAAATTGTTATCAAAATTATATAAATTATTAATAAAAACTGATGATTCAGTTTCCCTCCCAATTGCAAAATGGGAGCGTGATCTTTCTGTCAACCTGGATCAAAATTTATGGACAGAAATATGTTTAAATATCTTCAAAATGACTAAAAGACCCCAAATACAACTTGTACAATATAAGATTCTCCATAGAACATACTACACTGGACAAAGGATGTTCCAAATGGGCCTTACACACTCAAACATATGCACCCACTGTACAAGCAATTCAGAGGATAATCATCTACACGCTCTGTGGTCTTGTGTACCAGTTCAGAGATTTTGGCAGAGGATTTGTGAAGATCTATCCACATGGTTTAGCTGTCATATCCCAACTTCCCCCAGACTATGCATCTTAGGTGATGTCAGTGAATTAATTATGGAGTTAAATATATCACACATAGTTCTTACTGCCTTGTGCATCGCTAAGAAGATGATCCTCATGAACTGGAAGACAAAAAATAAACTATGTATTACTCAGTACAGAAATTTATTAGTAGATCATGTTAGTTTAGAGAGAATGTCTGCTTCTTCTAAAAACAAATTGGAGGAATTTGACTCTCTTTGGTTCCCACTGCTCAGCTCCATTACTTAGTGGGGGTGGTGGGCTGCGGGCTCTGCTCCTGATGTGCTTTGTGGGGGGGTGGGTGAGGACTCCGGATGCCTAGGTAGCTGGTAGCCTCCTGAGACTGGAGTCCTGGGGCGACCTTCTGGTGATGTCTGTGTGCCTGTCCTGGTTGATGGTGGTGGGGGCTTGGATGATGCTGCCTTCGGTCCTGGGGTGTGGGCGGGGTGCTTGGGGGGGTGGTGCCGGCCCTCGGTCGGTTGGCTGGTCTTCCCTGTATGGCTTGGGGGCTGGGGTCTGGGGCCCCGACACTGGGGCCGCGCCGGCTCCCGGTGGGTCCCCCCTGGCGCGGGGGGGGCCTCTGCTGTCCTGGCCGCGCCGCCGGGTGGGGTGGGTTGGCCTGACGTCGGGATGTCCGGTCTACGCTTTTGGGGCCCTGGGGTGCCTGCATTGCAGGGGGGTGGGGTGGGGGATGGGCCGCGGTGGGGTGGTTGGGGGGGACTGGGCACTGCATTTCCATGCCCAGGCCGGTATGTCCTGTCGCCTGTTTGTGTCTATTGTTGAGTGAATGGGCATCTAGGGGGAGCGGGCCGCCCTCTGCAGTGGGGGCGAGGGCGCCAACCTCGGGTGCTGCAGTGCTCCGGGATGCTGTCACCGCGGCCCCGGGCTCACCTCCCCCTGCCCTGTGCTGGGGTGTGGGAGGTCGGGGTGCCTATTGAGCCAGCGGACAGCTGGCTCTCTTCTTCCAGGATTCTTCCTGGTCATATGCCCCCCCCCCCCCCCCCCCCATACACAAACACACACACACAGAATACACATCACTCACAGATGTAGGATGGAGAGGCCACGTGGAGAGCTGCACCACCACTTGCCTCTCCGTTTTAATTGCACTTTAGTCATTATAACTCACAACACATACACACTTACAACCTGATACACATAGGACCATTGGGGCAGGCATGTTACTCAGAGGTTGATGAGGTGGGGCCGCTGAGGTGGCCCCACTCGGATCCTCGTCACTGTCTGTCCCCAAATTTTATTTGCACTTTAGACATGGAGGGTTTTGGGGGGGCAGTGTGGGCAAGCACTGACGACCAACAGTTGGCGCTTGTGGCATAACTGTCCCCTCAATTTTAACTGCACCCTATACACCTCATTCACTCACAAACATTAACACATAGACCTACAAGTTGGGGAGGAGGAGGGGTGGATGGGTCATCTTACACCCCGATTTCTTGCGTCTCGCCCAGGGTAGGGGTCGGGTGGTTCCTTGGGGACCGGGCTGGTGGCGTCCTGGGGTCGCTGTTGGCCCTGGGGTGGTTTCCACTTGCCCCGTCTTCAGAGGGTGGGTAGCTATGGATGAATGTGTGTCTTTGTGTATTTGTCACCGTCTCCGTGAGTATGGGTGGGTGAGTGAATGTGTATGTATGGCATATCTGTGTGTGGGTAAGTATGTATGGGCATGTATGAGTATCTGTGTATAAATGTGTACACGGGTGTGTGGGTGTGTTTGTATGTATGGCTGGACCTGGGTCTGGGCCTTGTGCCTTGCCTCCTGGCCGCTCCTTGCTGGTTGCCTCCTCCCCCCTACCCCCCTGGGATGGGGGTGCCTCGGGGTTCCTGGGTGGGGCTGGATGTTCTGGCGTGGGTGCTGGCCTGCCCCCCTTGGGGGTGCGGTGCGGGGCTGCGTTGGCTTCTTCGGCGTGGGGGGGAAGGCTCTGTGGAGGGTCGGGCGGTCCTTGGGTGCCGTGGGCCCGGGGGCCCTGCCGCCGGCCAGTGCAGGGGGCTGGCCGCTGGGGGGGGGCTGGCTTCTCATCGCCTTGGGTTCCCTGGAGCCCTTGCTCCTCGACTGGGGGGGCTCCGTCTGAGACCACCCTCTCCCGTCTGCTGGGGTAGGTGTGCGGTTGTCTTTGGACTGAGTGGCCGAGGGTCTTCCTGGCTCTTGGTGGGCTGCTGGTGGCCTGGGTTTCCGGGGGCTTTCCATACCTGCCTCTGGCTTCTGATGGGTGAAGCTGCAGCGTTTTGCCCTCATTGGTAAGTACATTCCATGACACAGACACAAACATGACACAGACACAAACGCCCACTCAATCACAACTCAACAAAATTGTTGGTGTACGTAACATGCTTTGTTAGTTTTGTTTTTCACACACAAATTTATTTTTGCAAGTATTGATAGTATTTTTTTATATGTTAAAGTGATGAACTATCTGATTAATAGACTTGTGCTCTTTCCCCTTTTTTTTGCTCCCTTTCTCTCTCCCTTTTTCTTCTCTTTATTTTCCTCTTCTTCAGCCTGTCAGCTCTGGCTGTTACATTGTATGTGGAAAAATAACTCAGATAAATAAAATAAAGGGTTAAAACATCAACAAGAAGAGCCTATTGAGAACCTATAGAGCTCATCTTGAAATAGCAAATATGTTTGGCACAACAACGCATTCAGATCACAGTTCTGCTTGCAAGATCTACCAGACATGACAGGCTTAAAAAAAAAAAAAAAAAAAAAAAAAAAGAAAGAACCTTGACCCTTTGTGGGTGAAACTCTACAGCTCTTAAAAGGAGGGAGAATAAACATGCCTGTGTAAGTGTTGCATAACAGCTGTCTTATTTTTGAGGTCTACTATACATGGCTATTAAATGTTTAATGATCAAAAGGTCAGGATTTTGTGCTGTCTTAAACCAGTTGCATTGCATATACATGTGACCCTGTTAACTGCATTGTCAGTTCAAAGTCTCCAGCCAGACAAAGCCGTCCTCAGCCTGTAGTGTTAGATGTCACCGATATGTTTTTATGACTAGGTTTAAATATATGGTTGGATATCTGCTAACCAGTGGCATGACTTGGAAGGTTTTCTCTGAGGAAAAAGAAAAAAAGGATGAATGTGCACTGTATGACTTTGTATTTGTGTGTATGTGGCATCTCTGTCAGTATTTAAGGACACAGCAGACTGCAGGCTGGTCTCTCCTCACAGCTGATGTCTGATACTCTCCCCTCTTTCATTTCATCTGTGCTACAGTTTTTCTCTCTTGACATTTCAGACTAATTCAGTTCAGCAGACTGATCATCGCTGCCCTGCAGAAACCTTACCACTCAGCAAGGATAACCTTTCAACAAACCTGTTCATTTTTCTCATAGATTCCCATAGACTTCCTTTATTCTTAGCTTTGCTTTACTTCCTTTTGGGTTTTAGTTTAGTGCATTTTTTACTTTTCAAAACATTTACCATATTACAGCCTGTTTGTTTTTAGATAGGATAGATAAAAAATATATCTTTGAAATCCCAGTCTACTTTTCTGTAGACCTCAGTGTGAGTAAGTGGGCATATTTTTCACCTGTCCCAATCCAATCATCTGGCCTCAGTAGAAAAAGGTAATTCAATCTATTCTCATTGTAGGGAGATATCGCAAGGCAGGCATACAGTGTCCTTAATCCTTATTGGGGTAATAAAACAAAAATTATTAGGGTTACGAAAGGGCAGTCAATATGGTAAATGTGATGTCTAATCAAATGTCCATGATATGGAAATGATACATGCCATAACCCTGGCACAACACTCTAAGGGACACCTTGTGCTTATCTTGTGAAGCCAATGGCTTTGACAAAATAGCTGTATTTGATGCCCTAGGAAAGGGCTGGGTGGCAACAACCATCCTGTTTTTATTTTATTTTATTTTACTTGGATCTATTTGTGGTTAAAAAAAGAGAGAGAAATTAGTTATATTTCAGTGACTTCACTGCAAGTATAGATAGTATATTTAACTGAGTAAACTAATGTCTGCATTTGCACCTGCACACTATATGTTAAGGGTGCATATCATCACTTAGTACTGGGCTGTGCACAGTGCACATTATGTGGGGTGGTGGTTAATTTAATGATTTTGTGTGCACTGGAAACACAAACACTTGAAAGTGACAAGAGGAGAAAGGTGCAGAGAGTCAAAGTTTGGGTGAACATGTCAAACACTCTGCCAGCTCAGCTAACACAGGCTGGGAGAGAGAGGGAGAGAGATGTGCTTTGTGACTCAGCATTATTTGCAGATTCACTGTTTGGCGAGATTACCCACCACAGTCCTGCTCAAGCCACCAATGTGCATTTGTGTGTGTGTGTCTGCCTGCCTCCTTGTAAATATGAAGACTGTGACATGATGCATTGCTATTTCAAATCTTTTAGCCTGCTTCACTTTGTCAGAAAGGTTCCATTTAAATGTTTTTGTTTTGTTTTTTAATACAACAGATCTGGCAGTAATCAGCCCTGGCTTTGGCTACTGAAATTGAACTAGGCAAAGTATCTGCATCACTGCTGACCCCATACAAATCCTTCTGTCAATCTCCTGCTTGACTCTCCCCTCACTTGGGAACAAGACCCTAAGATACTTAAACTCCTCCATCTGGCCAACAACTTGTCCCTGACCCAGACTGGGCAATCCCTCCCTTTTCTGGCTGAACCATGGCCTTGGACTTGGAAGTGTTTATGTTCATTCCTGCTGTTTAGCCATTTGGCTGCAAATCACCCCAGTGTGAGCTGGAGGTCACTGCCTGATGAAGCCAAAAGAATCACATCATCTGCAAAAAGTGGAGAGGTGATGCTGAGGTCACAAAAGCAAAGACCGCCCGCCATTTGGCTACACCTAGAAATTTTGCCCATAGAAGATATGAACAGCATTTGCGACAAAGGATAGCCCTAGCATTCCAACATCCACTGGGAATGAGTCTGACTTATTGCCAGCAATGCAAACCAAGCTCTCACCCTGGCTGTACAGGTATCAAATAGTTCATAATGGGCTTGATACCTCATACTTGCAAAGGATCCACAGGACACGCTGAGGGACATGGTCGAATGTCCTTTCCAAGTTCAGAAAACGTATGCAGGAAACTCCCACAACTTAAGACCAGGACAAAAACTTTATTGTTCTTCCTGAATCAGAGATGAAACTTGCTCAGGCTCCTACCCCACCAGAGAGGTGACGTTCCATGTAAATAAAGCCAGCCTTATCGCAGTGTTTCCTATCGAAGTATAGGCACTAAGATGATGCAGTCAAAAAACTGGAAAAAGTTATTGCCACTTTTTACATGTAATTTGTTAAGCACTGTGCTTTTGCTTTGCTGGTATTTTAAGTGTCCACGTATAAACACTTTGTGTAAGACATTTTGCAGTAGTTGTAGTTTGAGTAAGAAGCCATTAGTAGCTTGTTGGGGGTTTTTTTGTTTTTTTGTTTTTTTTACCTCAGCTATGTAGGTGTCCAGAAGAATCACATCACTGAGGTTTAATTGGAGCTGTAAACTACTCCTGGAGGACAACGTTTTAACAAGACAGCATATTTCCCCCCTCTGGCTTTTTGTGTACGACTGTGCATCTCAGGCCTGTTAAAAACGATGGTCTTGAATGCAGATAGGTGTGAGTATGTGTTTGTATGTGTTAGAGAAAAAGGCTTAAAAAGATGTGGCTTTCCTATTCTTACTCACTTTGTGTGTGTATATATATGTATATGTACAACTGAATGATAAATGGCCATTTTTGGCATAAAGTCTTACCCAAATATCTAAATTCTACCAAAATGTAAACTTTCCTTTTTCAACAAAAGCAGACTAGAATTATCATAATCATGACAGTCAAATGAAATGCATTCCAGCAGAGATACAGCACCCTTTTCAGTCTGTATTCTGAAAGGACATTAATGCAATATTACCCAGTGTGACAAATTACCATAAGCAGAACTTTGAATTATTTGCTTGACAAAGTGAACAGAAATGAAGTTGTTCTTACAGCTGCTCCCTTTAGGGGTTGCCACAGTTGATCATCTGCCTCCATCCAGAGGTGAGAAGTAACTTCGTTACTGTTAAGTGGAGTTTTCAGGTATCTGTACTTTACTTGAGTGTTTATTCTTCTGGCAACTTTTTTACTTTTACTCCCCACAGTTTTACACAAATATCTGTACTTTTTACTTTTTAGATTTTCAAAACAGGCTTGTAACTTTAGGCATAACACATTTGAGAAAACTTTTTATTTCCCATCACTGTGCACCTTCAGACATCAAACCAATTTGAGCCTGAATGGAGGGAACCATACATATACAGCAATCCTACTGGTGTATCCAACATGGGATTATCACATACAAAGAGATGAAAGAGGCACAAATCACAATTTATGCGCCATTTATAGAGTCAAGAATAACTTTATTGTCCACATTGGTGGAAATTTGCTATACTCAGGGGTTAAAGTGTGCCAGAGTGATCCAGAACAGCATTTCTGGTGCAGATGCTAGCTAAAGGCCCAGCTGCTGTATTTCCCAGGGAGAGAAAACAATGAGAGATAACTTCACTTAGAGATGGAAAAAGAAGGGGGTTAAAAATGCAGAACAGGAGAGAAGGTAGGGACTGCTCAATGGCATTTGATAAACTGGAAATTTAAACCTTACATGCAATGTCCTCATTTTTAAATCAGATATTGGATCTGTATATGATGTGAAGTTGTTTTTTCATGTTGTGAAACTTTCTGCAAAACTGTCTTGCTTCTATTGACTTTCATTCCTCTTCCATCTCTCCAGGCTCTCTTCCACCTGCCCCCCTGCTCTCACCGCAGATTATGTCATCTGCAAACATAATAGTTCACGGAGACTCCGGCCTGACCTCAGCTGTCAACCTGTCCATCACCATTACAAATAAGACAGATTTTAGAGTTGATCCCTGATGTAATTCCACTCACACCTTGAACCTGCCTGTTACTCCTACCGCACACTTCACCACTGTCTTGCTGTTCTCGTACATGGCCTGCACCACCCTCACATACCTCTCTGCCACTCCTGACTTCCTCATACATTACCACAGGTCCTCTCTTGGCACCCTATCATATGCTTTCTCTAGAAGGCACAGGTCAACTACTTCTGACCACCTCTACACCTCTCCATCAGCACTCTTAAAGCAAACATTTGTGGTGCTCTTTCTTGGCATGGAGCCATACTGCTGCTCACTGATTGTCACCGCCTCTCATTAACCTAGCTTCAACAGCTCTTTCACTTATCTTCATGGTATGGCTCCTCAACTTTATACCTCTGTCATTACTACAGCTCTACACATCACACTTGTTACTGAAAATCAGTACTTCATCTCCATTCCTCCGGCATCCTCTCACTCTGCAAGATTGTGTTCAATAATCTGGTCAAAAAGTTTACTGTCCTCTCTCCTTGACAACTCCATACCTCCGCATGTATGTCATCTGGACCAACTGCCTTTCCACTCTTCATTTTCTTCATATTGTAGCTGCACTCACTTTCTGCTCATTTATCCTTTGTATTTCCTGATTTACTATATTTCCTCCATCCATCCTTGTTTCTCTCTCATTTTCTTCATTCATCAGCTCCTCAAAGTACTGCTTCCACCTTCTCAACACACTCTTTACTTGTTGCTGCACTTCCATCTCTATCCTTAATCACTCTAACCTGCTGCACATCCTTTCCAGCTTGATCTCTCTGTCTAGCCAATCACAACAAGTCCCTTTCTCCTTGCTCGGTTTCCAGCCATATATACATCTCACTATGAGCCTTTTCCTTTGCCGCCTCTCTCTTTGCTGTATGCCTATCCTTCAAGTACTCTTGTCTCCTTTTTTCATCTCCCTGCCTATCCCACTTTTTCTTTGCCAATCTCTTCCTTTGAATACATTCCTGTACTTTCTCATTCTACCACAGAGTCTACTTGTCTTTTTTTCCTCTGTTCAGAGGACACACCAAGCACCTTCTTGGCAGTTTCCCTCAGCACTACATCTATACTTTCCCAGTCATTTGGTAACTCTTCCCTTCCACCTAGGAAGTACGATTAGAATTAGGAGTAAACAGACTTGTGGCCCCCATACCTGGGTTAGTGAACAACAATGAAATATGATCTTAAAATGACTCGGATGCTTCTTTTCAAAACACTTTAACCTCCTGAGACTTCATCATAAATGTCACTCATCTTAACTTAGATGTGTTGTCCTCATTAATGGACACCATATACTGAATACAAAAGATGATTTGCAGACTACTATTTTTGGTATATTGAATGTTGCTTTGGATGACAGGTGCTATGCAGATTGTTAGAAAAGCTAGCCATCTTAGGTAGTTTACATTCATTATGGGTGCATCACAGGCAGATAATTGCTAACATATATATTGAAATACTAGAATTTGTAGTTTTATTCAAGAAAGAAAGAAACACAGCCTTCTTGAATGGAAATACATTTAACCACATTGCAATATTATACTTGTTCAGAGCATTGCATTTAAAATATCAAGCATCTAAAACACAGTCGAGCTACAGCTACCTGTGTTGGCAACATGGATGTAGCTTCTGGGTCTGAAAGGTGAAGCCAGTGCCGAAGTGCGTTAGACCTGCATTATTTTTAAGAGTGGCCAGCAGTGATGCCAGTGGCTGCAATAAGACTTCTGGTCTATGAGTAGTTTATGGAAAAATAGCCATAAGCCTCAGTAAACACTTTCCTGATGAGTTTGAGTCACTCATTTTGTCATGGTGTCTGCTGTGTTGGTGTTTTGGAGTTGTCTTTCCCCTGTAAATAATAGACTTTGAAATTAGTAATACTCTCTCTGTCATGTGTGCGCTTGAGTCCTCCATTTTGTGCCTGCTTTACTGGACAGCGACAGTACTATCTGGCCAGATGGACTTAGCAGACCTGGTTAGAGCAGCTCTGGCAAAGGAAGGTGTCATGTTAAGTGTGCATGAGCAGGTCGTGAGGTTTCTGAGTGACAACTACAAGGTGCCAAGCAGCGACAGGAAAAGATGTTAAGGTTGATTCAGGATATACATTAGAAATTGCCTTCTGCCTCTTCTCAGGAACATCTCCCCCCTGCACGTGCTGCAAGCATGGGAGCTGAGACTGCTGTTCCCTCTGTCTTCCTCCGCTGGCATTTCCATTGAGGCCACAGGGTTCCAGAGAGCCACCTCCCCATCTTCCTGAGCCTCCTTCCAGGGAGTTGGGTCTTTGTGGGAGATTCCTGCTACAGTGCTTGCTGGGCATCACTCATTCACCCAGCTCATTCCCCGAGGATGCAATGAACCTCTCCTATGTGGTGGGTTTATTGAGTGGTAAGGCTTTGGCCTGAGCTGAGGCCTTTTCAGGTTTAATTCCATTGAGTCTTATCACTGAGTCTTACCCATTTAATGGTAAGACCTACTGCTACCTGTAACAACGTATGTTACAGGTAGATACCCATTTAATGCGTAAGTCTCAAAAGTTAAATTTTTGAGTTTAAAAAAACTTTTGCTTGTCCTATGGCTGAGGGGAATGCAGCTCAGAGGTTATTAAAGCTAAGGCAGGGGAATAAATGTGTTGCACAGTTTGTGATTGAGTTTTGAACTGTGGCTGCAGAGACTGGTTGGCTGGAGAATGCCTTGCAGGGAGTATTTCTCAAAGTATTAAATGTACAGATGAAGGATCACATGGTGTCACATGATGAGCCTCCTATGTTTGAAGCACTAGTATTATTAGCGTTGAAGATTGATAACAGACTCAGAGTAAGGAGAGTGATAAGAACTCCATTTCCCATCAGCTAATTGTCAGTCAAACTCCTGTAACCACCTTAGCCCTTTCACCCCCACCCTCTACTTCCGGTTTTGATTTGCCTCACTCTGGCATGGGAGCTAACACCTGAGCCAGTGTAGATTGGCAGAGCTTACTCCAGATGAGTGACAGAGGCGTACTGAAGCCCACGTTGGCCTCTGCTCTTGCCACCTGCTGTGTGACCAAAAGATTGGTCCCCACCAGTAAGTTCGGGGATACTGCCGGCTGGGGCCTCTCAATCTGTTCTTCCACTGCTACCTGTAACAATCTGTTACCCAAGAAACATTTCCCCTCCAAGCCCTAGTAGACTCCAGTGCTGAACAGAATTTGCTTGACATGGAGCTTGCTAAAGAGCTAATAATCCCAATACATCCACTCATCACTCCTATTTCTGCCTTTGCCTTGAATGGACACATGCTGACCACAATAACTCATGCGACTGATCCTATCCATTTAATAGGTTCTGGCAATCATGCACTTAACCTTTCTCATCTTGCTTAGATAAACACAACCGCCATATTAACTGGTCCAATAAGAGAGCTGAGAACTGAAGTCTGTTTTGTCTCGCTAACTATTTAAGATCTGCTGTGCCCCAGTCTGGTCCCAATTCATCTCCCCCAGCTGACTTCACTCCTGGCCTAACCTCAGTACCTACAGAATATCATGATCTTCAAATGGCGTTTAGTAAAGATAGGGCCCTGTCAGTACCACTTCATAGACCCTATGACTGTGCTATTGATCTTCTTCCAGGAGCAACTCTGTACAGGTAGATCAAGGGTAATCTTTCACGAACACAAAGAAAAGCCATGGAGAAATAAATCCTAGAGTCTTTGGCAGCAGGAATTATTAGACCATCCTCTTGTCCAGTGGGTGCAGCTTTCTTTTTTGTGGCCAAGAAAGAAGTCATTAAGACCATGCATTGACTTCCAGGGCCTCAATCAGATCACTGTGAAAAGTAAGTATCCTCTACCTCTGATCAATTCTGCTTTTGAACTCCTACAGGGAGCTAGTATCTTCACTAAGCCTGACCTTTGTAATGCTTTATCTGGGTCACATACGGGAGGAGAGTCCTGTGCGGTTCTCAAATCCCAACTGCACGTTGCTTGATGTGGATGACTCTGTGCATTGGTCAAATGCTGATTGATTGATTGACAAGTGGGCCAGAAAGGGAGGGAATGACAGGGGAGTTCACCAGGAATGGGAGAAACACAAAAAACATCAAAGATAAAAAAAATTTTTAAATAAATACAGTATAAAAAGAAGACATACTGCAATGGACACTTGATGGCTTCACTTTAGCTCTTTGTATGTTATAACTTTGCTCTTCTCTGTGGCTGGCTGACAGATCAACAATAGCAAAAGCAGTAGCCCACAGACCAGTCGTACCACATATTTTTGACACGGCTCCCATTTCACAACAGACATTCTCTGCAGGTAGACCAGCAGTCCGAAGATGCCCACAAACTGACCATAATTACTCAATATGAAAGGAGAATGTTGCTAATTAGGAAGTTCTCATTTGAGGATTTTGGCATTTTATAATAACCATTTGGGAAGAATTAAATAGCTTAGATGAGTATAAATATTTTTTTTCTTGTGGTACAAATAAGTCAGCAATGATATTCACAGACTTCTGCATTTCTCTGATACTGATATAGATCAGCGAAGTAAATGAAATTATATTCCACATGATTCAACTGTACAATAAGAAGAGCAGTGATAGTAAGACACTGAGCCAGAGTTTGCATACATGCAAACTCTGGCTTAGTAACCTCTTATTTAAACTTTAAATGCATTTTTAATTTGTTCTTGCTGCTTGAAATCTGTGGAACCTGAAGTTAAACAGCACTGCGTAAATTTTCTTGCTTCATTCTCCAAACTACCAGTGGTATTTATGCCTAAAGGAATAGATGGTCACAGTCTGGTCTAAGTGAAATGTGCCTAAACAGCTGCATTCCATTTGCGAGCATATTGCACACCTCACAGCATATTTCTCAAAGCAGCCTTTTTATCTGCAATATATTAGGTTTTTCAGGGTACCCATCTCTGTAAAGAGCTGGAGGTAGGGGAGTGATATGGTTTTTCTTTGCCTTAAGCGTTTTGCCTCAAGGGCAATGCAAGCTAATCAGCATGACTGTAAATGTGCCCAGTTAGGCAAATGGCTAATTTTCTGTCATACCATTACCTGTATTCCAGTTGTGTCATTTCCTGCTAATTTAAAGCTATGCCTTTATTGAACCTATGTAATTGTATATGTTTGCTGAGCTCCTACAGTTTTAGCAGGATTGTTTGATTGACAGTTGTGAGAATTTCTGTGCTCTGAGGAGGCACCCAGGGCTGCAGCACCTCTGAATTATGAATGAACAGGCTCAAGCTTTTACCTTCCTGTGTCAATGGAACAAATGCTGGCTGTGTTCTATAGACTTTTTATTACCCTTATCTTCATAAACACCTTAAAAAGGCTTGACAAGAAAATCATTAACTTTAACATTCTGACTTTCCATGCAGCACTTTGAGTGCTCAAGTAGAGTAGAAAAGCATTGTTTAAGAACACCACATACATCTGTTAGAAAGCTTTGTCTTAAAAGTTACCTTAGTCCCATTTCTTGAACCTGAAAAACCTCATAGCATCACCCTGCCAAGCTTTTAGTAAATCAGCTGGTGAGCTGGCTGCATCACCAGGCAGAATTTATGGGATCATGGCTTATCACCACAAGGGATATCACCTAAGGGTACCTATAGGTTAACCCAGGAGTCTTCCTTGTGATGTCTTTGACCCCCATCATGCAGTCCATTATTCATCCAGTCTGACAACTCTTGTTTCCCTGTTGGGCTTCTCTAACCTCATTAACTAGCCATCCACTTCCTCAATAAACCACCTTATCTGTTTCTCTGCTGTTTGATTTTCCAGCTGTTTCTCTTTGAGACTTCTGACACCTGATTTGCCCTCTGCTTCTTAGTTGGGAAAACTTCCCTCTGCCCTGTTACTTTTACTTCTGCTTCTCTTTAAATTATTTCCCAGCTTCCACTCTGTTGTTGTTGCTTCTCTTGCTGACTCTGCTTCCATCAGAGTCTGAATCTTTCTCAGAATGTAAAAAGAGAGAGATTCAGTCACTGGAAGAGCTTGTCTGTTCTATTCCACTGTCTGTATTGGCCCATCAAGCTAGAATGTCTTACTTGCTTTGGTGTCCCTGTGAGAGCCCTTTTGCCTACAACAGCCTACATCTATCCAAATCTATACCCTGTGGTTGTTGATCCTGCCTTTTAAAGCATTATACCCAAGTTGCCTTTATTTGTTTGTCAAGGTCTCTCTTCAAAAGCCCATTGCTGAGATTAGTCATTCAAACTGAGGGCATAATTTCTTTTTGTGTACATGCAGATATACATGCTCCTGTCCAAAACTATATGTCTACATTCAGATACTGCTGTTGTATGTTTGCTTTATTTTGGATTGTCCCCTATGAGAGGGTATTCTCCCAATAACTGGGTTATCTATTCTGTTTCTTTAATATACTGTGCTCACCTCCTCCTCCTGATAGAACATTTTACACCCAATTTTTCTATCGGCTCTCTAACTGCCTGTAGTAATACTATGATTATTGCAGAACATGCTAACTTAGAGGGAAAAACAATATCATCTTCCTGTTAGAGTTCATTCGCACAGGCATCTAAATATTAGGGGAATGACATGCAGTAAAAGTCCAGTTAACCAGTAATTTTAAAAGTGATTCACTCTTTTAAGCATTGCTACTTCAAATGAAAATGTGAATATATTAAATATTAAAAATGTTACCTGACAGCAGTATCTACATTTGAGCTTTAGCTGTCAATTCCCCAAATCCATTTGTTTACTTTCTGCTAAAATCAGCACCTTTGGCAGCCTTCCATTTAAGTGATGCTAGAACATATTTGGAGTACAGAACTGTCTACTGATTGATAGACCCAACTGTGAAACATGAGTTTAGTTTTCATTAACATATGATCGACATTAGCTTGCCAATGAGCAAAAAAATTTTTAAAAAGTTTTCTTGTATGAAAACAAGAAAAACAGCTACTCTGTTCCTAAAGACTAATTATTTTTCAAAAATTGTAGCAGATACCACTCTTTGGCCCACCACCTAAAGCAGAGAGCAGTGTGGTACCTGCATGTTTTTAGGCAATGTAAAGCTAACCCACTCCTGCACATTCACACTATCCACTATAAGTATTTGTTACAATTTAAAATTTAATGTGTATCCATAGTCTAGAGCAGGGGTCTCAAACTCAAATGACCTGGGGGCCACTGCTGGCTCTGTCATCTCAGTGGAGGCCACTGTTTGTGATTAAAGAAAAAATTTATATATATATATATATATATATATATATATATATATATATATATATATATATAAATATAAATATAAATAAATAAATTATTATTTGAGCACTCAAAACGCTTTTTATGAGCGTTACGTAGGTCAACCAACCTAGTTCGCAAAGGCCGTTACAGACCGGACACTTAACGTTTTTGTGAATGATTCGCACTGCGAAAAAAAATGCAGTCAACATCAAGCAATGATATAATGAGGTTCTGATGTTTTTAAACAAGAGAAAGAAGAAACAGAGATTTTGGGTTCATCCAACTTGTAAGAAAGAAGCAGAAGGGAGAGTTTCATGGTTTGATCCCGGAGCTGAAGCTGAATCATGACCACTTTCACGCATATTTCAGGATGTCAGGGGGCAGTTTGAGCTCTTGTTGGCAGAGTTGGGATCACATCTGAGGAGGCAGAGAATAATTTCAAAGAGCCGACTGACCCGGAGCAGCATGTAGCTGTGTCTGAGATAAATTTGTATTATGTTACTGTTACCGTATCATTGTATACTCAGTGTATTGGTGTGCGTTTTGAGCTATGAGCTCGCATGTTGCTAAATGCAGCGCTCTGAGTGGTCAGATCTGTTTGTTCACTTGCAAAAGTCAGAAAAAATCGAACTTGAACCAAAAAAATAAATGCATCCTGTGAAATGACGCAGTTGGTGTCAATGGCTGCATTAAGAACAGGCGACTCCGAAAAATATTTTTAACATTCGCATGAAATTTACACGTCCATGTGTAAAGGCCTGAACAGGGGACGCAGTGAAGCTTGTGAATTTAATTTTAGCTCTAACGTATCACGTGACCAAGACAAGCATCGTGACCTATCAAGTGAGTCATGGACAGCTGTAACGGAGAGAATCCGCCCATTTTTCAGAATAAAATGTCATTCAGACTCAATAAATAAAAGGGAAATAATGTAAGTAATTTATTGTTTCAGTGCAACCCGGTATAAAATGACCTATGGACCGGTACCTGGGGACCTTTGATTTAAATTACACAAGAAATGGTTGTCTTAATTGGAGGGGAAAGCAAAATTTTAAAAAAGCAACTTAAAAGGCCAAATTGTATTATATTTTTTGACGTCAATTTGTGGCCGGAAGCAGGGGGCCTGCGGGCCGGAAGTGGCCCACGGGCCAGGAGTTTGAGACCCCTGGTTTAGAGAAACATTGTATCAGTATCAATGTATTGACTCTATTAGATCTCGGTGTTGCACAGCTCGTTGTCCCATTTCACATATTTATCTGACTTTTCACCTAAACAGCAGGAGAACAGCTTATTGGACAGTTTTACCCCTGGGATGTTGGTGGGTTTCTCATATGTTGCTCAATTCTGGTCTTTCCATAAGATTTTTATTGGATTAACAATAGAAACACCACTATGGGACTGGAATTGAGTCTTTTCTTTCACAAAACATTGCTTTCACAAAACATTACTTCTGTCATGGTAAGCTGTGTGGCAGGCAAGGTAGGACCCAAAATGCAGGACTCATGGTAAGTTCAGTAACTTACCATGGTTTATTTAGAATGTGACAGGAAATAATAATAAAACTGGTGCGGGATGGGTGCCAGAACTGAACAAAACTATGGAGCAAGATGACACACAGTGGGGTAAGACTGCCGACGATGCAACAAAGAACTGACACAGACTGAGGACTTAAATATAGACACAGGATAACGAGAGGATGGGGAACAGGTGGAGACACAGCATGGGAAATGATTATACATGCTTTTATTTTGTCACACCTTGATTATTATAATTTGTTATTCCTTTGCCTAAGCAAATAATCCCTGGATCACTTACAAACAGTCCAGAATGCTGCTGTAAGGCTTCACACCATTTCTTCTAAAAGGTCCCATGTGACACCAGTTCTGTCCTCTTCATACTGGCTCCCTATAAAGTTCACATTTTAAGATGTTTGTGACCACTTTCAGAGCTCTGCGCGACCATTCGTCCCTATAGTCATGAACTACTACATCCATTTGTAACTACTAGGTCTCTGATGTCAGCTAATGAATATTTGTTGAAAGGTCAGGTTGTGGCACAAGTTGTGGAACTCACTTCCATTGGACAATCTGTGGACACTGTGGATACCCTTAAAAAGAAGCTTAAGACCCACCTGTGTAGGCTTGCTTTTATTTAGTTTTGTCTATTTATACCATTTTAATTGCTATATCATATTTTATAATGTAAAGCACTTTGTAATTTTCTTTTTGTTCTTGAAAAGTGCTACACAAACTTTACTTATTTATAGGGAACCTCATATGAACAGCAGTGTTCTTTGTGAGCGGTTTCTCTTTGCAGCCTTGCTATTAACACTATTGCTGTTCAGTGTTCTGTACAGGACATTTTAAGGGTGGGTAAGGTGGGATGAGGGGACAAATGGAGAGGCCTGGAATAAGGGGGGGAAACTCGCAAGCCTCTGGGGGGAATTGTCAAGGAAAACTGGTTGCTATACCCACGTGACACTTAGTTCTGGTAAAAGTAATCCAATAATAACAAACCTCCTCTAAGAAAGAAAGTTAAGACATAGATGCGCATTATGATCTCTGCGTGATATGTTTATGGACTGACTTCAGCTGGACATTGATATCAACGTGTAAGCGAATACGCCAGTAACGGAGGGGGGCCGAGGGAGAGAGAAAAACATACAGTGTGTATGGACCCACACACACACACAGAGAGAGAGAGAGAGAGAGAGAGAGAGAGAGAGAGAGAGAGAGAGAGAGAGACCTGCTCACACGTTGACTCACACACACACTCACACACTCTCTCAGTCCCATACACTCTCGCTCTATTACTCGCGGTTGCACGGAGTGAGGGGGGACGGGAAAGGAAGAATGAGGAAGAAGTCTGGTGTGCTGCGCGCCTTGTCCCAACAAATGCGGGCTTGCTGATGAAGCACCTCCGGTCATCCGATCATACAGGTCACCCAGGTCGAGCTGCATGGAAACGAGGAGTAGGCAACAAAAGAAAATAGCAGCAACAAATAACCCGGCAGTGCATGGGAATCCAGACTCTTCCCTCCTTTCGTGCGTCTCGATCGGTGGATACGCCGTCTTGGCTGGCATATAAGAGCTCCCTGCGTCTCCATTACCATTCCCCACTACTGGCTTACCTCTACTACTACTACTCCTCCTCTTACTCCTTGTTCTGCTAATAATATTAGTAGAGCTATAGTGCAGCTTTTACTACTGCCTTCTCCGGAACGTGGTCACTCACGGGAATAAAAGGTAGGACACTGCAATTTTCTGGGTGTGTTTCATTAGGGATAATGATGTTAATAGCGATGAATGCGGGGGGCTTTGCATATATTTTGCGGTATTGTCTGGTAAAAGCAAGTTTTACAGAGGGAGGTGGAGTGAATGGGATGGAAAGAGGACCATTTCGTCTAATGGAGCTCCGGTTGGAGAGTGAAAGCAGCATGCGTCGGAAAGGTTTGGATGCAATGTGGAAACGGCGTTCCCTCACTCCATTCTCCTCCACCACGATTTCCACTCTGCGTCTTTTTTTCCTCTGTGATTTGGAAATTTACACAGAGAGGAGCTCTGGTTTAGAAAGCACTGAGAACAATGGGAGGTGCTTTCTTAGTAATTTTTCGCTAAAGTGAATAGACTGCATGGTGTCGGGGTGTATTTTATTTTTCTTTAAGTCTGTTCGCCTGCCCCACTTATTTACACAGGAATAATAATTACGGATGCAGAGCACGTTCAGATAACCATGCTCTAACCTTTTATTGGCAATGTGGAAGTTGGGTGACATTCATTCCCACCCAAGGCTAAATTTCCCAGCTAGATATGGTAATCCTTGTAAGAAATGAATACGCATTGAGAGCCACATTTGCGCAATTCTGCAGGTTCCCTATCCTGTGCGCCAAACAGCACAATTTCGTTGGAGCTGATGGTCTTTGTGCATCAGTGCAGAGCAGGTTTGGGGGGAAATCTGCGCATGGACCCAGTGTTTGAGTTTCAGTGGGTTTCTGAATTCGTAGTTTTTACTAACAAGTTGGATTTTTAGTCTCAAATGTAAAATACAAAAAGGGAAAATGAAATGGTAGCAGAGTTTCACATATTAGTTAACGGGAACCTGTAACGGAACTGTTCTCTCGTGCCTCATTTGTTGTGGAGTGCTTGGCAAATCAGGGAGGTATCATCAAGGCTTTCAGGCATTTAGTTTCCACCTGACATCAGTCGGCGCTTTAACGGTCATGACACAGAGAAACTGTAGCTCATCCAGTGTGAATGATATAAAATATTTATTTATGACAATGGAAAAAAAAAGTCAGCCAGTCTTTCCTGGTTTATTTACCTCCCAGGAGTGCGGGATTTAGTTATTGATGCAATACAAGAACTCGTCGTGCTGCAGTGATGTTATTCGTTGTAGGCATTAAAATGAAACTGTTTAAGATTTTCAGTAAGAGACCTATTTTCCAATAATAAAAATTGAACTTTTTCCATATCTGACAACAGATTCAGGTCGCCTCTCAGTGGGTCTGCATTGGGCTTGTTCTTAACCTGGTTGTGGGAGAATGTACTACACACGGACGTGCATGCAACCGCCACACTTTTGTATGTGACAGCTAAACCTAAGCCAGTGCCCAATGGCTGAGAGGAAGCTGAGTTTCATGGCTGGACAGTGTGTGATGTGAATGTATTAATGCAATGAGTGCACTGCAAAAATTACAAGTTCAGATTTCAGTTCTGTTATGCGTCACATGAAAAGGTGGTAATTTGTGTTTACATCGTTACAATCTATTATTGTAGGGTCTTTACCTTACAATATAACGTGCCTTGAGGTGATGTTGTGATTTGGTGCTATATAAATAAAATTGAACTGAATTAAAGGTTCAGTCTAAGACTTTTTTTCTTCTGTGGTTGTTAGGTTTTCATTTTTTTTATTAGGTTATTATTTTTTCTTTTGCTATAAAATATCGGCAAAAGGACTTTTCAATAATGACATCATTTGAAAAATATTTCCATTTACTTTTTTTGCCACACATCACAAAGTTGTTCTGCTTCTTTCTGCAAAAGGGATCCTGTTCACTATACAGTTTACAGTAAACAAGAACAAGTTAGCTAATTCTTCTGATAATGTAAAATGAAGGAGAAAATCACGAGAAAAATGCTAAAGTTTGCCACAGCTCATTATGAAGTAAATGCCCTTTTTAAAAAATTGGTTTTACAATATTTTTTGTCAAAGCACTTATGCTAAAAAGTAATACTGAGACTGCTGTTAGTTCAACAGCCAGTACGCTAGTATTTAGCCAGCCATGTGGAACCCAGAGACAGAGTTTCTTTTTTAGAAATCTGTATGCAGATTGGTGCATAGATGAGCTTTGTGACATGACGGACATGGTCAACAACAATACTTATGTAGGATGTGGTGTTTATATGATGCTCAGTTGGTAGTGAGGGACCACTACACTTTTACAACAGCACCAGCCTGAACCATTAGTAAAAGGCAGGATGGATCCATGCTTTCATACAGTTTACGCCGAATTCTGACCGTACCATTCAGATGTTACAGCAGAAACTGAGACTCATCAGACCAGGTAACACTTTTCCAATCTGTCATTCAATTTGGTGAGCCTGGGAGAATTGTAGCCTCAGTTCTTAGCTGACAGGAGAGGCACCTGGTGTGGTCTTCTGCAACTGTAACCCGTCTGCATCATAGTTTAATCTACTGTGTGTTCAGGGATGCTCTTCTGTATACCTTGGCTGTCATGATTGGTTATCGAGTTTATTGTTACCTTCCTATCAGCGTGAAGCAATATGGACATTCTTGTCTGACCTCTGACACCAAAAAGGCATTTTCACCCAGAGAACTGCTGCTCACTAGATATTTTCTGTTTTTTCAACCATTCTTTCTAAACCCTAGAGAGCCTGTCTGGCACCAGCAACCATGGCATGTTCAGAGTCATTTAAATCACCTTCCTGATAAACTTCAGTGGGTCGTCTTGATGTGCCTAAATGCACTGAGGTGCTGCTCCATGTGACTGGCTGATCAGATATTCGCTCTGATGAAAAGTGGAGCAGGTATACCTAGACTATAGACTATAAAGGCAAATGATGAATTAAACAAGTCAATGTGTTTTTAAATTTATTAATGTAAAGAAAGTCTTTGTTTCTTTACAACATCAACAACGGTTGATGTTCGTCACAGAAATGCTAGACTCCTTAACAAAGTTTCATAAAAAAAAACTGACACACTGACATATCTAATTAGTTGACATGATGAAACAGTTAAAAAAAAAAAAAAAGGTTAACTAGAAAGAAAACGCCAAGTCTGGTATTCATTTTCAACTTCAACTTTCCTATATTTATACTGCAAATGCACCCAAGGGGTGTCTGCAGGTTAAATAAAAGCAACAGACACAAAAAATAGTTGTAATCCAGCTCCTCAAGGAAATGTAACTCTTAAGCTGCTAGATGCTTCTTTATGTTCCCCAAGCTAGTCACAAACATTGTCTGTCAGTAGCTCGGTGTGTAGTGCTTTTATTAGTGCTTTTATTTTCTTGATAATATCATCCTCCCTTTGCTGAAAACCAGGTTTTTGATGGTACCTAAAGTGATCTAAAGTGGTAGACTCACATATAATAAAACAAAAACAGAGCTGGAAGTCTCTAAAATGCTCCATAAAGCTGATACAAACCTAGTGTGCAATATTTCTTTGTGTTACACAATATCATGTGACCTCATGGCTTTTGCAAGGACATTGTCAAAATTTTATATATGCTATATTGCCAAAAGCATTCACTCATCTGCCTTCACATGCATATGCATTTGAGTGACATCCCATTCTTAATCCATAGGGTTTAATATGTTGGCCCACCCTTTGCAGCTACAACAGCTTCAACTCTTCTGGAAAGGCTTTCCACAACGTTTAGGAGTCTGCTTCTGGGAATTTTTGACCATTCTTCCAGAAGCACGTTTATGAGGTCAAACACTGATGTTGGATGAGAAGGCCTGGCTCACAGTCTCTGGACAGACGTCCTGAGAGTGCTGCCTGTCTTTATAGATGTAAAGACAGGCAGCAGTATATTGTGGTTTCAGCCTGATCATTTCCACCTCTACAAGTGTAATAATGTGACAAGACTTCTTTGCTAGGGGACTGGCTGTTATAGAGATCTAGATAAAAAGGCTCAACATCACTCTAATGATGGTAAATGCAGACTATTAATCTTTAGCTGTTTGCTGGAGACTGTGTACAGTATGTGTGAGTGTGTGTGTGTGTGTGTCTAGTTTGCCCTGCGCTTACACTCACATTCAGTGGAATGTCCCTATGGTTTTATTTCATTTGTAGAGGTGAGAGTATGTTAGGTTAGCCCCCTCTTTCCTATCTTGTATTTTTCTTTCCATCTGCCTGTCTCTGATTCTCTTTATCACCAAACATCTCACTGGTTTCTAAACCCCCCCCCCCCCCTCCCCCTCCCCCCAGTCTCTTTCTTCTTATATCTCTCATGTTCCCATTTTATTTACTTTTCTACATTTCTTTGTCTCTCTTTCACTCACTGCTTTAAATATTTTATTATCGCCTCTTTTCCCGTAGCGAGGAAAATGCATCTCAGATAGGCTGAGAGCAGCACGCTGAGGCATTTCTTTATGTTCTGTAATACACAGCTTGCCTTCACTGGCATACTCATGCTCACCATTTCATTTTCTTTAAATTATTTTAGCACTATGTCGCTTGTAAAAACACGTGATTCAGTTTCAGATCAACATTTGAAGTTTATGCAGAATGTGAGGTCGAGTCTTATGCACTCCTCCGTCTTCTCTCCGTCCTCGCTGTTTCCTGTTGGTCTAATCAGCTGCCTTCTTGGCAGCTTTGGTTTTCGGGGGCAGAGAAGCAACAGTTTGCTTCACTGCAGCACATGGTTTTGGTTTTGTTAACTTTATGTATTACGTGTTTGTTTTTGCCTCTGGGGAGTAAGATGTAGTGGTCCAGTTTCTGTGTCTGTTGCCTTTTTCTGAGGCTGGGTTTTCTTCTGCTGTGTTCTTCTTGAAACGGAGCCAAAGTTTTGAGGGCATAACACTAGGGAAAACCATGACGGGATATTCTGAAACCTGATATTTCAATTAGAAAATCCAAAATAGCAGCCACTGTTCAGCCACTAAGCTGTTCAAGTGCTAACAACAGACACACTTCCTCAAGTCTGGCTCTGATACAAGCCAGGACACTATCTTTTCCTTTATCATATGGCCAGTAATGTTCCTATGCGTGGATCAAATGCAGTCTGATATTCCTACAGGATATATTTTGCAGTCATGAACAAGCCCTGAACTATAAACAGGATAGGTGATTAGCTTAAGTCATCTGAAGTGTAATCTTCTGGTAAAGTGTTAAGCAATCAAAACAGTGTAAGCCAGGTTTATCAGGGATTCCTGTTCGTGAGGATGAATTTTAAGCAAGCCAGAAGGAAGGAACAGAAACTACAGTGTCAGTGAATGAACTGTGTTTTATATCAGGAACTGTGGCGTGACCAACTGATAGTATATACATAATGTACTGCTTTATTTTAAAAAGTTTTAACTGTATTTTATGGTAAGAGCTAGGTGAAGCAAGTGCTGAAGGGAAAGGAGGAAAGCCTGGAAGTGGTGAATTTCTGAAACCAGCTGAGAGCAGCCAGTAACTGATGCACTTTGTGCAGTTTAACAGAATTCAACCTTCCTCTGTTTGTGAGAGGGCTCTGGCAGCTCCAGTGTTGTTGTAATGTCAAATTACTTATTCATCCTTTTGTTTTCTTCTGTTTGTCCTGTTTAGGGTCACAGACCCATTAAAATTGCACAGATAAAATGAATCATTTGAATAGGTAGTTACACAAGAAAAATTAAATAAAGAGCAATAATGCCAGCGGGTTTTTAAGCAAGCGAGATGCCATGTACCATCAAATATCCATTTTTTTTTCTCCTCCCAAGATTAAAGATTTTTGTTGTAGAGTCACATCTGCTGGTCAGATATGAGAATGCTATTAAAAATTTCACCTTAATCATGGCAATACATGCTAGACTGTTATTGTAAATCTCTTTTTAAAAAATATAGTAATTGTCATGCATCATATTATGTCATAATTTGAAACGGGTTCCCCCCATCAGTCTTAAACGCATCCTTCCATTCAGCAGAGGGATGTCACAATGCCAGAAATGTTAGTCGGTTCTAATACCAGTAGAAATACACTCAAATCTCAAAAAAACAAAATGATCACTCAACGTACTTAAACATAAACTTGCTTATTAAAAAGTTGGTTTAAAACACTGGCATGGTGGCAGATCATTTATTTAAGAGGTTAACATATTTTGTTGACAAGACACAGACTGAAATGTTGGGATAGTTGTCAAGTAGCCTACTAATTGTACAGTTACATTACGTGATGCATTTAATGTCAGCCAGTGCAAACATTTCAACCTGTGGATCAAAGGTGATTTCACAATGATGGTGTCAGCTGTCTCAGACAAAATGGTAATGTGCGTTTCAGGATATTGCGAGAAGGATAACATTTTGGATGTTGTTACTATGAACTGTAACATACTCAAGTTGAATTCTTTGAACAGATCTGGATGATCTTTTATGGACGATCTCTTTGCTAAAGTTAAAGTATTTCCAACCTTGATCTGAAAAACATGAAATCATTTGCATATCATCCTTTGTGAATTGATTATCATCCCTTGGTCACCTCACCTCACCTCGAATGTAAAAAGCTCACTCTGCCTTTCTAGTTGCCATCTTCTATGTGTAGTTTTCCGTGTGCTTGTGGGCTTCTGGCGCATTCCATTTGAAGCCGGAAGTCTGAATTTCCTAGTTACCTGTTGGAAATTTCAACTGGAACGCCCCCTCAAATTGGATTTCCAACTTGGCGCAATCCCACCAACCTTCACAAAGCAAATCTTGTTTTTCATGCCCTTTTGAATTTACTACTAAAAACACACTGAACTCAGGAGTTTTGTCACTCCCAGCTCCAATATTGAACTTCCAAAGTAAATATAATGCAGCATTTCTTCTTGTTCTTGTTCTTCAGCATGTAGAGATGGACTAGAACACTTGTAGCCATGTGCTGCCACCTTCAGTTCCAGAAGAAATGGCACCTTAGTACGTACGCTGCCTATCGTACCACAGAAAAACGTGTCAGTTTTCACAATTTTGATATAGAATGGTACAATAAGTATTAGTTGTAGTGACATCCCTAATTTATACATCTTTGAATGGCAGTGAAAACAATGAAACCAGTAAATCCTTAAAAATTAATGTCTGCTTCTGTGTACTCTTATTATAACTCCTATTAGATGCTGTTTGTATGAAATGACCGAAAGAAACATGGTGTATAAATTACCAGTTTTACCTACCTGTGGTGATTTTGTTAGAGCCTAACTCGTACCACATCTTATTTTAATGGCTGTCCCTCTTTAATTGGGTTTCTCTTTGACAGAAAAATGTACCAGTATTGAATTGAGCAGCATGGAATCATAGCAGTGTTGGAAGTTAGAATTCCCACTGACAGCTGGGAATGATTAGCCTTTTTGAGGTTCAGTTTGATTTCTTTTCTTATTCACATCTTTTGGTTTTTGTCCTTTTCTGACCATATCTACTGATTTCATAGACCTTATCGTCTCCAGTTGGGTAGTGAAGCTTTAGAAAACACTCTATATTGAATGAAAAAGAACTGGCTTTTGGTATTATGTTTGCCTTTTAGAGAAATAACATCTCTAAGTGAAAACAACCAAATCCCAGAGCACACTGAATTATTGATCACTTGGAAATGCAACATGAAGGCTTTTGTGACCAAGAAGCTCATATATAGGTAAGGAGCTGTGGACTCCCATTAACCAGTGTGAAAATAGTTGGTTATGACCTTGGCAAATTGAAGTTAAGTTAAATAGTCTTGTAATTTTGTTGAGTTGATTTTCTTAATGTCTGAAGACAAAGCACTCCCACCACAGCAGAGCCCACTCAGTACACATCAAGGCAGCAGTTAAACATTTGGTTCATTTAACCCAAATATTTAAATTCATCATTGGTGGATTTCACATTAAAGAGTAACAGATTTAGGCAGCAAGTATCTGTGAACACCATTAAGCAAGACACACTCAAATCCTCTCCATACTGTGTGCTTCATTATATTTTCAATGGATTGATTGCATCTTTGGGGGATTCTGTGTTGTGTGTTTAGTTTTAAATAGTGTCAGCATGGATTCTCAGTTTAACATGATAGAAAATTTAATTCATTTTGAAAATTTACATAATTTATAATGTTTACTGTAGCAGCAAGTACAGACCAACTATTGATGTGTGGCAAAATTGTGCCAAAGTGTGTAATGCTACAGTCACACTAGGGAAAACAACTTACAATCTCACTGTCGTTAAAAACGGTTGCTTTAAAGATGAGGACCGGGTCTGTTACCACTTGCAGTCAGTTTTCATTTTCAAAGTGACTTTGGTGTGCGTCAAGACAGCGATAAAACAGCAATAAGACAGAGTCATCCTATCAGTTTGTGATTGAATGGTGTCAAGTTGACAATTACATACAGTCTGTTTGTGATAATGCAGTGATTAACTAGGATAAAAAGAATCACAAGACTTCTCAGCATGTAGAGAAATTAACATTAAACAGAAATTCACATGAACTACTTACATTCAGAGTCCAGCCAGAACCTCATAGATTTGAAACAGAAATTCAGAAGCTCCTCCACAAATACTGATATAGTTGCTGCAGGACAGCACCGTAACTGTAAAATGACAAAGGTGCTTGGCAACATTGTGTTTACATGTAACTGGAATGCAACCAGTTGTCAACCAGTCCCCTCGAGTCCTCTATTGCAAAGAGGTGCATTGCAACCACGTTTGCTTGGAGACAGGTTGTCTACCAGCAGGCAAACCACTGCAGTCGGCTTGCAATGGAAAGTGGTCACCAAGAGGTTGAATTACAAGGAGTAGTCACAAGGAGGTTGGTGTCCTGTTATTACTCTAGTGTGACAGAGCCATAAGGGCGTGAACAGTTAATTTCTGCAAAGGCATTCAGAGAAGCAGCAAGGTGTAATAAGCTTGTTTAAGGAGAGTTCTGATTTGGCCATTGTTTTGGCTCTTGGTTCTGGTTCTTTAATTCAACAAATTACTGCTTCTTTCACTGCTTTATAAATAAAAACAAACATTCTAAAAAATGGTAAAACTAACTAAACTAATCTTGTCTGCAAGAAGACCACACAGTGATGCCATGTCAGGCCACACTTGTTCTGTTTCAGTGTGGTTGATGTAATTTGCACAGTCAAGTCTCTTAAGCTGTATGTGAGGAACTACAGCTAATCAGAAGAAAATTGGCTTAAAGCGGTAAGCATTAAGGCCAAGTAATAGATGAAAAAGGACTGTTTTGAACTGGGAATAACCCAAAGCTGGGGTAGCTGTGGCTTAGGAGGTAGAGCAGGTCATCTAAATGGAAGGTTGGTGGTTCGATCTCTGGCAGCCCCAGTCTGCATGCCAAAGTATCCTTGGGCAAGATACTGAACTCCGAGTTGCTCCCAATGCATTTATTTGTGTGTATTTATGTGTTTGTGTGAATGTTAGATAGAAAGTGCTTGTGTGATTGAGCGAATGAGACATGCTGTATAAAGTGCTTTGAGTGCTCATGTAGAGTAGAAAAGCGCTATATAAGAACCAGTCCGTTTACCAAATGGGCATAATAGCCACCCTTTAATGTTAATCGCATAATGAGTCCATCATCATGAGGTGATATACTGTAAGTCAAATAAGATCTAAAAATTATTGGTAAGCACCAGCTTGACAGATTTTTTGGAAGTTAAAAAAAAAAATTCTGTACTTTACTGCATGTCTTCAACCTGCCAACAGGTACACAGACATAGATGCTATTGCCAGATTTTCCATGCTCACAGATGATATGAACAGTACTAGATCTGATTTGATCCAAAAATCCATTAATTCATACACAGAAACATATACAGACAAACATGCAAAATCTGTGTGGCCACTCCTTTGTTCTGTGGAATGACATTTGTGTTTTTTTTTAAGTCCAAGAGAGGATATGCGATCTTTTCCTCGGTACAGGCTTAAAGCGGTAAGCATTAAGGCCAAGTAATAGATGAAAAAGGACTGTTTTGAACTGGGAAACTGCACTTCTTTACAGGTCATATTAACATTGCAATTCTAAGGTTATCCTTTCACTGGGAGAATTTGAATATTTCAGACAAATATTCTGTTCTTCCTTTCATTCAGGTGAAGTACTGTCTAATATTTTGCCTACTGCTCAGTCTTCCTATCTTCACATGGTTGCATACACAAGTAGACACAACATAGAAAGAAGCCAGACAAAGACTTCAAGGCCACCAAGATAGAGAAATGGCTTTGAGTCCTCAAACAGACTCATCATGTTATATAGCAGAGTCCCTAGTCCCTTGATCTTATTGGAACATTTCCAGTAAAAAAAAAAAAAAAAAGAGACCTTATGAAAAACATTTCCTATTATTTAGGAGTGATTTATGTTCCTGCTGATAACTTTTAGGTGTTGCATGGTCAAGTTTCCAATTATGTTGTTTACATGGGAGCAAGAATGTAGTTCTCAGACACGAGTCTGCTTCCTTGAATGTTATGACTAAGTTGCATCAGTTTGCATGTTTTCTAAAACTAATGCTGTCTGAATCAGTGAGAAAATATTAACAGAGATGTACCTGCATTTTCCTGTTTTCTGCAAATAAATCTTTCAATTTGTGCTTAAATGACACCAGCTTTTTTATGATGATGGTGGTGGTTAGTCTGTCTGAAGGCATACACTTAACACAGAAATACAAGCACAGGATTTATTTGTCAGTAACCCACAACTCAGTGCTAAAGTCTTTTGGGGGAAACGATTTAAATAAAAACCAAATCAGAGATTAAATAAAATACAATCTGACATAATTACTCACAGTGCTGTATTTTTTCTCTAAACTGAACACTGCCAGAGATTGATAAATTCTCTGTGGCCATCTTATGGGTGTTTTCTATTAAAAAAAAAAAAGTCTTATTTGCAAATTACAGTTGCTGACAGAAGTTAAGTAGACTGTTATCAGAAAGGCCACTGCTGCCAGTGTTATATTAGGTAGCTCAGTGTTATTGCCACGGGAATGCTGCAGGGAAATTTCCAAAGCTGCTCCTTGAAAATCCAAAGTGCTGAGCTCAGGAGCTCAAGTTTATCTTTGGTGTGGTTATTCAGACTTGCTGTCCTTAAACATCTATGGAAACAGCTAAACTGAAACATATGTGTTAATCTCTGTGGTGTTGTGTTTACAACTTCTCCTATTCAATTCAATTTTATTTATATAGCACCAAATCACACCGTACAATCGTATCAAGGCGCTTTCTATGAATTGTGTATTGCAAAACAGTCATGTTGAGCCTATGGCAGTGTGGCTTTCCACTTCCTAATCACATGCATGATGCTTTCCAATTCTTTTTTCTGTGTTTAAACTCAAAGGTGAAGAAGTTGTTCTTTTTCCCACACAGCAAACTGATCCACAATCATTCATATAAATAAAGAAAGTATTGGACTAATAAGCAGAATTGATAACAACGTTAGTATAAATACAGTTTTATCAGTATCCATCCTTTGACATGAGAGACATGAGTTCATTATAACTTAGTACTTGCTGTAGAATGCAGTTTTAATTCTTCATTGTCCATGATGAATTATTAAGTATACAGTGTGTAACCCAAATACCAGTGCACCCTGAATCTTATAATAAAAATCACTACAGTATAAAAATCGCATAAAAGGAGAGTCAGATGTAAGATTTCTCCCTCAGACAGTGGTCTCTGTTTTGAGACATTCATTTGTTTTATCTCATGTAACAAAAATTTAAATTCTTTCCTCTTGTCTTCTCTCTGAAGGTTCAACATCCTCACAGTACTGGTCTTGACACCAACATGGGCCATTGGGATCACTCCTCCTTTCTATCCCCTACCCTGAGGTTAGCAGTCGTTACGGTGATCCTCCTCCTCAAGCTTCATCCCTCATTGGCCGGGGCGCCCCCTGAAACAAGCCTGGGTAGCTCTGTTTCGGCTGTGTCCACCAATAAAACTGAATGCAGCAAGGCTGAGCAGTGTGCAGCGGGGGTGATTCTGCCTATTTGGGAGCCCCAAAACCCATCATTTGGAGACAAGGTCGCCCGTGCAACAGTTTACTTTGTGGCTTTGGTCTACATGTTCCTGGGTGTGTCCATCATTGCAGACCGCTTTATGGCATCAATAGAGGTTATAACGTCACAGGAAAAGGAGATCACCATTAAGAAACCCAATGGAGAAACCACCACCACTACAGTCCGGATCTGGAATGAGACCGTCTCTAATCTTACCCTTATGGCTTTGGGCTCTTCAGCTCCTGAAATCCTACTGTCCATTATAGAAATTGTGGGTCATGGGTTTCACGCTGGTACACTGGGACCCTCCACTATTGTGGGTTCTGCAGCATTCAATATGTTTGTCATCATCGGACTTTGTGTGTATGTCGTGCCCGATGGTGAGACGAGGAAGGTCAAGCACCTCCGTGTCTTCTTTGTCACGGCCACCTGGAGTATCTTTGCCTACATTTGGCTCTACCTGATTCTGTCAGTGATCTCACCTGGAGTCGTGCAGGTGTGGGAGGGGCTGCTCACGTTCCTCTTCTTCCCCATTTGTGTGGTATTCGCCTGGGTGGCCGATCGCCGCCTGCTGTTTTACAAGTATGTGTACAAGCGCTACCGCACTGGCAAGCAGCGTGGCATGATCATTGAGACCGAGGGTGATCGTCCACTTCCTTCCAAGGTATGACACTATCACTGTTACCACAACTTTTATCACTAGGTTATGTATTTTCTTTTGTGTAAACCATAATATGTTCTTTTTGAAACTTGCTCAAATTGCTCAATTTCTACTGTTAGACATGTTGTTGCAGTATTTCCTTGTTCTCAGATCTCACCAATCACTTATTACTAAACATTTTAGAAGCTAAGAGGCCTTCATTAGTGTCTTATAAAGCCTTAGCAGTAATACTCAGAGCATATCAGACATATCTGTTGAGAACAGCCAACCAGTAAAAAAAATAATTAAGCTGTCCTCATCCACACATCCATCCATCCATTTTCTACCACTTATCCAATTCAGGGTCACGGAGGGGAGGAGGGGGGAGGGAGCTGATATGGTGGAAAAGATAAGGTGTTCTCTCTGTGTGTGAAGCGTGTTCATGAGTAATGTGTATCTGAAAGAAAGTTATCTGTATTACTGAATGGAATTTTGCCAAGCTGAATTGTTGTGATGAAGCACAGACACAATTTCTTAAATACTGTCAGCTATTAATTCCCCATTTTGACTTCCGTCTGATGCCTCATAGGAAGATACAGTGCATCACACACATCTAATTAATTCTTCAGCACAGTGGAGTAGGTTGCATTTATTTACTACAGTTAATTCAGACCCTCTGTCTCTTATTCCACATTTGAAATTTGGCCATGCTATTATTGCTTGATGATTGCTTGATTATAAAGAAGTAGTGTTCCATTAGTGCACAAAGAGCACTTTGATTTCATCTTCGGGGAAAAAAGTAAATCACTAAATTAAATCCAACTATGTTCCTGAGGGAGATGTTTAAAATAAGTATTTGTTGCCTTCCTGTTTAAAGAGCTGAAGGACGTTTCATCAATAAAATTATATTGTATGAAAAACATCATGTCAGTGAACAGAAGGCTTCTTTATTCTGACAGCTGAAAAGTAAAGTGACATTGAAATACTGATGACAAATACATTAGCTACCCTTCCTTTAAGATCTGGTGCTGCTAGTCTTTCATGGTCACATGTACAGCAAATCTTTTGAAATGTTTCAAGCAAAAACAGCCAACTCTTGACCTAAATTGGGCTCAAAAAACAAAACAAAATATTTTAAGAATAAACAGAGAGAACTGAGTTTTGAAACACTGACTGTAAGAAACCCTTATTGAGTAATAGTGTCCAGTAGCACCTTTCAGTGCTGGGATCGAAGGGTGCTATTGGACACTGTTATAAAACCAACACGTGTACCTGTAATTCACACAAACAATTATGCATTTAACCTTTGATTTCATGTTTGTTATTGTGTTCTGCAATATTTTATTCTGTTCTTGGAACATGCTCGCAGATCTCAGTTGACCTTTGTGATTACACCAGAAGGTCACATTAAGAATTGACATATTGAGAAAGCCTTAGATCAGTTGAACTGATTAAATTGCTTTCTTTTCTTTTTTAAGGTGGACATTGAGATGGACGGGAAGATGCTAAACTCTCACGGTGTTGACTTCCTGGATGGACCACTGGGTTTAGACATAGATGAGAAGGACTTGGATGAGGAGGAGACTCGGAGAGATATGGCCAAGATCCTGAAGGAGCTCAAACAGAAACATCCTGACAAGGAGGTTTGTAACATAGTCAGAATTCTATCTTATTATTGTTATTAGCAATTCAATTCACTGGCATTTAAAAAACTGGCTTACTTATTGTGCTTACTTGTCTGTTTTGTCTGTTAGCGTTGTAATGACTCTCCAAAAGCACAGTTTGCTTCATTCCTCAATTTTGGTTCATACCTTGGTTCTTTATTAGTGACTTGGTACTTATTAGCATAAGCAACAGGGACACATGGAGAATTAATATATCACTGCATATGCAGGTATCCAAGCAATTTCTCACCACTGTTTCTGAACTTATATTTACACAAATGCTGCTTCCACCACTAATAAAAAAAAAATGACAACAGACACTGGGTTACATTATTTGTCATCACAAAACTTAGACTAAGACACACACTGTCTCTCTCGCACTGCAATTAAAAACAAGAAATACTCATTCAGTTGCATATGTCAAGTAAAACAATTAAATTGAATATTAAAAATTAATGTAAACTCAGGATCATGAGGAGCTGGAGCCTAAACCAGCTGTTACAGTGTGAGATGTGATATGTGCCCTGGATAGGTTGCCGGTCTGTTGCAGAATATTAGGTCAATTCATACATTTACATTTGAATTTCACTCTTAATCCACTAATCATACATGTTGTTGCACTCTTTGTGTCTTTATATTTGCTCTTACCAGGTGGAGCAGCTCATTGAGCTTGCCAACTACCAAGTCCTGAGCCAGCAGCAGAAGAGCCGTGCTTTCTATCGATGCCAGGCCACCCGACTGATGACGGGTGCTGGCAACATCCTGAAAAAACATGCTGCTGACCAAGCACGAAAGGCCGTGAGCATGCATGAGGTTCGCTCTGAAGCTGGTGAAAACGATCCCATCTCTAAAATCTTTTTTGAGCCCGGTTCTTACCAGTGCCTTGAGAACTGTGGCACAGTGGCAGTGAATGTGGTGCGGCGCGGTGGCGACCTGGGCAAAACGATTTCTGTGGAGTACCGGACAGAAGACGGCACAGCCAACGCCGGCTCGGACTACGAGTTCACTGAGGGTGTAGTGGTTTTCAAGCCAGGCGAGACGATGAAGGAGATCCGTGTGGGGATCATTGATGATGACATCTTTGAGGAGGACGAAAACTTCTTGATTCACCTTTCCAGTGTCAAGGTGTTGACATCAGAAGGCGAGGAGCCTGAGGAAGGCGAGTCAGCTAATCACGTTGACTCAGTGGCCTGTCTTGGCGTACCATCCACAGCAACCGTTACCATCTTTGACGACGATCACGCCGGTATCTTTACATTTGAGGAACCTGTATGCCATGTGAGTGAGAGTGTTGGCATCATGGAGGTGAAGGTGCTGAGAACATCTGGGGCTCGTGGCGTGGTCATGCTGCCATACAAGACGTTGGAGGGAACAGCACGAGGTGGTGGAGAAGACTTCGAAGACACTCACGGCGTCCTGGAATTTCAAAATGATGAGATATTGTGAGTAATTTTGATCGGTCACTCTTTTAAAATCGTTAACTGATTTTCATGCAGATAATGATCAGGTTCACAGTCATTATCTTCATGTATTTCTTAATTGTTTTTCACGCTTTTTGCCAGTGTAATGTTACAAATGTTATTGGCGATGACGTGAAAAGGCGAGGGTGTTAGTGCGATGTGGTGGTCACGATGAGAAGCAAGGCAGGCTGCTCTCTCAGGACACAACAAACTCGACAATGCCCCACCCCTTTATGCTTTTTACCTTGTCTCTATTTTTCATACTTCTTCTTCTTCTTTTATTTTCATCAGTCTGTTCAGTCCTCTTTGCCTTGGTCTTGGTCAGTTTTAGTCTTCTGTAGATTTCATTGATTTTTGCACTCTGTAGTGCTGTATACTCAGCACAGTCAGTTTAGCTTTTAAGTTCCAGGTGCCAAGAAAGTGGGAAAGTGGATTATTTATTGGATGGTTGGTCGTTTGAATTTCAAGTAATTCGAATGTCAGAACGCTGAATTTGAATGAGATGCACTGATGTTTCTTTGAGTAAGACATGCAGTGGGAAACCGAGAGGAGCTGGTCCCTGGAAATGGTGCAAGAACTCAAAAGACAGCAGGGAACTGGAGAAAAGAACATCTATCTAGGCAACTTAATTTAGATACACAAAAGATAAAAAAATAAATAAATTCACTTGCCCTTTTAGGTGGCTTTATAATGTGTGAGAACATCCCAGAGCAACCACTCACGCAGCCATCTTGAAGCTTATTTGTCATCTTTCCCAGTTGAAAAGGGCACTCCATTAGAACTCCATGTAAAGATCCCTGCTGTGAAATGAGAGAGCTACAGTTCAAATCTCTTTTCAGCCCAGTGTTTAATGTCTGATGGTAACTCATGGTGAGGTTTGTGATTGCTATTTGACCATATTTCAGGAGGACTTTTACCTCCAAGTTGATTTTGCTCACAGCCAGCTGCTGTATTCGTCATCCTGATCCACACCAAGTGTGGGAAATTAGCTCCAGCTGTCAGTCTAAAGTTTCTATAATACTAGTCAACACACTTTAAAACTAATGATAATTCCACAGTCTCCTTTTGATATTTAAATCTTGTTGTGTAATCTTTTGAAAATCCAGCTCCTTTCATGACATACCATTGTTATGAAATGAATTGGATTTTTAATTTTTTTGCCAAAACCTTTAATGACATGTTGACTCAAACACTGGCTGGGATATTCCGATTACTTTACAACTGATACAGGTAAAATGGTATTGTAGTTAGATTCGTATTCTTGTATGTTAGTCTTCTAATGGTTGTTTTAATCTTGTTACCAATAAATATTAAGCTCATTGTATAATTATGTTTTTCACAGACAGCTGTCACTGTAAATAAATTGTTTGTCAGCCCTTGGCCAGTTTTGGTGCTCGCTGTGAATGAGCCTAAAGTAAATATACTGGTATACTGACTTCACTAAATCAACTGGACTAGTTCCTTGGAAAATATTGACTTCACTACATGGATTTCTGAGCTATAAATCAGACATTAAGTTGTTTAGTTAGTGACTCTTTGCCCATACTGTTTACCTTAGCTTTTCTGGCTATGGAAAAGGTTCTCTGTCTTCATAGGGAGCACAAGCATGATTGGGAACTGCTGCTGGTGTGGTCTTGTAATAAGTAAATGAGATTTTAAATTTGATATTGAGCTGCAGGAATAAACTATACTTGACTTTGTTTAGCAGTGGGGAAGGAGATGGAAAGCGCTGTGCCTTTTTAGCTGGCTGGCTTCAGTTGTTGGTTACAGTAGTTTGCCTTGGAAACCAAAAGTTTGCTTACAGCGCTTGTTTGGAAGTGTTCAGTTTGTATGAGAGATGGAAGAAGGGTTGTAATGACGTTAAACAAAGTGTACTGACATAATGAATGAATGGGAGAGATGCTGTCTTAGTAACAGTAGTCTAAATCTCTTTCTGTGTCAGCCTCTGCTGTTTTTGGTCAGATTCGAAGCAGATGTCTGCAGGGCCGGCTTTTTCAGCCTGTGGCAGACATACTTTCCACAGCTTATAGCGCTTACAGCCAGGAATAAGTGGGTTTTAATAACACTTTGTCAAAATCAAATGATGGACTGTACTTCCGGCTATCATGGTTACTGTGCGTGCGTGTGTGTATGCTTGTGTGTACATGTGTGTTTCTTTTGGGAAAGACTGAGCATGAAAGTATTTTAGACATGCCTCAAACACAAACACAAAATTATTTTGCTATCAGGATATCAGGGTTTTATTCACACACAAGTCTTTTAACCACTTGGTGAGTAAGTGCACATATAATTCTTCTGTGGTGAACTTTTTTATACGAATAAGTAAAAATGGTAGCTATTAAATCAAAAGTAAACCCCAGAGCATAATATAAAAGGAAAGTAATAGTAATAGAAAGACCACAATTAAGACATCGTGCAGAGCAGAGCAGAGAGAATATTTCCTAGTCATTTTTTATGTTAAAACTTCCTTTAAAGAAAATATAACATGGCAGCAATATGACAACTTGTTTTGTGCACATGCATAAATCTTTGCAATATTCCCCTTTAAATTATTTTAGCTTTCTAGTTAAATTTCTTCAGTCCTTTATGTTGTAGTCTAAGCACAACACTTACCTCCTCATAGAGGGCTCATTTTGTCAAGATGTAGGATTTGGCTTACAGATATCTAGGGATTATGGGAAATGGCGTTTATTAAGGGTTGCTAAAAAAAGAGTGTTATGAAACATTGAAAAAAATCAAACTTTTGATGTGTATGATGCAACTGAAATGATATACTGATCATTTCATTTGAGCCTAAACATTTTTTGGCCTAAAAATCAACTATGTAACTATGTAGGCAAAATAAATTCTCAGACGATAATAAAAACATGTAATGGTTATGCTATTACAAATTTTTTTTTTTTTTTTTATAAATAGAAACTAGAATTCAAACAAGTGAATTAATTTTCCAGTTGGGCTTAAGTTCAGGTGGCATTTTGCTCCATGATATAGCCAGGTTCTACTAACCAGTTAAACTGACATTAGAGTGTCCTAATATGTTCTCTAGTTTTCAGGAACATGTAATGATGATCTCATTTATTTGATGTTTTATTGGGTGAAATAGTACATTTCTTTCCAGGCCCCAGAGTCAAACACTTGTGTATGCATAAGAAAGAAGATGCTATACTGTGCCTTGTCTTGATTACATTCCTCGCCTTTAATGCGATGCGGGTTAAAAATAGCTGCTCTGGATATATGGCCAGAAAATCGTTGTGCTCGTGCAAGGACAGCAAAGGAACAAAACTTTTATGGACAGATACGTGGTAATAAATAATAACTGCATAAACTTACCATTTATGGCCCTAATTATTTTGCAACACTTGTCCCATGATGGGCTTTTTTAGAAAATATGCATTCCCACAGAAATACACAGTGTAAGTCGCAAATGAGCCATTGGGACCCTGACATGCCCCTTTAGGGAAAAGCAATGAACGACTTTTGCTGAGGAAAAAAGGAATTACAAAATAGCTGATCTAAATAGGATTGCCTCGAGGCTGACTCTACCCTGATTCTGTTTTCTCTGACAGAAGAGAGGGAATGAGGTAGTGAGAGAGAGATAGGAGAGGTACTGTGAGAGGAGAGATTAACGAGTGTGAATGGAGGCAGTGATGGGAGAGTGGTGGAATGGACAGAGGGGGGAGTGAGGAAGAGAAAAGTTTTAGTCATCTTAAAGTGTCGTAATTTTCTATACTTACTTACTAGCCCTGCCTTCCTTCTCCAATTTTCTTTTCCACCCCTTTGTGTCTCTCTGTCCGTAAGAGGCCCTGTGTAATTTGTCTCCAGAATGCTTTTTGAGGTCTTATCTAGTGTATCTTGTGAAAGATGGAAATGTGCATGGGTGTGCTTGTGTGTGTGTGTGTGAAAGAGAACAATAGGGAGAGCGCATCGCCAACACCACATCCAATGCTCAGTGCTGTCAAATTACCTCTGTACCAGCTCAGTCCTGCATGCTTGTGTTTGTGTGGGTGTACTCTGCTATCCACCTTGTGCTTTAATGTCCCAGTACAGATGCTAGAATTTGTTACCAGCTGTGACAGTGAGGCGGGTATTGTTTTCACTTTGGAGAACTGTCTGTCATCATGGCAAAATGTTGCTGCAACTACCACAGTGGCGGTTTTGAGCTCTTGGCAGATGTTTATTTGTCTGTCTGTCCATCTGTATGCAAATGTTGCCATTATGATAGTATTCCAACCACGCAAGACACAGCAATGAAAGTTTCCACGTGCAAGAAGAGTTTGCAGAAGATTGTGGTCAAAGAACTACTGGGGAGGCAGTGATTCATAGTAGTACTTCTATTACAGTTGCTATTGTTAGTGTGATTGCAGCCACTTAAGATGTGATTTAACTGGCAATTTTATTACTTTGTAAGTACTGTTGCTACTAACATAGCTTAGACTGTTGTGACAGCATCTGTTTTTGGTGCTGCACAAACTTACTGCAGCCATTACGAACGAGTTAAACAATACAATAGCTAAGTCGTTTTTTTTTTTTTAAATATGAGATCATTTCACTTGAGCCACTGAAATGAGGGTTGTTGTTAAACAGGTTTTTTTTTTTATTTTACCCAACTAAATACTGGATAAAATATTTTGCTAAAATAATTTGTGTTTTTCTACATATGCCTTAATTACCACTGCTAATATATTGTATATCTGCTGTTATAAACTAGCGTCATAACATCTGTCTTAGGATGAGCAGTTTTATCCAGATCACCTTCCAGCAATCTAAGTGGCTCTATTTTTATTATAGATGGTCCTGATGGAATTAGCAGACCACTTAATACAAACTGGGCCAGCAGTTCAGTTTTTCCATAGCTTGTCATTGAAACAGTATTTTTAGAAAATGGAAAGGACAGTCAGGTTGGATATTATATACTAAAATTTACAAAAAGTACAATCAACCCACGCTATATGGTTCATTAGTAATCAATGGAGCAGTGTGTCCAGGGGAGCGAGCCCTTGTTTCACATACTGAGGTTAAAAAAATTGAGCAAACAGAGCATGCAGGTGAATACGTGCAATGAGATACAAATTTGGAAACATGTGTACTTGCACGTCACACATGCATTTGTTTTGCTGTGCAATCAGTCACTTTTTGACCCTGTGAGGGGACGAATACATGCGCACACAGAAACGCACCAATTATGCAATTTCCATAAACAGGCCGCAAGTCGAGAAATGTGGTGCATGTTGAGAATCAAATTAGGCTCCCTCCCACACACACACACACACACACATGCGCGCACACACGCATGCACCCATGATGAGCAGACTGGGAGTTCACACTCTAATAACCAGGACAGATTGGCCTTTTGAGATGCATGCTTAGAAGCTATAGAATTGTGCAGTGTGTCTGTGTTTTTATGAGTTAGGCCTGTGTGCTTTTTAAAAATACATTCAGGTGGCAAAGAACTTTGATTTTTATTTATTTATTTATTTTTGACATTTTGCTTGTTGTCAAGGTTCAGTTTCAACAAGCTTTACTCACATAATCACAGTGGAGTCAATGTAGATTTTCTCTTAATAAATAAGGCTGACAAATTTAATAAAACTGGTTGTGGTATTAGTGACTTTTAGCCCAAGAACATGTAGGTGCTGTTTTGTATGTCTCGATTGCCAAAGTTAGTGTTATAATCTTGAATTTGTGTTAAGTGGGTTTTATTACTAATGGTATCTTTTCAGATTCTAGTATTCGTCTTTTATGGCCACCTCTAATAATTTCTTTGATTAAAAAAAAAAAAACAGCCAAAACCATTATTTAATCAAGGTTGTTGGAAAAATTAATGGGCCAAAAAAAGAAAAAAATGTGCTGCCTGAACAGGTCAGGACCAAGTGCCAAACTTGCGTGACCTTACGACTGAAGAACCTGTAAATATCAGTTTATGAATGACATGTTAAAAGTTATGCTGCAATAACAAGAAAGGGAAAATGTCCTTAAAAGTAGAACAACTTTTTGTGTTTCCTGTTACTTATGGATGCAGAAATGCCAACCAGTGACTCAGAGATATTTAAAACTGCAGCTGAACCTCTCTTATAAAGAAAAGGGTGAAGAAAGAAAAAGATTAACATAGCATATTTTATAGTGACCATCATTTATTTATTTATTTTACTGACTGGATATTACATGGGGACAGTTTATTCTCACAGCAGCTCAGTACATTTGATGTTTAAGGCTACCTTGGAAGACAAATGTGTTTATGGCTTTTTCAAATGACCACACTTATAGGTGGGGTGGACAACTGATCGTCACAATAATCATTTCACGGGAAAAGATTTGGGCTCCCCCAGTTCTGAAGTCATGAAGGTGTTAAAGGACGGGGGTTCACACAAGGCAAGCACTTCAGTCAGAGTAAACTGTATATTTCACATGTTCCGTCAGTGGAAACATAATTAAAGTTAATCCTAAATCCAAACCATACGATGAAAAAACACTTGGCTAACACCTGCAGACCATCAAACTGTCTCCATCTTTTTATTAACAGTTTGTGTCGTTACTAAAACTCCAGCATGCATGATGTAATTGTTTGGATTTAGTTATAAAAAGTGCCTGCCTAAAAAGAAACAGACATATGGACTGATTCTTATATAGTTCTTTTTTATTCTGCATGAACACTCACCTTATACAGCATGTCTCATTCACCCATGCATTGATACAAGCACTTTCTATGTGCTTTCTAGCTAACATTCACATACACAAGCACACGCTGATGAATGCATGGTTCAGGATCCTTGGGGAAGATACTGCAGACTGGAGCAGCCACTGAGCAGGGATCGAATCACCAACACAGCCTCCCCACCTTTATGTGTCCCTACTTTATGGACACACATATACATTAAAATATTGATGGTAATGAGGCTTGATGAGGTTTGCAGGTCACCCATACACACTGCATCCTTCTGTCACAGCAGCATCATTAGTGAACATTTCTGAATTAATTAGCAGAAGAAGATAAGATTTGTGGGAGAGCCATTTTTTTTCACTTACAGAGGACGAAGGATTAAATCTGTGTGTGTGTGTGTGTGTGTGTGTGTGTGTGTGTGTGTGTGTGTGTGTGTGTGTGTGTGTGTGTGTGTGTAGTGTCTGTGCAGTGATTCATATTTGTTTTAATAAATTCTTCTGTTGCTCTGGAAAATGTAGCAAACAGCAAAACAATATCTGCTTGAATCTTTTTTCCTCCTTACATGTATACACAGCTAACACAGACACAAAAACCCACACAAGTGTGTGTTTTATGAGGTGTGAACTTTGTGTACTCATGTTACACAGTACATTGTTATAACACCTCTCAAGGTAGGAGACACCTGTTACTTTGTGTGTGTGTGTGTTTTCACTGTGCGTGTATTTGATTTGAAGCTTGAAAATCACTGTGTTTTAATGCTTGACTAGTAAACTTGTTAAAACAAATCACCTTTTATTCTGTGAAATTAAATCATTTTTCTTTCTTTTCTTCTGGTTACAGCTTGCCACATGTTTAGATTACAGACTGCATATAAAAGATGCATGTAGCCACAGTGATATCACACATTTGCTCTAGATTTGCATTTCTGATGTCATCATATTGTTTTTTTTTTTTGGAGCCAGAAGTGGCCATATTTGAAATGTTAAGTTGTCAGATAATGCTAGCAATCTTAGTTAGCAAGCTGTATCCATAAACTGTTGCATATGCAGTGCACAGACACATACCTGCTAATTACTGCTGTGTAATAGACTAATAAAACACTCACCAAAGCTGAGTCTTATTGGATGGGCAGACACACAGCAGGCTATTATCAAATAATTCCACTAAAAATGTTCCAGACAGCACCAAAACCACAAACATGGTTGAGAGTTCCAGTTCAGTGACTTATTTTTTTGGGTGACTTATTGACTAATTAAAAAGATTAGTACCTTTAATATATGATTAAGATCATAGCTGCAGTCTCATGGAGACACGAGCATTAAGAATAGGAAACATGCAGCACGTGAGGAGAGGAGGAGAGAGTCTCAAGGCTGACATCATATCTTGGCGTTTTCTCACCCTACTTTCCACAAAAATCAGCTTTTATCTCCGGCAGGCTGCCACAATCTTCCTCATGAAGGAGAGCACAATCAATGGTTCAAAATCCCTTGTCCAGCTTGTTATGTAAACCCATAAGCGGTTGCTTTGTTTACTGTATATACCTCTAAATCACTGCCAAGCTGTTGCTCACATGGAAAAACACACATCATTTTAGATGGACACTCATAAACATAACGAGGGAACTGGAGCGCTCTGAAATATGCCAGTTTCACTTGTTTCACATGATTGTTTGGAATATACAAGTGTGACAATTAGGCTCTTCAGTCTTTTCTGTATACCAAATAACAGGAAAAAAGTGGAAGAGCGTGCAAGAGAAAGAAAAGAGGACAAGGGAGGGCAGGTCAGCAGCTTGACAAATGAGCCCTAACCAGCTGCCTCCACAAAACACTATTGCCTTGGCAACGCTGGGATGGAGAGAGAGAACAAGAGAGAGAGAGAGACTTAAAGGGAGCAAGAGAGTGATAAAAGACACGAGAGTGAGAAAGATGGGAAAGAGGTTGGTCTGGGGTAAAGAGATAAAGAGCAGAGGAATAGACTAAGAAGGCAGATGGGAAGTGATATTTTCTCATTTATTCTTAGTGCTGCCAGATGTGCCTTCTAATTGTGTGGTTTGTATTTTGTGATTATAATCTATCAGCACAAACTTTGCAATGTTTTGTGCTGCTCAACGAGCACTTGATGTACTATTGCAACACACTCGGTTCATGAATCTGTATGTTACCTGCTATGGTTTTGTACCTGATGAAGGTCAAATGTTGTGAGTAAAACAGTGGTAAGTGGGAAAGTGTGCAGAGGTTATATTTTATTTTTAAAAAATGCTAATAATAATTTTTGCTTCCTCATATGCACCTATTATTCTTTCAGGTGTGCAGAGATTTTGAACCAGCTGAAAAAGTTCTTATGAGTAAAATCCAAAATGATGTCACAATACCACCCACCATTCTTTCACTTACTTACCCTCAAACTTGTTTGGTATCCCTCTGGCAGATCTAACACTGACAGATTCAGTAACTGATTGTGTCACATCTTCCATTCACAAGTTTGCCATCTAGCCATTTGACTACAAGGAGTAGCACTCCCACTAAACAGCCGCACCCTTTCCCCAGCGATGACTCGGTTTACAGGTCCTCTGCGCAGTTTAAGAATTCAAGCGCCTAAACATGTATAGGCAGTTGAACCAGCTGGGACTGCCGATACCAACTCCAGGACAAAAAGCTGACAGCGACACATTTGGGCTCGCAAACCTTCAGTGCGTGTCAGCGCTGTTTTCACAGCAAAGAATTTCAAGGAGGATGTGACTGTTAATTAATTATTATCTCCTAAAACGAAGCAGCAAGTGAGGCGTTTGCTTTGTGATGGTGGTTTTAATATAACCGTCTTTATGTCAAAGTGGTCACTCACTCGACACATACAGTAGCTATTTTAGCTTGTGCACTTTTACTCCAGATTTTGCACAATGTCAATTGGCAGCAATTTGATAATTGTGATGAAGTGTCATGAGCCATTTTTATACCTGTGGTATCATTGTGTATGTGATGTAGCTTTTTGCTTGGTGCTTATGAAAGAGAGGCTTTAATAAGAGCACTGGCATATTCCCTGGTCTGTCTGCCTGTCTCCAGTAAGTAGTTCTAATGGATGGCTATGAGCAGGCTAATGCTATTATGTTGATGTTAATTTTTTGGCGAGTGGGGTCTGTGATATTGGAACTGAATTTCACCGGGTTATTTATTCTTCGCCTTAGTCACAGAGGAACCACTGAGGCAGGAAGATTGCCAAATGTGTCTTGTATGTATATGAAATTGACAGGTTAAGTGAAACAGATCATTATTGTTTATACCCTGTTATATTTCAATTGTGTGTGTTAAACTTTGTGTATGAGAGCTGTTGCATGTTGTCTAATATTATCAGCCCATATTGGCTTGTCACAGGTAAAGCTTCCATGACTGAAAAGTGAAGTCAGTGCACTGCATTATTTTTAATTTCCAGCAGAGGGCGATTTATGTGGTTGCTAAAACACTTCTGGTTGTATAGAAATCTGTGCAAGAGCAGCGCTCTGATCCCTTTCTCTGTGACCTCAGTAAACACTCTACTGATGCATTTCTGGGCTCAGTCACTAGTTTCAAATCATACTGATTACCATACTAAGGCCATTTTCTAAAATATGGTCCCCAATATTCCTGAGTAGGCTCTGTGTGTCCTTCCTGTGCTTGTGTAAGGAGCTCTGGTTTCTCATGCACAAACATGTTAATTCACCTGCCATTGAATCCTTAATCAAGGTACTGACTTACATCCAGCTGCACAGTGGCTTCCAACTGCATCCTAATACCTAGGACAAGTTAAACCCAGAGGCCTAGTTTGGCTGCAGGAATCAGTAAAGGATACCTTGCCCCCACACAGCACAGTGGCTTTGATTTCAAAAATTCTGACTCAGTTGGTGGTTATTTTTGGGTTAAATTCTCCCTGTGTGTCATGTGTTTTGAAAACATGCAGTGAAAACTGAGTGTAAGCCTGTAATAGCTGTAAGGGTACAAAAACATGCCAAAGGGGAGCTTCCCCAAATCCCCAATTATTTAGGAAATTCTTCTTCACTGTGTAATCAGTATCACCTGTGCACTTGGACACAAATTTTGTTGTGGGTTATATAAATATTTGAAGAAGTTCAGTGAGGAAAACAGTATTTTTAGCTCGGCCGTGTAGAAGAAAAAGTCAAGCTACTGTCATGGCCTTGGTGGCGGCGGCATTGTATGTTCCACAAAAACTTTAAGGTTGGCCATAACTCAAGAACAATCTCACCTAGGATGTTCAAATTCACACCATAGGTGCATCTACTAAAAATCTCAGATGAGTTTGAGACCTTGACCTGAAGGTAAAGGTCAGAGGTCAGGTTTTCTGAAAATCTTGTGAACGCAATAACTCAAAATAAGCTCGCAATACCTCACCTAGGATGTTCAAATTCCCACCGTAGATGCATACTGTTCAAGCTAGACCCATTGACCTTCACACACTTGTTCAATGACTTTACTATAGCCCACCCCTCCCCTTCCCTCATTTACGAATGCAAAACAGCCGGGCCTTGGCACCCGCTCAGTGGTGCTCTTGTTTAAAATCTAGAATTAGTTTATGTATATTTTCACTTAAAAATGAATAAGTTAATGCAAGAGGTCAGAGAACATGTCACAAGCGAGCACATGTGAAATCTGTCTCTTTAGTAAAACATTACAGCAGGACAGGTCAGGTTTAGGTCTCAGGTTTAGTTCTAGGAGTCAGGATTTGTTGGTTTATAAAGGCTGCACTAAAGTCTCGGTTTGATGCCTGTGCTGCCTTTTGTGTGATGGGGGTTATTGCAAAGCATTTCTGTTTTTAACAATAAAGTCAGGAAGACAAAACATCTGTGTGTGTGTGTGTGTGTGTGTGTGTGTGTGTGTGTGTGTGTGTGTGTGTGTGTGTGTGTGTGTGTGTGTGTGTGTGTGTGTGTGTGTGTGTGAGAGAGAGAGAGAGAGATCATGCATGTTTTTAATTTGTCCATTAACACCTGCTTCACATGCAGAGCATACCGTCTGTACGTGTTCTTTTTTCTTCGACTCTTTTTTTTTTTTTTTTCTCTCAGCATGTTGTCCTCTTAGCACAGTGTTGCTGTGGGTAACCACGATAATGGCTGGTGCAGTATGTGGTCAAATGCTGCCAGTTGTAGTAAAAGCTCAGACTATTTCACGCTCTGATGGGTTTCTCTTTCTATCTCTCTCTCTTTTTGTGTGCCACTTATTGTGGTGCACACAGAGAAAGTGAAGAATAAAGAGGGGAGGAGAGGAATCAATGGATGTATGGAAAAAATTCACTAAAAAGAAGGGAAAAACCACAGAGAAATGAATGGAGAACAGTGAAAAAAAGCGAAAGGAGAGCACTGACAAGAGCTCACACTGTGAAAAACAAGGAGAAAAATTGACAAATACACTTGAAACAAACCACAGGACCACAAAATAATGTTCTGTACTATGTAAGTTAAAAGTGCAGTGTTCTGCTACTTCCTTCTCATCCTCACCGTCTCTAAATTCACTGTATCACTTAAAGCATATTATGTGCACTCATCTTTAACGTATATATAATAATGATGACAAATTTAGAAACGAATAGGACAATGATGAGGAAAAACACTTGATTGTGGTAATGTTTGAAACATGACATAATAATGTTGGATTTTTGCTATCTAAGTTACCTTAGGCCCCAGTCATCCAGGCCTAGAGATGCATCAGTGAGGCCCTGCCACTACAGAAAAATATACACTTCACAACTGGTTAGCAAGTGGTTATTGGCGGTCTATAAAATTGATTGCTAAAGCCCCGGTAATGCAGGCCTAGAGACCAATCAGGGACCTTGTGGCAACCTCCATTTGCTAGGGAAAAATGTCTGTTCCCAGACCAGTTGCCGACAGGTTGCTGCCAGTCGCTATGTGAAACCTCTCAAAGAGGTATACAATGCTACACCGAAAACCTACTTTTGATTGCTTTGGTAGCTAGTAGGTTGTCGCCCATAGCTTGCATGGAATATGCAGGTAGGAAGTGTTTGTGTCTTCCAGGCAAACTGTGGTGACTGCGGCAGTCTGCTTGTTTTTTGGTGTAGCAGTCTCTTTGATACCAATTTCATGTGGCAACAGCTGGCAACCTCTAGCAGCCACTCAGCAACCAGTCAGGGAATGCACATTTTTCTCTGGTGACTGAAGGTTGCCAGTGTATTGCAGAGCTGTCTCCAGACCTGTATGACAGAAACCTTATATAGCTCTGGTTTGACTTTAGAAATGGTTACTTGGTCTAGATCTCAGCAATTTTCAGTTATATTGCAATTAATTATTCAAGACACTTAAATAATTGCAACAATCCCTTAACTTTCCATTTTGTTCTACTATGAGGCTGACATTTGTTATTTAAAGTAAAATGTTATAATATTTTGCACTGGGATTCATGGTTCCCAGAAGATTAACCATGATCTACAATCTCCTGCTTGTACCTCACTCCATCTTTTTCTTTCATTGTGATGAAGAGAGATGTGAGCTTGCAGTGAGATCCACCAATAAATCTGCTACACTCACACGATAGCTGATGGATTAGACCTCTTGGCTGGAATTCTGTTCTTTCTGCCACTATACACTTCCCTTATCTTGTCTCTGAAGATTCTCAAGTAATCAAAGTGATGGAGTGCATAGAAGTACTTTTTGACCGTCTCTGAAACATGTCTTTTTCCTTTCCTTTGTATGCACCCTGTGCGACCAATTTCTGTTTACAGCATGTTGACATAGCCAGCATAGTTGTGGTCTGCTAGTAACAAGGGGAACTTTCCCAAAAAAAGGATTAGACTATGTTTGGCCCCACTGGACTAATATTGGTACAGATGTGGTAAATGATGTAAGAAGTCCAGTGGTTGGCTGCAGACTGGGACGTTAATGAGGGAATCACTGTGTTAGCCACTTGATAGAACTTGCAGAATGTTGAAATATATATAAAGGTATTTTAAACCATGGCAAGGTGGGTTGATATGAGTTGAAATACATTTTTAAAAATACCTTCTAATATTATCCAAAAAAAAAAAAAAAAAATAATAATAATAATAATAATAAGACACTCATTTAAGTATTTGATGTTTTAATTATTAGCAAATAAATATTTATTTTTGCTCATCTTTTAATATGTAAGTCCTGGATTGAGTGAGAAAAATAAATAACCCCATGATAAAAGTGGCCAGGTGTTTTAAAGTAGTGGCCTTGTAACTGGAAGGTTGCTAGGCGTAACCCTTAAATGAGCTCATGAGCTCCCATATACTGTAGGTGCTCCAGCATCCAGCAGCAGAGATCTGCATTTGTCCCAAGCAGCTGAAGGTAGGAATTTGCAAAAAATGGTTAATTAGGTAGTTTCTGGGGAAAGGAAAGCGTGTCCTGCATGCCCTTCAGTGAAAAAAAAAATAATAATAATTGAGAAAATCTATTTAGAGGAGCACAAGTTCAACACTTAAGATCCAGCTTCTTGTCTCATTGCTCTGATGGAACCAAGTATTTCACTTAGTCTCCACAACAAGTTTTCTATTAATGAGCGCAGCAGAGATGTATGCAGCAGTGCTAATGAGCGACAGGCACAGAGCAGAAAATGAGGAAAAAAGTCTGCATACTCAGACTTAATAGACAACATTTTATACAATGTCATTTGCATTTTAAACTGTGGAATGCAATCATTTAACTATCACCTGTCAGTTATTGTTCATTTTTCTGCTTTAATCTATGCCTTAAAATTGACTTAATAATGAACCTGCTCACACAAAGGTCTTGGAGATGATTTGCATGTTGAACTAATAACCAACTATTCTGGATCGCAACTTGTTAAGATTTAAATAATTAGATGACAAATATGGAGCTGTAGATGTTGGATGATATGCAAGATAGCACATTTGTGATAATGCAAAGCTTCTAATTTTCTACTGGTTGATGCATTTTGTATGCAAAGCTCATAAAGCCTGAATAATCAGTGGTTTCAGTCTGGATAGCCACGTTGCACCTAGTCAGTGTGACTCTGATGTTTTTCTCTATACAACACAAATAAGTAAAACCTTGTGTGATTAACGTGAACAAAAATGTCTGAGGACAAACTGTGCAGAGATAACAAAGTGAAAGTTAAACTGATTTATGGTGCTTAGTGGCCCATATCAGTGCAACAGATTTGATGCAGGAGAATGAGTCTTGCCTGGAGCTTAGCTTGAATATATATCTGATAGCAGTCACACTGGGGACAGTCACACATACTCACAACCACAGTTCTGCTCTTTTGATAGCTGCACTGCTTGCTGCATGGAGAGAAAAAAAGACACACCGTAATGTGCACTGCTGGACAGGCACACACACACACACACACACACTCTTGCTGCAGCAGCTGCAGTGTTAGCTAATCTGTACAGGCTCTAGTGTGCAAAATCCTGGGCTTACAGAGATCTGACACCAATTCATCTGTCTCCCTTTTTCATCTCTTTCTTTCTCTGTGTCTTTCTGTAGTGTTCAAAGCTGTAAATATATTACATCCCCATGCTCTCTTACTGAAATGGGCTGATCAGGAGAATCCAGGCTCTGATCTTTGATTGATTTCACCTATTAAATCCATTCAGTCATGAGCCAGGATTTAGATAAAGGGGAGGAGGAAGCTTAAAGATTTGAAAGACCTGCTGGGAACCAAAATCTCTGATTTCTGCAGTTATCATGTTACCCTTTCAGATTAAAAGCTCCAGTTAGCATTTGAAGAACAGTGCTATTTATTTCCCTTGTAAGAGATTTAAATGGTTTGCACAGAATTAAAAAAAAAAAACACAGGTCTTCTTACAGTTTGGGAGAAATTTTTTTGTACATCAATCCTAGATTGAGGGGTTTAAGGAATAGTAATACCTGATGGTGGAAAAGCCTTGTCACACCACCAGATGAATTTTCCATGTAATCTATGATGACGAGATGTCCTAGTTTACCGGAAATAGCGTCTGGATTTTGTGCTCAGACTTGGACAAGCCTAGAAACACAACCTCATATCTGAGAAAGTTGGATGCTGTGTGAAACTATAAATAAAAACAGAATGCAATTATTTTTTAAATCAATTAAACCCTATATTTAATTGAAAACATTTTAAATGTGAAAACTAAAAGATATTTTTGGGGAAGACATACTGTATGCTCTGTTTGAATTTGATGTTTCATAAACCTGTGACAGGTCTGTCGCATCAACTCTTCTTTTAAATTCTTTTCTTCTGGCACAATTTTTTTCTTTTACTCTCACTGCATGTAATGACACAATCAGAGCATTATCCAAAAACTGAAAATGTATTTATGAACTGCAGAATGGTCTTTTTGCTTGTACTTCAGTTTTCAGTCCAATAAATTGCTCTCATGCACAGAAGGTGACAAGTGGTGAGTGATGTGAGTGAGGAGTGTGTTCGAGGGCGGTGACGGTCAATTGAGCCAAACAAATCTTTGACTTTGTGCCAAAATGTCTGGTGACCTCAGTTAAACTCAGACTTAACAGATGTGGATTGCAGTGATAAAGCTAAGAGAGGAAGACCGCTTCCTTCCACTGTGCCTTTTTGTTTGCACTTGAAGCTTTTAATGACTTTAACAAACAGTTGAATCGTATAAAAGGCATGTAATTAGCCACGAGTCACATGCGTATGCTGTTTCTGTGTCCTGAAGAATGACATCCCAAAAAGAGTTCTGGCCTGGTAGGGAGAGAGGCTTTACTTTAACTCCATCTGGTGCAGAACACTTAAATCCTAAGCCAAAACTGGAAGCTAAAGCACCCATGTTTACAATTGAGGTCTGGGTACTTAAAAACTCAAGCTCTGAGGGTACTGATATCACTCCCTCTATGAAGGTACAGCAAGAAACTGGCTAGCATAGCTAATTAGCATAATCTTTTATGCTTAATTTTGGCAAAAATGTAAAGAAAAGTCAACAAAGTGTGTTTTTGCTGAGCTATTTGTGTCATCTAACATTTTCTCCAATAGCTGAATTGTTTCTTTAATTTAATCTTCATGAGAATCAATAACAAAGGAATGCCCACTAACAGACACACAGATGAATATAACCATTGTGACATTTGGAGACCTTTGGCCACAGTGTTGTGTGTCATATCTGTGTGTTATGTGACACTGGGAGCGTTTTTTCTGTCATCACTTTTCCCTTAAGCTAGTTTTCAAACTGTGAAGTGTACAAAAGACTAGAAATGTTTTGTATGCATATAATTGCTTGTGTATATGTAGAAATACTGGCAGTATCATTTTATCGTTACAAACCAACGTGTATCTCAGGTTCAATGGAAGAAAACATTTCCACATCTTTCAGATAGAGTAAAAGCAGGAGCCTGAGTGAGAGAGACTTCACATTTGTCATGTTTACATATGTGTGTGGTATCCATGCATGTGTGTGTATTAATGCAACAGATAACTCTTTATGTCATTTTGGGTCCTCCGGGATCTGACCTCACTGAGTTCTCCCGCGATCCCAGGAAAAAGAATGTAATTCGGGAGTTCCAGCTGGGATTTCCCTTGCAGCTTTTTCCAACCTGGAATGTGATAGTGGTGATTCAGCAGTAGCATTTGGTGTCACATGTACAAATTCTACCTTGATGCACTATACCAGTGAGCTGTAATAATCTACCACTGTGTGGTTGCCATAGGAACTTAAGCTAAACGTGAGACTTACAGTTTATTGCTTGACCTCTGCATTGTGTGTGTGTGTGTGTGTGTGTGTGTGTGGTGTTAAATCTGAGTGTGCAAACTCTGCAGTGAGACTAGATGCTGCAGTAGAATCTTTACAGAGTTTTTCAGGGTGCATTTTGTGCATTTAGAATAACCAACCCTGAACGCCCGGAGAGAATCCATGCAGGTACCAGGAGAACATGCAACTTAGGACGACCCTACATGACCAGTGGATTTGAACCCAGGCACCTCTTGCTGAGGATCAGTGCGACCCACTGCATCAAAGTGCCACCCCCTTTTAAGATAGATAGGTATTCTCTTTGCCTGTGCTTCCTGTCTGAAGCTGACGCTGTGTAAACACAGGGGGATCTGTAAGTTTGTTAAGAGTAATTACAGGTCTTTAACAAAAGGAGTGGTAACTGATGCAGACTGGACACTAGGAAAGCTCAGGGCAGCTCATGATTAAGCGCAATGAGGTTGTTGCGAGGAGAAGCTGCTGACATTCAACTTTTTTTTTTATACAAAACTAATTACAAAAACACAGTTTTTCCCTGGCACTATGGAAAACACCCCAGAAATGGCAATAAGATCATAACCAAAACTCTCCATGGAAATGCAGACTAATGAAATTCTTTAAGCATAAGCAGCACTTACGGCAAAAAATATGCACTGCCCCTATTAAATAATCATAGGAAATATGGGGTAATTTAGTGCCTATAAAGTGAAATAATGACTAAGTATAGTGTAATAATTCAAACATATTTGCATGCTTTATACGTGAGCTAAGCGATCGATATGATTTGAGATGCCATGCTGATTCATAATATTTATACAATATTTATAATATATATATATTTATTTAATATAAACCCCAAGATAGCAAGGAAAAACAGCAGGCTGATAGAAGAAGCGCAACAGACAAGAGGCAGCCGGCAAAACATGTTGAATAAAATGAAAAGAGCGAGGGAGAGCGAGGTAGGGAGCAAATTAATCCACTCTACAATCTATCAGCAATGGCAGGTTGTCTGTATGTTGGAGGACTGAGCTATCCCACAATCCCCTGGTGGTCCTGGTGCCTGTCTCCGTGGTGACAAGCATCTCCTTGGTGGATGAATGAACTGTCAGTGAAGGGAGGCCCTGCATCTGTGTGTTTATAATGATTTATGAGTTCAAATATTGACAATGAGAAACAGCCTCATCTTTGCTTCACATGGTACATGTGCTGTTGCGTTCTCGGGGATAGCCACACCCCCGCATTTTTTAAACACTGAATCCGATTATAAATGGTTGTTAAGACGTGCAGGTTAATCACTGGTGCTTCACAGGCTGCTCCCATATGGCTAGGTATGCCTACAGTCATGGCCGAAAATGTTGGCACCCCTGAAATGTTTCCGGAAAATGAAGTATTTCTCCCAGAAAATTATTACAATTACACATCTTTGTTATGCGCATGTTTATTTCTTTTGTGTGTACTGGAACAACACAAAAAACAGAGGGAAAAAAAAAAGCCAAAATTCATATAATTCAAAACTCCAAAAATGGGCCGGACAAAATTACTTCCTATAACCATCAACAAGCTTCTTACACCTCTCAACTGGAATTTTGGACCACTCTTCTTTTGCAAACTGCTCCAGGTCTCTTACATTTGAAGGGTGTCTTCTTCCAACAGCAATTTTAAGATCTCTCCACAGGTGTTCAATCGGATTTAGATCCGGACTCATTGCTGGCCACTTCAGAACTCTCCAGCAGTTTGTTTTCATCCATTTCTCTGTGCTTTCTGAAGTATGTTTGGGGTCATTGTCCTGCTGAAAGACCCACGACCTTGGATGCAAACCCAGCTTTCTGACACTGGGCCCTACATTGCGACCCAAAATCTTCAGATGTGTAATTGCAATAATTTTCTGGGAGAAATACTTCATTTTCTGGACAAATTTCAGGGGTGCCAACATTTCCAGCCATGACTGTAGATGTTTAAAAGTTCAAAAACATGATAGTAGAGAGCACTGGTGGATATCATGGGGAAAGGAAAGGAGGCAGTTTAATTTTTAGTTTAATGATGATGAAAATTTTTATGTTTATCTGCATTAGAATTTGAGCCATTTAACACGTTAATGACGGCTGTTTTGTGGTAAATAATTATCTTTGACTGCAGCTGAGCTACAAATATATTCTGTAGACAACAAGTAGCCTCGATGTGAAAACAGGAAATGCGCTCGTTATTACCTCATTTCTGCCGGAGGGACAGCTCAGGTTGAGCAGTTTTGAGACAAAGTTAGAGAGGCAAGGCTCAGATGTGCAGAGGGGGGATGATGGATATAATGGACAAAGGATGATGAACATGGAGCTGCCAGGCAGGAGGAAAAGAGGAAGAGGATGTAGGGATAGGGAGAGATGGAGGCAGATGATCCACTGTGGTGACCCCTAAAGGGAGCAGCCGAAAGAAGATGATTACCTCTTTTCTGCCCATGCAGTGACTGCACTGGTGCCAAAGCAAAAACACCAGTGGTGATGTGAGGGGCCACTGAATGAACTTCACTAATTTACAGGCTACAGATGAAGCTTGTAGATTCTGTTGGCTGAATCTACAGGCTTCAGAAACTCCCTTAACTTTCAACATGTAATGCTATGGAATGTTGAAATATTGTCTGGTTCCTAAAAGGAGCCTGCAGTGCCTTGATGGAAAATGGGTATATAATAGTGTGATTATAGGACGGCAGCTGAGAAGTTATGTTTGTGCTTTTTTCATCTCAATGGGAATATACGGACTGTGTGTGGCCACAGAGAGATGCCTTCAATCTTGAGGAAAGGTTGGCATTCAAATCACAGTCACATACAAACACACACACACACAGATTAATCCACAAATCACAAATGCAATGACGCTCACATTGATTCTCAGGCAGGAAAGTTGCAGTTTTGACTGAGAATTCTTTGAATTTAAGCCACTGTATTTGTATGCTTGCTGCATCTTTGTTAATTGATCTTTTGCAATTCAGTACAAATGTAATTTTTTGTATTTTGTAGTAGTTGTAGTAGTTTTGGCATTGAAATAATGCTGGTGGCCTCTTTTTGTCCTCATTTTGGATCTATGACAATGCATGTGTTTATTCCTGCTATTTTAAACTAGACAGAGTGTTTGCAACTAACAAATATAAAAGCTTTGGTTATGTGAGTACAGATTGTTTTATTCCTTTGTTATAATACATATATTGCTGGAGTGTTGCTTTAAGAAATGCAGTTCTTTGGAGTAGTATTGTAACATAGATAGGCCAGCGGTGGATGTAGGCTATCAGCCGATCCTGTTTCTAATGTAGCACACTGACTCCCATGATGCTGCAGAGGATGAGAGACTGGGAGAGAGAGCGAGAGAGAGAGAAAGGCCTCGGGCTCTTCTTGCTTCTTGTACTCTTTCACTCTCTCTCTCATATGTCCACCTCAATCACACTTTTACCCTCATTTTAACTTTCTCTTAGGGATACTTTAAGCCTTTCATCACTCTCAGCTCTTTTCTTGTGATCTCTTTGAACTCTCTCAGACTGCTTCTCTTATACTTGCTTTCACTGTGCATGGTAATACTCAATGAAAAGCATTACAATAAAGGCGCTTTTGGCTCTCTGGATGAATACATCAAATCCAAAGGAGCTGATGTACGGACTCATTTATAAATTTTACAAATAGATCCTCCGTTTAATTTAAGCATGCAGAAAGTTGGTACTCTGTGATGACAGTTAAAATATATTGTGGAGTCTTTGACTAATTCTGTGGGGCCTGTTTTTTGTGCATTGGTGCCTGTTTTGTTTGCATTCACTACTTAGTTTAACTCAAGCCAAGATGACTAAAAGAGTCGGTCAGCTGGCTCACAAGGTTTCTGTAGGAGAACCTGTGGAAGGAGCATGTGCAGACACTTGGCTGTCAGCTTCAATCCTCTGTTGCTTGCCCCATGGCTGCCGTGCAAGTTTCTTGACATATGTATCCACTGCCACCAAGGGCTGTCTTATTCCCCGTCTCCCTCCACAAACTTCCCACATACGAGGCCGAGGGCCGGCTATGGCTGACAGGGACTGGCAGTTGCCCTTGTCAAGGTTTAACTACTTATCAGCACACCCTGTGTCACCCAACACCTCTATCTATTTTTTCCCATTTATTTTTCAGTTTAATAATACTTAAGGTTCAAGGAAATCTCCTGTAAAAAGACTGCATGATGTTAGATAATTTAATGAATAGCCATATCAAATAATCAGGATTACAATATTCATGATTTTGGTTATTTACTTTATGTAAAAATAACTGCACAGATCGCCTTTAAACATACACTGAACAATAATAAATATGTATGGCATTTCATTAGTTCAGTGTTGGCCACTGTCCTCTTTTCCACTTATTGTTAGTAAGGCAAATTAAAACACAGTGAGATTCACTTTTTTTTTAGCTGTTTCATATAAGAAATCCCATATCCATCCTCTGTTCAGTGATGCTTAGCTGTGCCTGTTCTTCTTTGACCCGCCTCTGTTAGAGGTACAATTTGTTATTTTGTAACTCTGGAGATGACGCTAGCAGCCTACTATTGTGTCCCATTTCAGGAGCCACCTGCTTCAAAGGACGCAGCTGACGAAGGGTGCAGACTGAGTCTGCGTCTGTGCATTAAATAAACTGATTACAAAGGCAGTGCCGATTTTGTGCTACTGAGCCAATTAGGGATAAAGAAGTTGAGATTTCAAATATGTCATCTGATTGGTGGAAGATGGGAGACAGGTGCATTTTTAATCATTTTTACCAGTTTTACTACTGTAGTATATTTATCCATGGCAAATAGAATCATATGGTACCATTCAAAAGTTTGGACACACTTATCCACTTTGACTGGTACTGTATATTACAATGGGCTTGTAGTATAAATTAAACCATTTCCTAGAATGCTTATGAAATTAAAACTGAGTGGGCTAAAAAGTCTGGATATTCAAGATCACACTTTTTTGTATCTTACCATTGGACATTTTATTTTTATCAAAAATTCATGTATCATCTGGACTACTGTCCTCCATGGATCCCTGTAGGCGGTTTGTGGGAGTATTTGACATGTTAATGTTTTTGATTTCTGGCTGTGAATTTTTCTTAAATTTGATTCAAAAACAACCAGCCTGAAGCAGTGAGAATTGTTGGCACCACTCTGCAAGGAAGTGGGAGTAAATGACAATCAATACAAACCACTGCATCAACAAAAGATGAAACAAGCAACTTGGTATTAAAAGAAGTGAATGAAGGGGAGGAAAAACAAGTAGTTGAGGACAGAGAGTCTTTTGGATGGCCTGACAGTATCCAGCAGAGGAAAGTGGAAACGGAAAATACATTGATGCTAATTTTAGTGCTAAAACAGTGTTTAATATTTAATGGCCAAAATGCAACATTTAATGTTTGTACTTTATACTTTTCAAACAAGGTGGCAAAAAGAGATTCCTAAAAAAAGAAAAAAAAAATACTGCTTACACATGCTTATCAATTTTCTTCACCATTTACAATATTTCATCAACTGACCAATTAGCTACAACCTGTGTTAAAAACATTTTAATCTGTCTTGTGTTCATAAGCACTTAGATATACTAACAAACTCAACATGTTACAGCTAGACAGCAGATAATCAAGGGATGTAAATGGTTTTAATGCACTTTCACACTGATTGGCCCAAAGTTGCCCTTCTGTTTTGTCTGCCTTATGTCACACAGTGAACAAATAGGGACAGACAGACATTACCCATGCCCTGCTGTTTAAACACAGATCTGTGTGTGTGTGTGTGTGTTATATCCCTCGCTGTTTGGCAAGTCTGATCAACAATGTCTGTCTGTTCTGTGGTGTGGTGTGGTGGGTCTTTCCCTGGCACAACTGCAGCAAGCGGTTTAATAGAATAGAATAGAATAGAATGCCTTTATTGTCATTATACAGGATGTACAATGAGATTTAAGACTAAACCTGTGTGTGTGTGTGTGTGTGTGTGTGTGTGTGTGTGTGTGTGTGTGTGTGTGTGTGTGTGTGTGTGTGTGTGTGTGTGTGTGTGTGTGTGTGAGAGAATGTCATTTTGTGTCCCTTCCGAGCCTTTTAAAAAAAATCCACCACTACACACTCTTGATACGTCTTCTGCTTCTACCATACAGTAAAACCAAGCTTTACAGGATTGGGCCCCCCACACAGACTACACTGCTCAGTTTTCCAAAGATCTCAGGGTACAGCACTTCAGATTTAGTCAAATGTTAAAAGTGCTCTTTGATTAGTCTTTTCTGAAAAAACGAACGTATTCATTAGTTTCATGCAAAGAATTAAAGGCATGTATTGAATGTTTAACCAGGACTGGAAATGTCATGCATTTTCTTAAATATGAGAAATATGCCAAGCTCTCTGAGATCAGTTTGAGTCATTGCCCACTGGAGAAGGACTAAAATGAAAGGATTTCATTTCATTTCATTTCACTGATCAGATACAGTATGTAGCAAATTTGCCCTAAGATGTGAACCTGGTCCATATCAGATAAAAAGAGCTCAGATTCCACATGTGGTTTGCTTATATTCAAGTTGTGCTTAAAACACCAAATATTATGCACTTTAAAAAAAGAATAATAAATGTGACACTTAGAGTTTTAGTGATGCATATGGCAACTGTGCCCTGCACAATGTTAATAACTGAGTTTTATCCTGAGAGGTCGAGCAGAGCTACACACTTGTACTTCATGCACTCACAAAAGCATGCACACACCAATAAAATGCTCTATATGCAGTACACGTGTCACCACTGCACCATTTGTAGCTATTCTTGTACTTCTTTGATGCAATTTTCATACACAGTTGCACGCAAATACAAACACACTGTGCAAAAGCTTGCTTTTTAGATATGCCTGAAATAGTGAGGAGTCAGCGGCAAAGGTGAACAAGAGCGAGAGAGGTGGGGTGAGTAAATGAAAAAGAAGTGGAAAGAAAGACTGAACACAAAAATCCTGTTTCCATTGCTTCACACAGAGAGGGAGAGAGGAAGCCATAAGGGGGATGGCAAAGTGACAAACGTCTGGCCATAAAGTGAAGCCAACAAGAGACAGAACTAAGAGAGGGAGTGATGAAGAGAGAGAGCGAGAGGAGGAAAGGAGAGAGAGCAGAATATGTAATTAAAGCTGTGATTACCAGGGTCTGAAATCATTTCTCCCAGTCGGTTGTGTTGGACTTGGCTTCTGGTGCATCTCTGGAAACTCTAAATGACATCAGTCATTTCACAGTATGTGTGTGCATGTGTGTGAGTAGGTATGAATTAACATACAGTATTTTGGGTATGGTGTTTGTTTATGTCAGACAAGGTCTATTATGTTTTTAAGTGCCCATCTGTGTGCATGTGTTTCGGTGCCATACAAAATATACTGTACTTATTTCTGCAGCTGTATTCTTGCTTTAGGATGAAGTGATTTTTTTTTTTTTTAGATTGGTTCATGGGTGGGTTTAGAGTGGATCAATAGAAGTTCCCTGACCTCCAGAGAGAAAGAAAGAAAGTGGAGAAGAGAGAGCAATCTAAGGAACTGCTGATATGAAACAAGCTTTTGTTAGACACCTTACAGTTCACTGCACTGATATAGGACCAGCTACTAGATGGGTAGTCCCTGAGGGTCTTAATGTGTCCTTTTCACAATGTCTGTCAGTTCAGCTTAATTCATTGCAGCTCATTTAGTGTTTTTTGTCATGACAGTCAATTTCCAAATTTGTCAAGACTGCACAACATAAAATCTTCTAGTCTTAATATGATGAAAGACATAATAACTCATTTAAAGCCAAGATAGGTGTTATTGGGCAAAAATTACAGTATGCAGTAAATTTTTCACCTATTGTAATTCAATTGTTCAGAAGTGAACTTCTGTACCGCCAAGCCTTAGAAAATCTAAATGGAACATTGTAGCCAATACAGGGGTTTTCTATCAGGTATTCAATAACAAATCAATGCGCACTCTTTCTGTGTCAGAAAATCCTGCAGGAAAAAATGCCATTCCAGCATTAGCAATAAATAACTATAGTCCAAAACAACAACAAAAAAACAGAAGACAGACTAAAAAAACACAAAAAAAAATCTACAAATTTTTTTTTTTTTTGAGTTACTGCATAAGAAGTCTAAATGGACAAAGAGATGAAATGCATTTGAGATATCTATAATATTTACACAAGTGACCTATGAATTTAATATAGATGTGTAATCTTAGTTAGAATGCGTCATAATTTGTAATGTTTTATTTATTATTATCTTACCACAGTCACCTAAGCGAAAGATCAAGTTCAATCCAGGGAGGAGGCATAAATCCCTCGGGGGCTGCTTCACAAAGGGCATCCAACATAAAAATCTGCCAAATTCAATATGCAGAGCTACCTGGTCTGGTGACCCCTTGTGTAAGGAAGCAGCTTAAAGTAGCTTTTTAAATTTTACCACAGACTTCTAAAATGTCACCTTTCTTTCTTTAATTGCTCTCCGTCCTTGCTTCATTTTTTTAATCGTTTTCTTTTCTACTCTACCTCCCACCATCCTTCCCTCATTTATCCGAGCATTCCATCATCCCCTTTGTGCTTTGTGTAGTGCAGATTTATACCTGCCTAACCAGAAAAAGAGTGGTAGATCTTTCACTCCCTTCAATACCTTCACAGACAAAAGATGCTCATAAAACATGCTGTGCACACAGACAACCACATATCACAAGCTCACCGAGATATTTAATTACTAAGCTCATTATTACTTTCCCATGCCACTGAAACACAATAAGGCTGCAGTGCTCTAGTGTGTGTGTGTGTGTGTGTGTGTGCGTGTGTGTGCGCCTAAGTATGTTTTGCAGTGTTAGCATGTTAGTAGTTTCCACCATATCAAGTCTATTTTAAGACTGGTGCTGACATGAAGAAAAAAAATCAAAGAGAAAAAGAATGAAGGCACAAATGCAAAATATTAAATGACTAAAGAGAAACAGGAAAAAAGTGAGGTAGAAAGACTGATGCTGTAGATCTGGAAGGAGGAGGAGGAAAAGGGGGAGTAATGAAAGAAGTCTATATTGATACTTTACGCTAAATCTAATGACTGCGAGAGTGCCTTTAAGCAAAGACTTTGTTGGATCCCCATGAACTGCCAACCCACTCTCGCTGTCTCTCTCTTCCTTTCGTTCTGTCTCTGGGGACTCTCTCACAGGAATGTTTCCATTCCCAAGCATTCAAAAAAAGATGAAGTTGCAGGGGTCAGTGTGCATGTGTGTTTGTTTGCCTGCTTGTGTGCATATTTTTCTGTGGAGTTTCTTTACTTGTGTTTGCATACAGTCTCTCTCTCTCTCTCTCAGTGTGTGTGTGTGTGTGTGTGTGTGTGTGTGCGCGCACGCTGGTATTGATCAGTTCTCTCTTCCATCATTGGTTATTGAAGGCAGCAGCAGGCTCAGTGCACTGCTCCACATTATTCACTGTCTGCACACACACACACACACACACACACACACACACACACACACACACACACACACACACACACACACACACACACACACACACAGAGGCTCGCCTTCTGTCCTCTTTCTTTCACTCTAATAGCAGATAATTTGTTCTAATAAAACCCAAATCAAAGTGGGCGTGATGGAAGCTCGCATGTTGGAAGTAGTCAGATTTCACATTGAAATGCAGAGATTGTTTTTAAATACTCATCATCTTCCATCACCCTCATTCTCCAAAAACACACATAGGCGCCCTGCTTACAGGAATAGCCATCAAATACGATCAAAGCCACCAGATTATCCCTTAAAAAAGTACCCTTGCACCCTACCTAAGCTAACTAACCTTTTTCTATTCCCTACTACCTAAACATCCAAGCTAACAGCCACATTATTGCTTGCAATGTGTAGTAATTATACAGGGATGCATTATGAATTTATCACTGTAGCATGGCTCTCCTTCTCCCTGGTGTCATTCAGCCTCCTTGTTCACTCCTTCAAATCTCCTGATCATAAGAAGTGGCTCTAAAGTGGAAATCAATGATGGGCTGCAGGTCTCTCTCTCATGCTCTCACCTCTAGCAGGTTTCCACTGAAGAACAGCGACATGCACAATCTGCTGTTTTGAACACAGCAGAAAATGAAATGGGAGCAAACACTGTCTCTACGCAGCAGAACCAAATGGAGGTGGGTCATACTTACACCACATTATGAGGGAATACAATACAGCATGGTTTATCATGGTTTAACAGAAGCAGTTATAGATACACGCAATCAAATTAAAGTGGGGTAATGTCATGAAAATTCTTTATTCCCTAAATTATTCAGGTGTTTTTTTTCGCCTGTGTGTTTTCACCTTATAATGTTCTATGTAGTGGAGATGTTTTGGAGACTCTGTGGGGATTTTGCTCTTCAGTAGAATCTGTGAAGGCAGCAGGGCGATCTAAAGTGTAGTGGCTACAGCAGAGGCACTACTGTTATTTGTATTCTTTGTAAACAGAGGACTACTCTAAAGTGGATGATCAGGCCAAAAGATTACATCACACTTTTTTTGGGGGGTTGAATCACAATTCATGATCTGAATTATTATTTTTCCATGTTTACTTGGTCTCATGCAAGGATATGACGACGTTGGCGTGATGCAGAGTCTGTCACTTTAACTCAGTGTTAAAGGCCCAAATGACAATTCTCTGCATTTTATTTTCTCTCAGATCTTATTCTGAAAGTTCTGAACAAAAAAGCATTGTTAAATATTTAGTCATTTCTTCACTGCTCATCAGCTAGCACTGCCCTGTCCTGTCTTGGGTTTCCATACGTGAAGGATGGCCAGGTTTCCAGTGAGTGTCTTATCCAATGGATAGCCTCTATCTCAACTGCATTGGATCAGGCTAAGAAAATACTAGCATATAGGACCTCCCAGTGATGTGACTGACCTTGATTTGCCCTAGTCCATGACATTAAATCTTCATATTTCTCATCCTTACTCTAATGTTTAAGAACAGTGAGTGGAAGGATGCTCTACTGTTCTATATTTTCTCTTCAAAAGGCAGAGGGTTTAACTTGTGAATAGATTTAATGTAGACAACTGAGGCTTTTACTTTTCAGAAGTTGGTTCCAGTGCGTGGCAGACTGACTTGAGACAGAGATTGAATTTTTAAGCACAACTTAAGGACTGAATGATGTTTTCTCAATTAGTGGTAGCTGGAGATTCGACTCCTCGGTAGATATTTTGAAGACAGCAAATTTACCAGCGTCTCTAGAGACAACAAGAGGTTCTAATGGAGACAACAGAAAGTTAATGTATTACATTTAGTGGAATCCCTGGAAACGAGTACACTTACTTGAAAAAGAAGGCTCTAATGTTATGTAGAATCTAGAGATAGCAGGTGTTTCAAACACTGAGTGGAATCTTTGCAGACCTGATATGTCCTACACGTGTAAAAATGTGTACACTTCCTGTCAATGCTATCATTTAAAAGACATTATTTTCTTGCTGGTGTTGAAATAAAATTACAGTTAAACTAACAGGTGTGTATTATGTTCACATTGACATCCTGTATTATGTTCACATATAAATTCCAGGTTTAAGAGCTGTGGCACAATGCTTTCATCCATATAATGTATGTTACAGGCATTTATTGTGAAAGGCAGGGACACACGGACAGTAGAGAATGGGGCAGCAACAGGTTCTGTTCCCTGCACACAAGAGAATGCGCTGCTGTTCAGCAGAAGGTCATGTTCAGTGGATTCTACATAACAGGGTTCTAAAGTTTATGATTATGGAAACAGCAGAACTTTTACTGCTCAGCAGACCATGGAGACATCAAAATATTTTAATGTTCAGTAAACTGCTTTGTTCATAATCAACAGACTCCAAGGAGATAGTGGGTTTCAGTAGTCTGTCAGTACAGAGCATCAGACTCTGTGGCGAGTGGACGAGCTTCTAATGTATAGAATAATTGATAGAGACAGCTGAAGGTTCTGCTGTTCAGTAATCGTGACTTGCGTTTTAATGAGTTTAGGTCCCACGACATCAGGACGTGCTCCTCATGTCTGCGTGGACTTAAGATTGAATGGACTATGAATTTCAGTTCATTATAAAGCACAGTCAAAAGATCATGCCTGGTCTCTCAGGTGGTTACAGAATGAATTACCCTGGCTTCCATTAAATACAAAGGAGTTCAAAGGCTAACATTAAATGCACATAGCGCTCTGTGTGTCTGACTCGGTCTTTGCCTCTCTCTCTCGCCCTCTCTCTCTCTGTCTATCTCTGTCTCTGTCCTTGAGGTCAGTTTAATTTATATCAAGATAAATTCAAGAAAGAGTTCAACGTTCTCTGGCTTTGCACTTTGCCATGGGTAATATTACTGTGCTACTGACAGTGCAACTGTTCTGAACAGTTAATCTTCCATGCAGTAGAAATTCTATGTCAATAGGCTTGATATCTTCCTGCTGTACTAATGAGATTTAAAAATGAAAATTAGCACAAGAAAGTACAGGACGCCTTGCTCAATCATAGGTCATGAACGCTGCTTTTAGGTTTGTATTTATTATTGTACCAGCAGTCATCAATGTTTTAGAAGAGTCTTGTACCAGAGGCTGAATGTCAAGAGGCCCTCCTAATGAACTTTAAGCCTGTACTCTGCTGGGAAGCAGCATGGTACAACATCTGTCATAACACACACAGCCTCACACTCATACACACACTACAGTATGCATGCAGGGAGACACAAAGAGCAGGGTAACAGGTGTGTTTTATATTGCAGTTTATGAAGTCCCATCCTTTCCTCACTACACTCTCAAACTCTTCTCTTTGACCATGTTGGGCCTTTTTTTTGTCCACGTGTTTAATCTGTTTCAGTTTAAACACATATTTTCTGATTCTCTTTCATACGTTTTGCCATGAAACACTAACACTGTCTGCACTCTGCAATTCATTGTTATTCATCCTCACCTTGTCATTTTTCTGTCTTTTAATAAGCAGAATATTCACAGGTCAGTTACTGTTCTTTTATGATGTGAAGCACAAAACTGAAGTTGCTTGAGGCTGAAATTGCACTGTAACTGTCATATCAGTGACTAGAGCGGTAATGTACCTCGTCTGATCTGTCACAGATTTTATCAGGGAGGGGAGCGGTCTTCCTGTTAGTTATTCCCACTGGTCATTCCCACTGACAGTCCCAGCAGTATTCTGGTTAAAACAGGGGCAGCGATCTGTTTCCCAGTGGATACCGGCCTGCTTCCGTTCCCCACTTCCACGTCCTGGTTCAGGCACATATTAATAGCGCCTACCTACAGTGATGTCTGGGTGTGTATGTGTGTGTTGCATCCCATTAAAAGTCAAGCAGTAGTTGTGAGTTGGATTGTCTGGAAAAGGCAAAACCTCCATTTTTTTTTTTTTTTTACTATGCAGCCATCTGCCTTAAGAATTACTGTGACTTTACGAAGTGAGCCCTTCTCTGTATTTAAAAATGTTTTATTGGTATGTTTATGATTTCAGCCTCTATGCACTGTAGAAATGTGGGGAAAACAGCATGTAAAATACCCACCCAACACTCTGCAAACCATTAATACTGATCAGAATATTGTACAGCACCGATTTTTTCCATGATATTGCTTTCTTTAAATTGCACCGTCACTTTGATTAGGATTGCTGTGATGCATACTTTAATAACTATAAAACAGTTTTGTAGCATTGCTAACATTCCTCAGAGAAACCAGCAGTTATTACCAGCCACAAACTGACTACCTAATAACCAAGTGAAGCATGATGTCATCACTTTAAAGCAACATTTTCCACAACAGCTGAGTGGAATTCCTCTGGGAAAAAGTCTTGATGTCCGTGGTCCGTGTGTGTGTGTGTGTGTGTGTGTGTGTGTGTGTGTGTGTGTGTGTGTGTGTGTGTGTGTGTGTGTGTGTGTGTGTGTGTGAGAGAATTTTACAATTGTGTATATGTGTATATATCTGATGCAATAGGGGTATCATCATCAACAAGGGAGAAGGCAACATGGTTACACACAGACACACACTCATACAGTTTCCTGAAGGCATGAATCTCCATGCAGTCAGTGTCATCGAGGTTGGAAGAGCAGGCATACACACACAAACGCCCTCCAGCCTCCTTGGTGTATTGTGAATTTGACCTCTAGTATGCTAATTCTCAGGGCACAGTAGGTGTTCCTCGTATGCACACATGCATGCTTTCATAAGCACAACTACAAGTTTGTGAGGAAAACACAACTACAAAGCAACTAATGGCAGATCTTAATGGGAAAAAAGTGACAGCGCTCAAAATAAAGCTGCTGTGTGGACATGCTTTTTCCTCTTTATCCCACCAAAACATGGAGAGCTGCAGAAAAGTAAAAGCAAACAGTGCAATGTCTGACCTACTTAGCTACCATTGTACACACAAACACACATGCAGAGTCATCTGACAGAAAGATCTGGTCTCTTAGTTGGACTGCACAATATCCTGGTATCTTTACAAGATCTTTGGTTGCTGCTAAGTTTAATGTCATTAGCCTTCTGGAACCACAATTAACATGACAAGTTAGAAACTAAACCATGCAGAAGAGCATGCTGTAAATGGTGGAATGGTGTTCTCTGATGTCTTCTGTTGTGGCCCAGATTGGGATGTTTATAGCTGAAATGACTGGAATTTGTTCTGCTTAGTGGAGTTCCCTCACAGACACTGATATCTCACTCTGCCCAAGCTTAATATTATTATTTCTAATCATCTTTCACCGCTGGCTTACACAACACACTACGCGCATCTGGGCTTCTTTTTAAGTGGAATCTCATGGCTAAAAATAAGGAAAACCACTTCAGGTTGGAGGGCAAACACACCAACCCCACCCCCTCCAATTCTTCTGTAAGTAGGGAATCTGGCACATTTGAATGATATTCCAAGTAATCGCATCAGTTTATGTGTTTCCAGCATGCTGAATATGTGATCAGATTGCATTAAGGTATATTTTACTAAAATTTTGCAGCAGACTGAACTGCAGTCACAATTGTTCTGGAGTTAGCTATTGCTGTAAATGATGCTAACCACTCATGACAGCAACACTATTAGACAAATTGAAATACTTTCAGCTCTTTTTTTTACCCTTTTCTTTAATCATGCAATAAAAATATCTGCAGGCTGCTGTGGAAGGCTAATTTGCCACTACCTGAAGTATGATTTTAGGCTCACCTGTGACTTAGAAGTACAGCGAATCAAGCAAGATTGAGTACTTCATGCATTTTGATTCCATTTTCATTGTGAGGCATGAAGCCATTTGACTTTTACATATATCCTGTAATCCTGACAAATTGCCTATAAATGTGCAAATGTCTTGGAATTCCATGAAAAATAAGTTCCAGGTGGGAAATTAATTTCAGCTGAATGAATAAATTACATTTTCTTGAAATTGTGGATTGAGTGAAAGTGATAATAAAACATTATAAGAGCTCTTACGGAAAACCATCCATCCATCCATCCATCCATCCATCCATTTTCTTCCACTTATACAGGTCAGGTCATGGGAAACTATGATCTTTTAAATCTGTCTTTAATTATTTATCTGTTTTTTTCCCAAAACATTTTCAAGTTTTACTCTATGTGTTTAAAATGTATTTACCCCATAACGTACCTGTGTTTTGCGTAGTGTGTATTTTTTTATATAATAAAGAAAATTATTGTCAAGCTAATCATAAAACTGCAGATGAGACCATCTGTAATCATCAGCCTGATAAATTGGTCCGGAATTCTCACAGAAGTCATATTTTACAGGAGCAAAATAAAATGCAACAAAAAAATTGTGTCTCTGGACTCATAACTAATCCAACCTTACTTTTGCTATTTACAAAATCATTATCGTCCTTAATCATTTTTAAAATTAAGAAGCAGCTGCAACCTTTGCTTTGCTGCATTGTGGAAGAGAATGATGTAGGTGTGATGGCCCCAAAAACAGCAATGGCTAGTTTTAAGTTCAGTTAAAGCTGTCAATCTGAGGAAAATAATAATAATAATAACCAACATGTGCAAAGATAAGAAGATTGGTTTGCATATTTGGTAATGCAGAAGTATTCTAAATTAATTTTATTAGTACTTCATGAATTACTTTTTAATGTCAGTAATCTTATAAGGAAACACTGTTCAAAGTAAAATCAGCATTGTGACTACGTTCAGAAGTGTTTAAGAATAGTTAGCACTATTATTTATTCCACCTCAGTAACCAAATAAAAAGTTTCCTCCACCTCTCTTCCATCCCTCTCTTATTTGAGCCCTTTTCTGTCTTTCAGATTCCATTCCTGCAGCTCTCTGTGCCCCTTAAAACTTTTTAACTTTGTAGATTTTTGTTGAATCAGCACTGGCGGACTTCTCTGCACGGTCCTAGTAATCACGCTGACATTTCTGCAAGTTTCTACCTTGCCCTCTCTCATTCCCTCTTTCTTCCCCCTGCTCCCTCTCTCTCTGTGTGCAGAAGTTTTTGTCTATATCAAAGCAACATTAGCGCAGAGATGTAGCAGGATTACAACAAAGCTGCAGGGCACTGTCATGTACACGCTCACACATAAAATGCAAACTGTAGTCATAAATCACACGCGTGTGCACACGCGCACACACACACACACACACACACACGCATTTATGTAGGACATCAACTCACTTTTGAACTGTGGCAGGTGAAGAAAACCAGCAGGCTCTTTCTGTGTGTGTGTGTGTGTGTGTGTGTGTGTGTGTGTGTGTGTGTGTGTGTGTGTGTGTGTGTGTGTGTGTGTGTGTGTGTGTGTGTGTGTGTGTGTGTCTTTCCCACTGTTAATCCCCACAGCAACTGAGTGATTAGTGTGCTGGTTTTCCTCTTCTCATTATTTACTTTGTCTCTAGCACCACACATATTACAACATTCTCATTGAATTGTCATAATATGGTGCACACTGACTATTGTGTTGGAGTGTGTGTGTATGTGTGTGGCATTGATAGAGGAGCTGATATTGGTCCATATGGTGACAATGAAGAGGATGAAAGTCACAAAACCAGGGGATTAAACAACAATAAGTTAGCATTGGCTACTTGTGCTGGGAAACCTTGTGGTAGTAAGCCACTAACAAGCTCCATTCTGTGGCATTACAATTATAGAAAAACTGGAGCCAGTAAATAAGCATTCACCCTCTTTGGCTGGTCCCCCTGATTCCTGCAGAGAACCAAGCCTTAAAAAGGCTTAATGAGCATGGCTATTTAGCTGTATAGTTCAATCCAAGTTAATGCTAATGTAAGTTCTGAAAACCCTCTTTTGGCTCTGTTTAAGAACACTTAAGTATAGCATGATTATCTCATTGTGACCGTGCTGCTAAAACAAGGCTGAGATACCCTCCTGCTAAGCTTTCAGTTGGTCTAATATAGAAATTCAAGCTAATAAGGAAACATTGTAGAAGCAAGGCTGAAGAAAGACCACCTAGTGAAGATACCACAGCTATGACAAATGATGTAGAACTCAATGGCCTGAGTGTCTGTTTTCACAAAGTCATGACTTAAATCAATTTGATTGAAGGTTTCGGAAATTTAAACACTGACTTTTCTATAGTGAACTTAAGTAAGCAAGACAAAATTTCAGTCAATTCAACTCAGTCTGAGCCACAACAGAAGACAGCAGATAACACAATCTAACCAGAAGCCAGACATGCAAAGAACCCCCAAAATGAAACATTTTAATCAATTTGCTGTAAAAATCTGGTATAATTTACCTTAAACTATTTACAGCATAGATCAACAAGACTTTGCACATGGTCTGTTTTCTAATTTGTTATTAATTGTCTCTGTTTTAAGTGTTTTTGCTTT